>NW_027045451.1:7408460-8008460 GCF_025399875.1 Dalotia coriaria
CAGAGGCAATAAAAATGCCATTGCAATTAATTACATTAACCGGGAAGCATTTTAAAATTAAATAATTTGAAAGAGAAATGTATCAAAGTAATATATTCTTTGGAAATTGTATTTTGGAAGTAACAAAGTATATCGGCAATGGTTAAGCTGATTTGCAAAAACTGGAATTTAGAAATGTGTTGGGATTCAATGAATGACAAAGTATATGAATATTTAAATAACGTTTCTATAAATTATTACATTTTTGTTATGAAGTGTATCAAATTATTATGTTAATAATTTGTCTTGGCAGCAATATGTTGAAGAACTGAATAAGCATTTTTTAGAAAAACCCAATTAAAAATATTGAGAACAAATAGGTGTTTCGAAACGGCACTAGCAATACTCTGAAAAAAGCGTTTGTTTTGTCAATTTTTTTGCCAATTTACACCATACTTTAAGCTTTACGGCATATAGATATATACTATACAATAAAGCATTTTTCCACTCTAATGAAGACCAAAATTTTTTTTTTTTTGGAAAATATTGTTCCGATGGAGGTAGCAAGAAAAATATTTAATTCCTTAACAAAGACAAACTAAACTTTCAAATTTAGATTATCGATGTATGAATTTGTGCAATTTTAAACACCTCTGCTCTTTTTAGTACGGGTTGATTCAATACTTTTTCAGTCAAATTAATTAATCTGTTTACATTAAAACTGCAATAACTACGAAAATGTTAAATACACAACATTGGCAAATATACTGAATTCCAGCGAAATTAATCGGATCGGCGTTACTGGCTTCACTTGCATAAAAAACTTGCAAATTGCGAGAATACAAGGCAAATAGAACTTTTAATCAAGTGCCGCCAGAATTATTTTTAAGCCTGTACATAAAACCACAAAGTTACTATAAAACAATTTGAAATAATTTAAAAACTAAACACACTGTATATTCTTAAGTATTTCTAATCACACCATTTATTTATAAGCTGATGATGAAATATTTGAATTGCAAAATTCCGATAAGGTACATACCACCATGGACATTAATTATGTGTACATTAATTAATGATGTGTCATTATATGAAATATTAAGCGTGTTCAACTAATTTAACCCAACATAATTCAACGCAAAGCATTTAGAGGCATAAACCACTAAAGAGAATTTTATAATATTATAAACCTTTTTTAAAAAATATATTAAAAATTTGCCGAAACATTTAAAATTATATAAATTCATAAACGTTCCGTACAAGTTCAATCCTCACACGGCAAACATCCAAAATTAAAAGTAAAGCCACTTACCACAGCATCATCACATAATATGGCGTCCAACACACAAAGAACACCAACACAATGATAATGGTCATCTTCAGCGTGCGAATTTTGGCACGACCGAGAAAACCCAGACTCGATCTACGTATTCTGTCAGCTGTCAAAAACAAACACGACATAATTGGAGTAATGTTGGGTTAAGCTTTAGGTTATGTTTGCGTACCTCCCATATTTGTGCGCGTCCTTTTGTAGATTTCGATCAAAATGGACGCGTAGCTGAATATGATCACTACCAATGGGAATGTGTACATCATCACCATGCCGAAGACAGAGTAGAGCACTTCGTGTGTGTACGACGGCAATACATTATAGGTTATGCACTGTTCATACCACGTGATGTTTGGGTGAGCTTCCACGTGAAATACCAACATCTAAGAGGAAAATTTAAATTATGCAACACAGATTACACCAATTTTTGTTTTGTGTATATTGCAGGTTGTGAGATTAACAAAAGTGTTTTTAAATTCGAAGCTGTGTTTAAAACGCGATTGTGATATTGATTGATAGGTTCGAATTGAAATCTAATTGGGTTGCTAAGCTCGAATGAAGCTTTCCAGCGGCACGATTTAGTTTGTATATGTTCGTGTCAACAATATGCGTGATACAAGCAATTTACAAGCCCCGATTGGGCTGTTATAACACATTCTTTGGTTGGGACTCTGGAGGGTGCTCAAATATTAAATTCCGTGTGCCGAAAACGTGGAGGCAAACAAGATGAAACTGCCAACTCAAATAAAAACCGTCCGGCTGGGGATCAAGTCAAAATCCTCTCGTTAAAAAGAATGGAGCGAGCTGATATTAAAATATTTACTCATGTACACATCGCGTGTAAATATTTCCAGCCAACTTTTCACTTTCACATTTAAAATTTTTCGAAAAATTTGCTTATGTAATAAACATGTTTAGATAGTGGTGCAAACACAAAAGTTTGGTTAACGGAAGTGTGATTGTTGAGATTCCATAATGCTTGCATTAATTAAGCGCAGGAAACATTTATGTTGTAGAATCCTTGATTCGTTCTTGCTGCTGACAGTTTAATAACACTCTGAGTGCGAAACAAGCAAACAATTTTCATTCACATGTCAAAACATTACACAACTAATCATTACCCTATTAAAGTTTCGTGAATTTAATATAACACAATGAAAAACAGTTCGGGTTTTATTATAAAAAGTTTGCAGTAGTTTTAAGTATTAATAAAATATTTTTTCATGCATTCTCTTTACGTATTATTATAACTTGTGGAAAACTTTTAGCAAGGTAAATATTTCCGTAGGGCAGTTTGCTAACTTTAAATTTATTATTAAAAGAAAGCGTGTTTATTCTCAAAAGAATGTTAAAAACATTTGTTATTTATCTTCAAGCGTTTACTATGTGAATTTTTGTTTTCGAAAAATTTGTGATAAAATATTATAATTTTTTTAAATTCTGAGTAAATTTAGATAAATATGTTTTATAATAAATTTAATAAAGAAAGTTATTGGGTGTATCTATAATATAAAAATGAATCGCAAAATATGTTGGTAAGCGCATAATTCAACAACGCTTAGACCAATTTGGCCAATTCCCTTTTTAAAATGTTCGTTAAAGTCCAAGGATAGTTTTTACGGCGAGAAAAATTCGAATAATTTCTGAGAAAACCCTAGAGACAGCCCTTTTCTATAGGATAAAAGGTGGCATTGAGAGTCAATAATAGTTATAGTTAAATTGTTGAATCTGAGATGGCGCGTTGATGTGCAGTATCAGTTATTCTTTATATAATTAATTTTCTTAAAATAAAATTGCGGATCTTATTGATAGAATTGACACATACTAGGTCTAGAACAAGAGAGTAAAAACGAATTACATTTTTATTAAACCCTACCGGGACGAAGTTGCGGGGAAAAGCTAGTATTGTACATTTCTGTCAAACCTGAGTATTTATCGAAAATCTGTGTATAAATGTGTTTATTTAGCAATTAATTGAAAAGTGCAGTACTCACTTGTGGCACACTGCAAATAGTGGCGCCCATCCAAGCCGCCGACAGCATAAATTTGCCCCGCTTGTCCAACTCGGTCAAGTGCAGTGGTTTTAGCACTGCGTAATATCTGAAACAATAAACAAACAAAAACATTCAATTTATTACCTAAAACTTTCATCATGTAAAAATTCCACAATTACATTCACAGATAAATAAACATTTTAAAACTTTTAATGGATTTAAATATAGATAATTTAAAATTTATGCATGTTATATGCACATTGCGTAGTTAAGTTAGTACTGAATAATACTTGAATTTAACTAACGTGACAGGCAGCTTTGAACAAACACGTTTAAGAAATTGCGTAGATTCGCGCTAAAAAGCGAGCACATTAACTAAATGATCTGCGCTCTCAAAATATTGAAAATGTCTGAGTCCACACGCGTACAAGAATAGGCTCTGCAAGGCGTTGCCGGATTCAAAGCAGATGTTAAGTGCCTCGCAGGCGAAGTGTGCTTAAAAGCTTCCTTTCGGTTACACTTTTGGCCGGGAACACGTTTCATCTACGCTCCAATCAATAAATGCTAAATTGTTGATTTCAATATTTAATTCAATTGAATATTCTACTTATTACGTTACGTCTTCTTACACTTCAACACCTTTGAAGTGATCAAAGATAAATTGAGATGAATATCCAAGAAAGGCGTTAAAAATATTTTTTGAGTTGTCTACGGATTTCACGTAATTAAATTTAACCAAAATTACAATTTATTTAACTTATTCGAGAATGTATATATAAAGTAAATTTAAATAATATTTCACGCACAATACAAATCCATGAAAATACATTTCTATATGCAAAGCAAAACGTACTCAACATACTCATGCATTAATGGATTCTGAAGTGAAGGAAAAAGCTTTTACACTGTTTTCGCACGATTTTCAGCTGCAATTGTGAATTTAATATTTATATCAGCAGAAGAATACAACTGTCAAATTTAATAAACATAAAAACGTCAAAATTTTTCAATAAAATTCCAGTTATTTATATTTTTTACATTTTTGCCCGGCACCTTCACCAAATGCGATTTTATAAATCTCTCGCATTATAAATATTATAAAATATTTAAAATATTAATATCAATATAATATTTTTTATGAATAAATGTGCACCTTTATTTTTAGTTTAGCAAAACGTGATTGCAAGTAAATCACGGATGAATTATTGGCGTATTGCTGTTTGTCGAGTCTGTTAGACGTCAGTAAAGTCAGGCCAGTGACGACACCGCTGTGATTGATGCTTTTTGCGAGGGCAGCAGTGCGCAAATTGCCGGTTTATAGCTGGTGAGTTTAATCAAGCGTGAAAATTCACCGATTCATCAATTCGACAAGGTATACATTTCCTAATTTATCAACACGTATCAATAAACCTATTAATCGATACAATGAAAACAATAATTAATAATTGAAAACCCAAAAAATAAACTGCATTTTATATAAAACATTTAAATATTACTGTTATTCAGTAAATAATTGCCAATTATTTTCGAGTTGTGATTATGAAAGACATCGCATATATTTTTTTCGCAATATATTGTTTTTTTACATTTGGGATTTGATTTTTTTGCTTCTAGTGCGACGCTTACTGCTCGACTTCTACCGCCAATGTGATTCGATGAGGCAAAGCAAACATTTGCATTTTAATTATGCACGACAACAAAGCAGCGCGTCACGAAGTAAAACCAAACAGACAAATACAAACACAGTTGTTGAATACTACTCTGTTAACAGTGTATTTTCAATCACTAACTAAAAATTTAAGTATCTTATGTAACCCAAAATGTAGGTAGTACTTATAATAATAGTTTGAATTCCACGTAAATTCTATGTCTTTATATATAATGTTTTGTGAAAGTCAAATATTTAGACGATTTAACGTACAAAACAAAAGCCTTATAACTTTCGTCTTGAGAGTTTCGTGAAACGCTTAAGTTATTTAAGCAATGCGTGCCTAAAACATTGTGGAGTCGTAGATTCGTAGCAGAAAAGTGCTTTCGGTGCGGCGCGCAAGACTTGATTTTTCTCCACGTCACGTCCCGCGGCTCCTGGCTCATGGCATGTAAATCGCCCCCAAATTTGCATAACAATTACGCGCCGAGGACGATGAAGATACGCAACGTGACGCAAAACACATTGATTTTAATCTGCGCGTTGTTACATTAGGCGAAAATTCAAAGCCATGGAAAACAACATGGAAAACAGACATTGCAAGACTACTAATAGAAAATTAATTTCATATTCCAACGAAAATTGCATCAAAAAATCTACAAATCAAATTTATAAAACAGGATTAATCAAATTTTATATAGATATGTATTGATATTGGAAAGTTTAAATTATATCGATCGTAACTAGAAAAGTTTTAATGATAAAAGTTGTATAATAAGTATAATTATCACTTTTTAGTTATGTTGGTTGTAAGAAGAGCATCATAAAAGCTGCAGATAATATTTACGTTTACAAAGTTAAAATCTTGCAGCGTCTAGGAATTATTTTGCTTGCACGCGAAAGTTGTGATAACAAGAGGCGAAAGTTTAATAATAGAGCGGGGAAAAGCGTTCAAGTTATCAACTTCCGGCAGGATATTATAAGACGTTTACTGCTGGTATTAATTTAGGTCAAAATATATATTACTTTAAAATATATCTATATTGATAAAAATGTTTAAGGATGAGAATTTCGTCGTCTGAAGGTGTTCTCTAAATCCTTCAAAGGAATATTTTTAGGGACTCATTTATTTATGGAATATTCGTGTAAAAATTAAAATGCAATTAAGAGCCGTTTTGTTGTAAGGAATATAATATATTTTATAGATGTTTTTCAGTATAAATTTATTTTTGGGCCTTTTATTTGAATTTCACTGGATTAAGAATATTTAAAAATATGTTTGGAGACAAAAAAGTTTTCACACTTTTCTCTTTTACTTTTTATCTGCTCTTTCTGCTTCTTTGAGTGCAATGTAATGTAATTAATACGTTTGTCTTAATAAATATGACGCAATGACTCAATTAAATTATAGTTTTAAAATATAGCGCCCATTAACACGGGTTAGTATTTATATTACGACTAACTTTTACCCGGAAGTTTGTCTGTGATTTTTTTCTTTTATTTTTATAAAAAGTCGAATAACTAAATACATTTTTGGTTCTTGGAATTATAATGTGCCTCTATATAATATATAATTTTTATAATAAAGCTAACTTTATTCATCTCTTATTTTGCTTCCCTCAAATTAGATTTTAACATTATAATGGCTTTTTTCTTGGTGAATAATATCTATGCCCCAATATTTGCCAAAGTGGTTTATGCGTGAAAGCGGTACAAATAAGCATTATTTTATTAGTTAGATTTTATTGGGTAAAACATTGAACTTACCTATCCATGCTGATGCAGACTAGAATAAAGCTGGACAGGTATAAGCCGAACGTCCGAAAAAACGCCATAATCCTACACATGGCATCACCAGCTTTCCAGGACACCGTGTATGCCCATCCAATCTCCAATGGCATCATCAGGAATGTCACCTGTTATCAAGAAACAATAATTATAGTTAAAAATAGTTTAATTTTAGTATAATTTTATTATTAAGTAAAATCTATTTTGCGTGTTGCTAATGACTCTAAATTTAACTTATCGTACAACCCCTTGGAAATAAGAACGCTACATGAAAATTAATTAATACTAGTCGGCTCATTCAGTACTTAAAACGCAAGGGACCTAAAGATAGATACAAAAATACAATGCCGATAATCGCGTGCTGCACGTGTTATTTTCACCTTCATTGCAGTGAAGTCCCAAGGGTTCTGTGTGAATCCTCACTACTTTCTTAAAAATACTTTTTATATCTTACCACATGCTTTACATTTCGATGTCTCACTTTTTTTAAAATCCTACTTAACTTTTATTTTTAACTATATTATAACTTAATATAATTTTTAATATGTTCTAGAGCAGTGGTTCCTAACCTGGGGGTAATTACCCCCGCAGGGGTAAAACGGAGATTCTAAGGGGGTAACACGGGATGGCATGAAATAGTATTAAAAGGGGATATATTAAATGCACTTTAGTTAAAATACAATCCACTTGAACAGCCGCACTTAAGTTTTCATACTTTGCACTAAGAAATTCATATTATGCACTATAGATTGTATAACTTATATTTTAATACAATGCACTTATATATTCAGGTTTAAGCTTAAATTTGCTTTGAATCAACTTTTTAAATTGAAACTTTATAATTTGTGGTGGTTAGGTAGGGTACCTTGTTTGGTATTAATTGTGGGGCGGTCGGGGGGTTGGGGTGGTCGGGGGGTTGGGGGTGATGGTTAGGTAGTCTACCTTGTTTGGTATTATTTGTGGGGCGGTCGGGGGTAGTGGTGAGGGGGTGGTCGGGGAGTTGGGGGTGGTCGGGGAGTTGGGGGGGGTGGTAAGGTAAGCTACCTTGTTTGGTATTATTTGTGGGGCGGTCGGGGGGTGGGGTGGTGGTTAGGTAGGCTACCTTGTTTGGTATTATTTGTGGGGTGGTTGGGGGTTGGGGGGAGGAGGTGGTTGGCGGTTGGGGGTTGGGGGTGGTGGTTAGGTAGGCTACCTTGTTTGGTATTATTTGAGGGGCGGTGGGGTGGGGGGGGGGGTGATAGAAGGGGCCGGCTAAGAGTACGGCACGTACTTAATACTGCAAGTTTTATAAGTGCAAAGTATTAATTTCATAGTGGAAAGCATTTTATTTAAGTGGAATTCATTTTTCAAAGTGCAAATATTTATTTTTAAGTTCAGTTCTGTATTTTTAAGTGCAAACATTAATTATAAGTGCATTTAATGAATTGACAAGTTAAAAATCGAAAAAATAAAGTTCGTTTAATTACATGCCAAAAGGGGATATATTAAATGCACTTTAGTTAAAATACAATCCACTTGAACAGCCGCACTTAAGTTTTCATACTTTGCACTAAGAAATTCATATTATGCACTATAGATTGTATAACTTATATTTTAATACAATGCACTTATATATTCAGGTTTAAGCTTAAATTTGCTTTGAATCAACTTTTTAAATTGAAACTTTATAATTTGTGGTGGTTAGGTAGGGTACCTTGTTTGGTATTAATTGTGGGGCGGTCGGGGGGTTGGGGTGGTCGGGGGTTGGGGGTGATGGTTAGGTAGTCTACCTTGTTTGGTATTATTTGTGGGGCGGTCGGGGGTAGTGGTGAGGGGGTGGTCGGGGAGTTGGGGGTGGTCGGGGAGTTGGGGGGTGGTGGTAAGGTAAGCTACCTTGTTTGGTATTATTTGTGGGGCGGTCGGGGGTTGGGGTGGTGGTTAGGTAGGCTACCTTGTTTGGTATTATTTGTGGGGTGGTTGGGGGTTGGGGGGAGGAGGTGGTTGGCGGTTGGGGGTTGGGGGTGGTGGTTAGGTATTAAACTATTACGTATATATACGTATTACGTATTAAAATAGCAATAAACAAAATAATAGTATGGTAAACGGTAGCACGGCGCTATTAAATATTATATAAATTTTTATATTACTTTACTAGTTACGTAATGGTACAATTTCTTACATAATAAACATATTTTCGTTCAAATTTATGTGGTTTAAATTAGCTAGGGGTAAACTCAATTCCCATACTTGTTCACAGGGGTAGTGACCTTGAAAAGGTTAGGAACCACTGTTCTAGAGTCTAGACATATTTCTTGATGCGTTTTCCGATTGGTAATTCGAGCATCATACGAAGTCATTCCCAGGACAAATATAAAAACTTAATAAAGTTCATAGAATCACTCAATATAAACGAATGATTACTTTTATCCCAATCCAAAAACAACTTTTGAGATGTTTATAAGTTTAACAAATATCTGTTCTGGAGGTGAAGTGGAATTGCATGTCACGTGACATTTACAAGTTGGTGATATCTGAAATTGCAACGGACGTTGCTCGCCTGAAATTCGTTTCCTTTCGCCGAACACTGATTTCCTTCGTTACATTGCCCACACAGCTGGTGACGGTTGTGCAAATCTGTGCCGGGGCACGTTTGATTAAGTTCGCGTGCGACGTCTGTTCATTCACAGATTCGCACATTTGCAATTTGCTTCAACTCCCGTCTGGCTCGTTTGCGCACATTATGCTAACAAAGTTACCGACCGACCAGGCTTATTGTACATTTATAGGTTATACTCCAGCATCAGATGTCTGATCAGGATGTTGCTAATTCCGCCTTAATTAACATCGTGATCGAGTAAGCAAACGAAAAAAACACGCGGGCGTGCAAAAACACACAATGTAATTTCATGAATTAACACGTGGGTGTACACACAAAGCGTACATTTTAATTATTCACACACTCTGCCTCCAGGCGATCAATTTTAGTATGCAAGGGTTGTAGGTAATAATTAATTAATCAAACAATTCATTCACTAAAAAACTTAAGGAATAAATTTTAATACATATT
This sequence comes from Dalotia coriaria, assembly GCF_025399875.1. Taxonomy (NCBI): domain Eukaryota; kingdom Metazoa; phylum Arthropoda; class Insecta; order Coleoptera; family Staphylinidae; genus Dalotia; species Dalotia coriaria. Next base: position 7,418,246 of record NW_027045451.1, read on the forward strand.
TTAGTACCTATCTAGAATCTGGACAGTAGTAAAATAACCTCCAAATTGATTTGAAAATATTAGGCAATCAAATATACTTCTAGAAGTCTAGTCTTAAAACGCTTTTCTTGTTTCTAGCAACAAGTGGATACATCAAGTTGAGTTATTGTTATTGTTATCACGCAGTGCGTAAGATGGCATTGGTGTAAACTGTAAGCAACCTAATCAAAGCAAATTTGAGTGTAGTAAGTGTAAAACCATCAAATGAATTATTCATGATCGTGAAACAGAGCGGAAACTTTTCGTTTGGTAGCCATCTCAGAGGCAATGAGTAATATAGGGGTACATATAATTTTATTTAAGGGTTCTGTTCTAATGAACTCGATCTGAACAAGGCTAATTTGATGAAAATTTAAGTCAAATCTTTGCAAAACAAATTAAAACATTAAAAAATCTTTATTAACTTAATTATCTAAGTGTGATAAAATATAATGGCATAGTTTATATCTATAATATAAAAAGGCATGTAATTAAACGAACTTTATTTTTTCGATTTTTAACTAGTCAATTCATTAAATGCACTTATAATTAATGTTTGCACTTAAAAATACAGAACTGAACTTAAAAATAAATATTTGCACTTTGAAAAATGAATTCCACTTGAATAAAATGCTTTCCACTATGAAATTAATACTTTGCACTTATAAAACTTGCAGTATTAAGTACGTGCCGTACTCTTAGCCGGCCCCTTCTATCCCCCCCACCGCCCCACAAATAATACCAAACAAGGTAGCTTACCTTACCACCACCCCCCAACTCCCCGACCACCCCCTCACCCCTACCCCCGACCGCCCCACAAATAATACCAAACAAGGTAGCCTACCTAACCACCACCCCCAACCCCCCGACCGCCCCACAAATAATACCAAACAAGGTACCCTACCTAACCACCACAAATTATAAAGTTTCAATTTAAAAAGTTGATTCAAAGCAAATTTAAGCTTAAACCTGAATATATAAGTGCATTGTATTAAAATATAAGTTATACAATCTATAGTGCATAATATGAATTTCTTAGTGCAAAGTATGAAAACTTAAGTGCGGGTGTTCAAGTGGATTGTATTTTAACTAAAGTGCATTTAATATATCCCCATATAAAAATGAATCGCAAAATCTGTTGGTAGGCGAATAGCTCAACAACGCCTAGACCAATTAGGCCAATTCTTTTTTTAAAATGTTCGTTTAAGTCCAAGGATGGTTTTTACAGAAAAATTTAAATAATTGCCGGGAAAACCCTAAGGACAGCCCTTTTCTATAGGATAAAAGTAGGCATTGAAAATCAGTCATAGTTATAGTTAAATAATTGAATTCGAGATGGCGCGCTGAAGTGCTGGTTTATTAGCACTTATTTATATAATTAATTTCTTTAAAATAAAATTGCGAATCTTATTGATAGAATTAACACATACTATGTCTAGAATAGACGAAGTCGCGGGCAAAATCTAGTATGTGATAAATACTAATTGATGAATAATATTTTGTTCTCTATTTATCTTTAGATACAAAAAATATCTGTTTTGCTATTTATAATGCAAAAAGCAATTTACCGATTTTTATGATTAAAATAAACGAATAAAATAAATTGCATTTTAAGGTTATTTAAAAAATTTTTATTTGAAAATTTTGTATATGTCAATAAAACAACATAATGCGGGTAAATAAATAACTTATGATTGAATGATTGAATGATCATATCTCAGGCGCAAGCTTTGCTAATAGCACACATGAACGAAATGGAGCGCAATGAAAGCGTTCACATGAGCAAATTTTAGAACATAATTCGAAACTGGCCACAACCACATGCCACACAACACCGACACAAAACAACTGGTTGGTTGTTGGCATCACGCATCGTTTGAATGTTTATTCGCGAAATTACGAGCGAAATTTATTAGCAGTGAATTTAAACATGTCAGATGGCGCTATTTTAAACTTAACCTAACCTCTACACAAATATAAATATGTTCTCTTTTTTTTTTTTAATTTTATTTACTTACTAGTAAATCTGCAATGGCCAAATGCATCAATGTTGTGTTGATACGTGATGGTGTTTTGCGTCTTCGGCGAAGAATAAGCACTAGCACAGTGAGATTACCAATGGCAGAGAAGACCATAAGAACACTGTAGACAACGATGGAAAGCATATGACCGTCGTTGAAGCGCATGTCAATGGGTAGTTGATGCAACGTGCCGTTGAATAGGTCTTCGCCAGGTGGCACTGGTGACCAGTCAAGTAAATTACGATGATCTTCAACATCTTCGTTGGTTTTTATCGTGGCCATTTTGTTTGTTAATGGTTATAAGAGTAGATCGTTGAGGTATTATGTGAGGAATTTCATTGTCGATTGTTTAGTAGATCTGAAAAACAAATTGAAAATTATTTAATATTGTATTGAACAGTTATTTATTATATGGGTGTATAAATTGTGCCTATTAGAAAATCACCACCAAGCTTTGCATCATTTATATATAAAATTGTGTATTTTTATAAGGTTTTGTAGTTGCTCTTTTATAGGAGATACGTGATTTAAAAGCACCTTGCGAAGCTACACTAGTGCAACTTGAAAATCGTTTATTTTGCGTTGCATTTACAAAACGTTAGCATTTTTTGCAAACACGAGCAATACGATATTATATTCAATCCTGAAAATAACATGATTCCGCTTTTCATATAAATTGTTTTTAAATAAAAATATATAACAATAATAATAATAACAACTAAAAAAGTATTTGTTACACAGTACCGCTCCAATGTAGACCTAAATTAATTTAAAAATACAAATATTCTGTTTTACAAGTTGTCATCAGATTTCAAAAGTTTTAAGCGGCTTTTGTGAAAGCAACTTTGCGGTTTGTGCCGACAAAAGGGAAAACATATTAAACTTACACGAAGCACAGATAATATGAATTTATAAATTATTTTTAAATTAGTTGCAATAGTTAATAATAAGTCTTTGTTCAAAAAAATTACAGTATTCACAAATATTTATTAGACATAGAGATCGAAAATACTATAATGTTATGTATTTTATTAGTTCATTGTGTTAATAACTCAAATAAAACAGAAAAAAGGCTTAACAACAAAAACTGTGAGTAGAACTCGATTGCACAGTTACTTGCTGTTTATATGAAACCCAGCTGTCATTTACTGCGAATATAATTGGAAACGTGCCAAAAGTATTATTTTGTTACTTTTCATCGCACCGTTTAGTGGGTAAATAAACAATGCGTGAATTAAATTTTATATCACGTTTGTGTAAATAAATATTTATTAATACAAAAACAATACGAAAAAATATAAATATGATGCAATCAAATTCACTTCCTAGTGTATTGAGTCTGTGATGTTATATGTTAGATGCACTGCCAGGATGCCTGCCTCTCGGTGCTATAATTCGGATTGAATAATATCCGTTGCCTGCGCAACAACTGTGGCAACTGCCACAACTGGGTACCCGGCATACACCGAGCAAAGATCCGTGAAATATGTGCTCAGGGATTTGCTCGCCGCAAAGTGAAGCTATCACTTCGTGCACACGAATAATAAACACAAATGCACAATATATATAATAATCCATAGTGAGAAGCTTGCTGGATATTTGCATCCGGCTGGTTTTGATACATTCTGTGCAAAGCCACAATTGTGCAAACTTAGAATGTCACTCAACATCAAATCCTCTCATTTCTCATCAGAGAATCATTTACTTTGGGAGAAATAATGTTTTATATACTACTTTAAAATAGAACTAACTAAATAATATTTTTATACTGCAAATTATTCTAATTATACGGCAAATGTAATGCAAATGCAATGCAAATGTCAGTTTGTTTGTTTATTTGTTACGCTTACACGCATAATCCACTCAATCAATTTTGATAAATTTTGGTATAGGGATATAGATGACCTAGGAAACGCAAATAGATTAATTTTTGTTGCAAAAATATAACCTAAACAGTGCAATATAAGGGATGGAAATTGATATACAGATTCCATCATAGTTATAGTTATATAATAAGAATCTAGATGACGCTATAGTGCATTGTTGACATTTTTTATTTTTGTAAATTAAAATTAAAAATTTGATTGCAAGAATCGGCCAAGGTGCCCATATACCAAAAATAACAAAATTATTTTTAGGTAAACTACTACTTTTTTTAAATAATAAAAAAAAATGAATGGCAAAATCTGTTGGTAAGCGCATAACTCAACAACGCCGGGACCAATTCGGCCAATTCTTTTTTTAAATGTTTTTACGTAAAAAAATTGGAATAATTACCGGGAAAACCCTAAATACAGCCATTTTCTATAGGATATAAGTTGGCATTGAGATTCAATTATAGTTAGAGTTAAATAGTTGAATCCAAGATGAATCCAAGATGGCAAGATTTATAATTAATTTCTTTAAAATAAAATTTCGAATCTTATTGATTGAATTGACACATAGGTACTATGCTTAGAACAAGAGAGTAAAGACAAATTACATTTTTATTAAACACTACCGGGACGAAGCCGCGGGCAAAAGCTAGTTTAAAATAATTATTTTAATCGTTATATTTTAAACATTAAACTATTGAGCTTATGAAATGTAAATGTTATTCTATATTTTTAATAAACCATTACATTTCATAGAAAATTCGACTCGTTTTTAATTAAATTAAAAATAATGTGTAATTAATAAATTTTGCCTTAGTAAAATATATAGTAAAATATCTAGATCGACAGATAAAGTAAAGTACAATGTGCACAATGTACATAATATGTATTCGCAATTTAGCACAGCCAATTTGCAATTAAATAGTTGTTAATTCGCAGGTCCAATTCCAACAAGTCGGCGTGTGTCTGATTTCCAAATTCATCGGATTCATAGCTATAGAACTTCCTACTTTGTATTCCCTCCAATACGTATTTCGTGTATGCGATTCGTAAATCCATAGATTGTGTGTGCATTGTGTCCGCCATTTTCTAATTTGCACACGTGTTCAGTCAGATGCAAGGAATAACTTGCTTTAGACCAGTTCGCCTAGTTTCACATGGTTCACTAGTTCACATTTACATTTACAATTTTATAATGAACGGCCATTAGCCTTTTGTTCACCTTTGAGGACATTACTGCCTCTTCATAATGCGAAATAATTACAGAGTGTTCTAATCAAATTCAATTTTTTTTTTAATTTTATGTTTTTCGGATATACTTTGTATATTATATTCATTTACATATGTCTTCTAGTGTTTTTGACATGTACAAGTTATTTTTTGCTTAATTTATCTTATCATTCAGAAAATATTCTTAAGATTTAACATTTTGACTTAATATTAATAGAATTATAAAATAAACCTCCTTTAGAATTAGTGAATGCCTTGCTTGATTCGAATAAAGATGAAAGAGAAAAACAAACATGATGAAGATGAACAAAACGAACAATACAACGCCTAAGAGACGGATGGATTGCCTCTAAGGACGCCATCATGTGAATGTGAGCGAGAGTGAGTGCCGTCTGTCGAAAACCAAGCGCGGCACTGCAAACGACCTCCAAGGACGTTTCTTGCGTGTCAAGTTTCGTGTGTGTGCGCATGAGATATGAGGCATGTAAGTAGAAATAGAGAGAAGTGGAGGGGGCGCGCTAGTGAAAGGACGAAATGCATGGTTGCATCGTGCGGCGTTGCATGGCCGACACGGTTGACGTGCCCGTCGTTTATCATCCCGCGCGCGGGCCTCAGCCGAAAACCTAACCGAACAGGAAGTCGAACGAACCAGTATGAGCACGACACGCAAAACAGAAAAGCAAAAAACACACAAGTCGAAAACCTAAAATCGAAAACAGAATCCTTGCAAGCGTAACGGTCAGCATGTCCTGCAGTGCATTGTGGGACTTCCTGTTTAGAGATGAACAATAAAACAACATTCAGTGAGTCAAAAATGAAAAAAAAAAAACGTTTTTATGCATTAATTAATTTTTTTCTTGTTGACGAAGTATTGAAAGAAAGAAGTTTTGAATTAAACATCTGAATTTCAATTTGCGAGCTTGTAATTCCGAATGCAAAGGTGAAATACCCGGCAAAGTAAGATGTTGTAATATGATTTGGAATTTTGATGATTACATGCATAGCAAATTCGTTCTTATCGCACCTGGAGCGCATATCAATTGGGTTATGTTAGCAAATAATCTGATTAAAATGTATACCAGTCAATCGCGCACAAAATATTACTCCTCGGAAGTTTAGCTCAAGCAATAAATTGATAACGCTGCTAAGTTAATGCTCTAATTCTATATTAATCCATAAATCTATTCGAACTATAACTATAAGTAACACCTGGCGACCCAGTGCTCTCAGGCTGTTTGCGAGACGCACGTTTCGGTGTAGGAAAGCATTCTAATCGGTTTCTAGACTCGCATTAGCGCGCCGTCGCGCCGCGAGCAAGCAAAATGCAGTCGATAATCGATTAATCGAATTACTGAATTACTCCTTCCGTTTCCTATCAACGCTTGTAGCAATCGAGGGAGACAAGAAGTGCAGAGGAAATTGCAGAAGATGCGCACGTCCGCTAATTAATTAATTCTTGACTTTAACATTTACCATTAGCATTTTAAAATCCACTAATTAATTTTATTTCAAAGGACTGGAAAATTCTAATAATATACTTTTGCGTTATATTGGATTTGATTATATCGCTATGATTATATTATAATTCAATATCTATACTAATTTTTATACCTATTTAAACCCTTTTTAAGTAATAATTTTTCAATATTTTAATAATTATTCTGCTATTTTGAGTGGGAACAAATCCAACAAATTATAGATCAACAAAATTTGTCCTGTCGATCTTGAGATATTAATGTTGTAACAAAGACGACTTTGCTTAATATTTGTAAATTTTACTTCTATTTAATCATTCAGTTATATTTTTTTTTAATAAAAAGTAGTTTTTTGCTTATCCATAATATCAAAATGAATCGCAAAATATGTTGGTAAACGCATAACTCAACAACGCCAAAACCAATTTGGCCAATTATTTTTTTTAATGTTCGTTAAAGTCCATGGATGGTTTTTACGGCGAGAAAAATTCGAATAATTGCCGGGAAAACCCTAAAGACAGCCCTTTTATATAGGATAAAAGTTGGCATTGAGATTCAATCATACTTATAGTTAAATAGTTGAATCCGAGATGGCGCGCTGAAGTGCATTACGAGTATTAGCAACTAGTTTTAACCCACGGCTTCGCTCGCGAATATCTAAAATAATGAAGTTGCTTCCGTACGCGTCTGTAGTCACAGAAGAAGTAACAATGAAGTAGAATGGCTGAAAGTATAGTCTATGGAAGTATAGTGTACAGTCTCCATAGTGTAGGCAATTGGATTTGATGTTGACTTAGCTGTCGGTAATACAGTGTGATAATACAGTGTGATGGTACTATAGTACTTAGGTTTGAGCTTCATTGCTGGAATGCTAGATGGCGTTAAAGTAGTCAAATAGCCAGATGCAGAGGTATTATTGGCTAAACAATTTCTTTATTTTATTTTTAAAATAATTTTTTTATTAAATAAAAAGTAGCCTATAACCATTCGGGGACCACTAACAATATGTGTACAAATTTTCATGATGATCTGTTAAGTAGTTTTTGCGTGAAAGCATGATAAACATCAGGACTTTCGCATTTATAATAATAGTAGGGATTCTTTATATAATTAATTTCTTTAAAATTATATTGCGGATCTTATTGATAAAATTGACACATACTATGTCTAGAACAAGAGAGTCAAAACGAATTACATTTTTATTAAACACTATCGAGACGAAGTCGGAGGCAAAAGCTAGTTTCCAATAAAATTCTCTAAAAAATCATTTTATCGCCAATTATCGCCTTTTAGTGCCTGTATTTTTAAATGGAAAAATGTTTCATTTTTTGCAATTTTCCGATCAAAGCAATTTTAGGCATTTTTTTGTTCTGGAAAAGTGGAAATTGAAATTTCAGACGTTTCAGTTGCGTGATTGGTTCTAGTTTTCGAGAAAATTGAAGAACTATTCAATTATAACGTACAAACCTCGTTTTTGAATGAATAGATAACCACATCAAAAGGGAATTCAGCCGATGCAAATTGCATTTCAATTTCGAATGAATGAAAATGTTTTCTGTGGTGAGTTCAAGTCGGCCGCCCACAGTAGAATAATCGTGTTGCTGTTCAACCCCGCCTCACATTATTCACTCCTCTTGTAATTAATTCACATTTCTTGTTCACGGTATTATCGTTATACGCCATACACACGAAAGTCATGAAATAATAAAGTAACATCCCACAGTATTAACACAAATATATTTTTTCTTGACTCTTCCTACATAATAACCCACAATTTATAAATTTTACTTTTTGACTTTTTATTCCCGGTGAGTAATGTAATTTTTGTAGTTTTCATCTAATATCTCTGAGTGAATCTTGCACTAACCTCAGTAGTGGGTGTAAATACATCTCACACGTTGCGAGATAAAATTTATCACCTCTTAAGGGAATGTCTCGTCTACTAAAACGCATTTTGCTGCCTGCGCGGCGTTCACACAAAAAACGCATCTTTGTCGCCGTTGCAGACATTGTAACTGTGTAACAATTTATTATTGGGATGCTCGCGACCCGCGTCTCGAGACTTGTCGAGGTAGGGAATCCTTTGCGTGGCACTTTGTGCCCATCCATATATTTTATGCTTTTTCTGAGGGAAACACAAACGTGTGTACACAAGTACAGGAAGAATCCCCTCTTGCATGCATCTTGCAGGCAGTAGGATATGTTATCCCAGGTCCTAGAGTGTTACATGTTTGCAAATTACAAAGAATCACAGTGATAAGAAACAAAACCAAATTTTTACTTACAAAAATAATTGTTGATAAATAATTTTAAATAAAATATTTCTTATTATATTATCATTATTAATTCGTTTTATAACTTAAATAATTAAATTGTAATTTGTAACACTTTGTATATTGTTTCTTAATGTTATTGTTTCACTCCTTTGTTTACGGACTTAAATTTGCTGCGAGGATTGCGCTGCAATGCAAATAAAACCACGCCTAAGACGACAACGGCGCAAATATTAAAACTAAACATCAAATACTTTTATAAAGTATCTGCAAACAATTACTTGCCAAAAATATTAAAAAGCCATTTTTTATTTTAGTCAAAATTTAGATATTCTAACTTTATTTCGAAGAGAAATGCGTGTTTGATGAGAAGTTGAGCGTGGCGAAGTCATTTAAATATGCGCATATTTTGAACTTACTTAGCTATTCTCGGGGATTATATTAGTCCGTTGATACTGACGAATATTACCGGCGTCTCGAGACCGAATTATGAGAAATACGATTTCCTCTTCAATGACATCCGATTTCAACATAAATTGATCAAATATTTAGTAATAAGCTACTTGCGTAATAATCCTACCATTTATATTATTTACATTTGCATATAACAAAGAATGGATTTATAAATACTTATAAATATAAAATGAGTTACTTTGTCAGATTTTTTCGATTCAAAAGAGCTGAATAACTTTAAAATAATAAAAAAAATTACCAAAGAGAAATTTTCAAAGTTAGGTTAGGTTGTTTGACATAATTAAATTTTGATTTCTTTGAATTCACAAAAACAACTTATTTTAGCTTAACACGTTGACGCCGGCGTGACCCACCGGTGGGTCACGCGTGTCTGCTGCATCGGGCGGCGTGACCCACCGGTGGGTCACGGCATTATTTGAAACGAGATGGAATTCATTTTTTGACTACACCACTGGTTGGGTTATATCTTTTTCTCGTCTCACCTATATAATGAGTGTCTTGCATCTTTGTCACCAAATGTGTCACTCAGATTACATATTATAATAAATAGTGACCGACCGAAATTTCAGTTTCGGCTTCAATTTCGATTTCGGCCAAAAATTGGATGAAACTTGTGGCAGAACCAAAACTCAATGTTCGTAAAATATCGTGTGTCGTGGGCTAACTCGCGGCTAAGTCGTGGTCGTCACTTGCCATCTCAGTTTGCACATAGTTTCGGTCGGACTCTAAAGATAATGGCATTCAATACAAAGAAAATAAATAAATGGCGACGCATTTGCAAAAACAATCGCTTTTTGCTTTAGCAAGTCATAACAACCAGTGGCGCACAGCTGAATTAATTAGACGGAGTTGAAAATGCTCAAACGCCGCCCGATGCGGCGGACACTCAAAAACCGCGCCGGCGTCAACGTGTTAATAACAATAAAGGTTTAAATTTACTTCATTATTATGTCATTCTATAAACAATTGATTAAAATTATAAGGTTTTCATGGAAATAAAATTGTTTTCGAATTAAATATCATGATGACATAAAATGTTTGATATTTGAAAATAATAAATTAAAGTGAAAAAAAAAAGGAACGCCCGAGCAGGGACTTGAACCCTGGACCCTTGGATTAAAAGTCCAATGCTCTACCGACTGAGCTACCCGGGCTCTGCTAACATGCTTGTTTAGTAGCGTTGAACAGTTATAATATTAACAATTTACACTTCAACTTACGTTGTAAATTCCCTTTCAATTAACTCAATCAATTAATATTTTTAAAAGACGTCACTTATTATTTCATTTCCCTTGTTCATAAATTACGTCACATTGTTTTTCGAACAAGCATTCTCTATTGAATGGCCATTGAATGAACTTTTCGTGTTTAAACTTTCTCTTAAAAGCAATTCGGATGCTTTCAAGTGTTGTGCCTTCTTTTTTTTTGCGAACTCAGCTGAAACTTTTCCATCCGAAATTATATTTATGTCGAGAGCGCTGTAGCTCTAGTCTGGTTAATTAATCGAAGCGTAAATTGGCAATTTTCATCGTTTCACAATAACATTCCTGACGGATACATTGCTGCAGTGTCTACGTGCTACATTCCCGTTAGATTAGTGCGAAATTCTGTAAATTGGAACATAGATTCCGCCCTTAAGCTCACACTTTTCAAAATGTAGGTTACATGTTGATACACATCGAATTACATGTGTTTGGTTGATAGTAGGTCACAAAATAAAGCGTGAGAGGAATTTTATAACCTCCACAAACGATCATTGCAAAAAGTTTGTAATGTCAGTTGCCTATATATTTTATCTGTGATCGTGTGTTGCGACTTTTAGGACGACAACACGTTGATTACTTTGACTGAAGTTTGATTAAGTTTGCGTTTTTCCTACATTCATCAATCGAACCAAATTGTTATTATTTTCTCCGTAAACAAGAAATATATAACAAACATTAACATCACATTCAGCGAATCAACAATTCAACAACAACAAAAGAAGAAATGTAGATATGTAAAAGGAAATAAACGAGTTTTTGTTGTGGGCGATTTGTTATGGTAGCATATATTGACATTCTGTACACAATGTCAATTTCAGTGCGTCGGAAATGCCGATAGTGGTACTCGCATATTGTTAATACCAGTATTCATTGGCTTCTCACAGGGTGGTCGACGTGCGGATATTTTGCAAAATCAATGTGTGCGCATGTGACAATGATTAATCGCACTTTCAATCATTTTTTATGTGTTTATGCATGGAAAATTTTGATTGTTTTTGTTTAGATTTGTAGCAAGTTAGCAACCAAGTGCACACAGTGTCCTAACTAATATTATAAATTCAAATATGAGTTTGTGTGTTATTGGTGCCAGGATTACGCAAAAACCACTGAATCAATTTTGATAAATTCAGATAAATTGGAAAATAAAATAAACGATTTTTATTGTCACAAAAATATATTTTGACTAGCTTTTGCCCGCGACTCGCGTCCTGGTAGTGTTTAATAAAAATGTACTTCGTTTTTACTCTTTGTTCTTGACATAGTATGTGTCAATTATATCAATACTAGTTAACCGGGCAAACGTTGTTTTGCCATATAAATTATTTCAAGTTTCTAGATAAATTTTAGTGTAGACAAAAAGTAACTTACTTATTATATAAAATAGGGGTTGGTGATAAGAAACCAAAAATTTAGGGTTGTATGTATATTTTAATGCCACATTAAAAAAATAAAAACAAAAAATTTCGACCAAAATTTAAAAAAAATTAAGGGTGAACAACCCTTATCACTTAAAGATATGAAGTTACCGATTCTCAGACCTACTGAATACGGATATAAAAATTTTCTTTGAGCGGGATGAAAAATGATTAAATTACTAAAATGGCTATAAAGAAATAGGGGTTGGTGATAAAAAACTAAAAATTTAGGGTTGTATGTATTTTTTAATTCCACATTATAAAAAAAATAAAAACAAAAGAATTTGTCCAAAAATTAAAAAAAAAGTTAAGGGTGAACAACCCTTATCACTTAGGGGTATGAAAAATAGATGTTAGCCGATTCTCAGACCTACTGAATACGCATATAAAATTTGGTAAAAATCGGTAAAGCCGTTTCGGAGGAGTATGGAAACAAACACTGTGACACGCAAATTTTATATATATAGAAGATTCACAATTTTATTTTAAGGTAATTAATTATATAAATAATTGCTAATAATGCACCTTAGCGCGCTCGGATTCAACTATTTAACTATAACTATGATTGAATCTCAATGCCAACTTTTATCCTATAGAAAAGGACTGTCTTTAGGGTTTCCTGGAAATTTTTGGAATCTTTCTAGCCATAAAAACCATCTTTAGACTTTAACGAACATTAAAAAAAATTGACCAAATTGGTCTCGGGGTTGTTGGGTTATACGCTTACCAACTGATTTTGCGATTCATATTTATATTATAGATGAGTGTAAAATGAAAGATGAAAGTTGTATCGGAAATTCATCAAATGAATAATTAGATAAATTAAAACTAGATGGCGCTAAAGTACAATATATGCATATCTTATTTCTTTTAAAAGAATCAAACTTTTATTGGCGGATTCGGCTCATTATAGGTTTAAGCAACATGAAAGTAATTAGTTAGCCTACTGTCTTTAATTAAAATATAGTTGATTAATGCATCTATGACAATTGATTACAATTGTGTCTTAGTTTGACGTAAAGATGTAAAAATAACTTGAAGAACTAAGTAAAAACTGTATTAATACGTTAGCGGTTGAACGCGTGTAAAATTAATTTGAGTAATATTTCACTCTTCAAACGCATCGTGACCTGCATCACCCGTTAGGCCCCCAGAGAATAACCGAGAAACGTAAAACGAGAAAATGCAAACCACACGCTATCAGTGTTTTCATCAATGTAATGCACAGCACGCAACTTTGTATAGATTAAATTATCGACTACTCTTCGAATACAATTAATGGTTTTTAATTGCAATTTTTCACTTCAAATTTTATTACTAGCCATATAATCTAATAATAATAAAAAATAGCGTTTTTATTAAAATAGAATTTTAATAAATTGCCACATGATTAATAATGTTAGGTTTTTTGTTCGCAAGTATTTTGTTTGAATTCCACACGGTATGTTGATTTTTAATTTTTATTTTATTCGGAGCGTTCCCTCACGTTTTCGGCGCATTTTTCGCGAGCGTCGCGTTCCTTTGCCATCCAGCTGTAATATCTACACTGGCGGTGCGCGAGTTTGCCTTTCATATTGAGGACGTTTGTTTGCTCCTTGCTGCGCACACTAAAGTCCTGGAGTTCAAGTCCCGCAGTTTTCATCGCGCCGCGTGCGGTTTTTCGCCGTTCGGCTGCGGTTCAATTTGTACGCGTCGTGAACTTTTTGAATTTTGCGAATGTATGCGAAACCACCAAATATTCACAATCAAACAAACAAGGCACACAAGTAAATATATTTTCAGGTTAATATTAATGTAGCATTACGAGTATTCATTCAATGTGGAATATTAGAATTTATAAATAATAATTAATTGGTTTCTGATGCAATTTGATCTAAATTGTAAAAATTGCGCATTTTTGTCATTGCTTTTTAGAAGCAATTCAAAGAAGTTAAAAATTGCAAAAAGTTCAAGTCTTTTTTAATGAGGGTCCTCGTATCGATTGACGCTGACAATTCAAATCGAATAAAGCTGATGGAAAAAGAGATAAAGCTCGTTCCTGATGACGCTAATATTGAATAAAAAACCGTTGAAAAAAAGTTGATAACTAAGAAGAGAATTCAAAAAAATAAAAAATAAAAAGTGGACATTCACTTTAATTTTATTTTTCTTTTGTATAAAGCTTAAATGAAAAGTTAGAAAATCTTACCAGCTCAACACAATAATACCGTTTACGCCATTTGTGTTTAACAATATGACATTATTTACTTCCGCCTCAAAGGATGTTGAACAACGCTTTGATTACAACGCAAGAACATTCCGCTTTTGCTTGTTTTCTTTAGTTTAGTGTGGATTTAACTAAAATTGAAATTGCAGCGCGTTCAGCTGCAGTCTTAGACTTTCTCTCGCCACCACCGCTGCGTTCGCCAGTGCTCGTGAGCATTATAATGCTCCTCAATTAGTCCGCTTAAACAACGAGTAATTGCATTAATTATTTCCAGTTTTTCATTACTTGCAAGCGCTGAACGAGCGGATGGAATTACTCGTGGGGAAAACAGTGGAAACACGCACAACTTTGTATTATAATACAAATTTAGTGTGTTACTTGTTTTGTGTTTGCCTAAACCGTAAACAAATAAGGAATAACGTGTGTGGAGTTGAGTGGAAAATTAAAATAAGACAGGTGGTTAATTGAGAACACATGTATTATCCTAAATATTGTGTTAATGCGAATGTGAAGTATTTTTTTTAATTGTGCCATTTTTACTTAAAAACCACTTCTTTAATATTCAAAGTTGAGATATTTTTGACGAAGGAAAAGCAAGCAGGCAACTTTTAGAGCAAACATATAATTTAACTAGCTTTTGCCCGCGACTTCGTCCCAGTAGTGGTTAATAAAAATGTAATTCGGTTTTACTCTCTTGTTCTAAAAATAGTATGTGTCAATTTTATCAATAAAATTTGCAATTGTATTTAAAAAATTAATTATATAAACAATTGCTAATAATGCACTTCAACACGCTATCTCGAATTCAACTATTTAACTATAACTATGATTGAATCTCAATGCCAACTTTTATCTTATAGCTAAGGGAGGGTCTTTAGGATTTTCCCGGAAATTATTCGAATTTTTCTTACTGTAAAAGCCATCCTCGGGCTTTAACGAACATTTAAAAAAAAGAATTGGCCAAATAGGTCTAGGCGTTGTTGAGTTATGCGCTTACCAACAGATTTTGCGATTCATTTTTAAATTTTAGATATATTTGCATTATTAAAATTTCTCACTTTTTTGAAAATCAAATTCAAATTTAATCCAATCACCAGTGCTATTGTACATGGCGTTGTTCTGACACTTAATCATTTATTTCTGGTATTAGTATTTTAAGGATGGCTCATATTTTGCTTTTTTGTTAAACCTTTATTAAACTTGCATGTTCCATCAAAATTTGCCTACTAAAAGATAAATGTGCGAAGTTGAAATAATGTTTTAATTTTTTATTAAAGAAATCTATTTTTCTGCAAATATTTATATCAAACATTGACAATAAATGTAAAGAAAAATATTGGATTTTATAATTTTATGTTTATATTCATGGGAGTTTTTATACCAATTTTATATTAATTTAAAAATAAAAAGCAACTTCTTTTTATGAATTTCGAAATTTTTATTAAAAAACTGCGACATGTTATGACACAGAGTGGCATATCATCAGGGAGCTGATTTTTATATTGTACATTAAATGCATATTCATATAAAAAAAACAATTTTTTGAGCAAATTAAATTTTTGCTTGCATGATATGACAGATATTGTTTCATATGGTCGAATTACATATCATTATAATAAATTTAATTGAGACTGTGTGTACACGTGACACTCAATGAAGAGGGAAAACATTGTAAAGGAATGACTGCAGCATCAAAGCAAGCAAAGTGTTCATGTTCATGTTCACATTTCTGTGTGGAGTTTTGCACGTCCACTCTCCGTTTGATGTCAGATTCGTACGAGTATGGTTCGCAGTATCGCAGTAGTATCACATGTCCAACAAGGCGTGTCTTCGCTCGAAATTATGATAAACGAGTTCGTAAGTGTCACTTTTCATTTATTTCAAATGTCACTTTATTTACATTCCAAAGAGCAAGAAATTTCATCAACATATTACACAAATATTGCGGAAAATACAGATTCAATTTTTTGATTAGTGTGGATACTGGTATGATAAATCAAAATCACGATAACGATAAATGGTATTAAATTTATTTCTAGTAAGAAATATGTCATTTTCAAGCATCTGTTAAGTGATGAAGGAACAGGTTAAAACATGTCAATGCAATGAAGAAGTAAAAAAAAGTTTGCCCGATTGAGTGAGAAACCCTGTTTTTTTTCTGCTCAGAAATATAACAAAACGATACGCTTTTGCTTTTGCTTCGGGGCACAACGTCGTTTATTATAAGATTCTTGGTAAGATATTTATTTCCTGTCGAGATAAACCGCGGTCTTATTGAATTTTACGGTTGCAGCACAGGTAAGAAGAAAAATAACGAGAATTCTATAAATGTTATTAAATATTAAATGTCACTCCTTATATCAGTTAATATGAAATATCAGTTGTATAATTTTCACATTGCTTAAAATCACTTTTCCTTGACAAAAATTCCAAAATTGGTTATTTTAATTTATTTTAAGTTAGTATACAGTATTTACAACTCAAGAACTATGATTTGATGGATTCATGTCTGTCAGGAATAGCAGTTGGGTGTTAAATAAAGAATAAAACTTTGTATTAAGATGCAATCATTACACCTAAATAATTTAATCCGAGATAACAGCAATTAAGCTAATATTCATTTCTTTAAAATAAAATGAAATCAATACATCAACACAGGTCTTGAACCAAAAAGTAAAACTTAATTATATGTTTACTAAAACCTACTGGGACAAAGTCGCTAATATATTCACAAGTTTCACTAATGGCTTAATTTTTATTTTATTTCCAAAGCAACAAAATACAACATTAACGCCTAGGTATTGAAATATAGACATTATTTCTTTAAAAATGCTTTAATCTGCTCTCCTAAAATACTTTTAAACTGCTGAACAATAAATTGTCTTAACTACGCGTTGTATATCTTTGGTAATTCAACTTTTGTCAAGTTTTCTTTGTTTGTTTACGTTTTAATTGCTTTAATTAAATTTTATTACAAGTTTTAATTGAGTCATTCAAATATCTTTGTTTTTTCAATAAAAGTTTATGAACTTTTTTTATAGGTACCTACTCATATTATAATATTTTAATTTTATTTGATGAATTCATAAATGTGATATAAACCGAATCGATTTTCCAAGCAAAACTAAATCCATTGTGGAATTGTGAAATTGTCGTGTTTCCAAATAATTGCAAATATTCATTTACGAGTTTGTGAAAAACACAAATACTCCCACGCAAATTGATTTGTTTAATCAAGTTTCATTCCATTGTTTTAATCACTATTTGTATTGCAACAAATATAATTATAAAATGGAGTAGAATAATTTGATTGAACGGAAATAATATGATTGTATTCGTTTAGTTTACAATATTTGATTATTTGATGGTTTTTATTAGGCACATTTGCTATTTCATGCTTGATTTATTGGAAAACGTATGCGTTATCTCGGTCCATGAATGTAAAACGCAGAAAGTGGGACAGAAGAGTTGGAAACTGAAAGTTCGAAAAATGTTTGCTGCGAAACATGAAAAATGCATTGAAAATGGTAAATATGCCTCAAGGAGCAAACAAAAAGAAAGGCTATTTGGTGTACCGCCTTCGAAATACCGGAAGAATGAGTATTTCTATTGAGATCACCAAAAGCATGCATTGTAAATGTAATGGAAAAAATAAAACATAAAAATTAAGTAAAAATTCTTGAATATTTGCTACATTTTGTTCAGAATATTGAAGAACATTAATATTGATTTGACATACTCGTTGATATATTTTGTTCTTGGTTTGCGCACACAATATAATGAAAAACATAGCTAAAGCTGACCTTTGACTCACTCCACAGCTGAAAGCTTTCACGCTTTACAGATACCTGAATCTACTCGTGTGTTAGTTTGCGTGGGTTTGGCGCAGGTGCCTGAAACGTGAACCGGACCTGCCGGACCGTGAACGCACGAGTGAAACATCATTTCCTGCCTGATGGTTGGACACCCAAAGCGTTCCCTGATGCACCCCGGGTGCATCCCAGATTTGATTTCAATGCAAGAGCAAAAAATATATAGAAAAAAGTAATGTGTGCTTCAAAAGTAACAAAATTAAAGTTAAACTAAAGTTATTTTTTTGACATTAATGAAATCATCTCGAAATATAAAATTCCTGACTTTAACATTTATCATCATTAAAAAGAAGAATTTTTTATTGCCAATAATTTATATTCTGTTGAAATAACTGTTTAGGCGTGGGTGTGAATCAAATATACTGCGTGTCAGCGTTTTATTTCGAGCGACATTAGAACATACCCAAGTTAAATTTCGAATATTTTCCGAATTTCAGTTTTCATGCAAAGAAGGTGAAGAAAAACATTTTGCAAAGGCAGATATATTTCATAAGCGTTTCTTGTCGCTGGAGGTAATACAATTTTCCGGCTTTACATATGCGTATATCGAATTTAAATATTAAATATTCTTGCTAAACCATGAACATTTAATATGAGATCTGTTGGAAATGTTCTTGGGGATCATTTTGTTTTTCCATGTAATGTAATGTAAGAATAATAAAGACACAATTATTATTATTCAAAAATCAAGAATTGTTTACGTACAGTTACCTCTTAATTTTTTTTGTCAAGATTTAGTTATAAAACGATTCTGAAATGTTTTGATAAAAATAAAAAAAATTGTCAAGATTCAATTATAAAATCATTCTAATTTTTTTGATAAAAAATTGTTTTTGTTTTATTGTTGATGAATTTCAGAACTATATTACCGTGTAAAAATAAATACAAAATATATAAACATTTTCTAACTAAACAATTTAAATTGAATTTTCTAGGGCGTAATGAAATTTAAAACAGATTAAACTAATCCGTATAGGATGCAACTTCGCCAAAAGGAAGTTCGGGAACAAAAGGCTGTCAAATATCAAAAGCGCTAAATAGGAAAGGTTAAATTAATTTTCGTGATTAAGATTATATCTCCTGATGCGTGAAAGAAGTAATGCAAAGTTTCGCATGAAATTCGGCCGGAACTATGTCCGAAACGAAAATTAAGATGATTTTTACAAACCAATCCTTCTGTTTTCGGATTAATAGTAGGTAATTAAATTGCCATTTATATTATAACATTAATTAAATTTTTCTCCGTGACTTTGCATGCGTAGTTTTTAATAAAAATGGTCGCATATTATTAATTCATTTTTGTTCATGGTATGCGCCATATTTCTGATTATAACTTTCAGTTATTACCTCGAAATTGATCAAAGTGACTCTGTCAATTTATTTTATTCCTTTTAGAATAAATACTGGTATTTTTTAATAAAAATTGTCGTATGTACTTTGTAACACCTTTGAAAGTATGTATATGTACAAAATTTTATGATGACCGGTTGACTTGTTTCCACGTGAAAGCGCAACATACAAACAAACAAACAAACAAATAAATAAACACACAAACAAATTAACTTTCGCGTTTTGATTTTGGTTTTAATTGTAAAAAATAACCTGCGGTCGGACGCTTGTATAATTTATAGAATAATATGACATTAATCTAAAAAAAATATATTTATATTTATTAAGTATCAATTAAATATCTGCGATACTTTTATTTTTTACTAATTTCTTTTGACGATAACTGTAAAACATTAACACGATAATATTTTGCATTAAAATTTGAACCAGTTATCAACTTAAATCCCGCAGGATTTTATAAAATTATTTCGTAATTTACTCAAGAGCACTTTGCGAATGTGAAACTTTTACATGAACAAATTTTAGATTGCACGTCCAATTACAAAACCATAATAATAACATAAAATAATTTAAATTCAAAAAACACAAATTTTCATTTTTAATTGTCTTTCTTCCTTGTTTAAAATTCCGCCTGAACGCAATAAAGGCACAAAGAAAAAAGTACTGCATAAAAAAGAGAAAACAAAGACTTGAAAGGCTATCAAAAGAAAAAAACATCTACCTCAACTTCGGTTGCAGCAACCTAATAAAAGCGCTTGTTATTTTATGATAAGTCTTTCAACGTTAAAACATTTTTTACGCGCTAATTAAAGAAGTATTAGTAAAACAACATTGCTTACCAATGTCTTAACGTCCTAATTTCATTTTTAACTCCACCATCCATGCAATTTTATGTATTTTAATTTTTAACCCTAATTTACTTTAATGTTTATGATAATTTAGCGTAAATTTTCCCGTTTTCTAAAAGATTACTCATATTATAAAAATTCACAAAGAAACAAATCACATTAATATTATTATACACTTAGATGACTAACATTAATGAATTTATTTAATAAACATTATTATTTTATTATTTTGCACTCCACTCCATCATTCACTGTCATCAATTTTATTGTCCATAAACTTTTGCTGCGTTTTGTTCTATTTCACGCGAGTATGATAGTTTTCACACCTTGTTTTTATTGATAACTAGCAATAACAATATGTTAATGTTAATTATTTGTGTTTGGCGTACAGTTAAGTACCTACTTGAGTGTCAACTATCACTGACACGTTAAACACGCTCAGCACGCACTTTACTCGACAATTACGCTATTAAATAACACTCGAATCGTGCGCACATTGAGACAACACAACAACACAACAGCACAATATGAAACTAGACTAGAATTCGTCAAGATGCGATCACAACATTCGTATATATATAATATTGTCCTATTAATTTCGATCAGATCGAAGTCACGTGGATTTTCTCGTCGCGTTTGAATTCCATACAAATTAACAATACCACTGTTAAATTTTATTCACTCGTGTTGACTTTCTTTCGATATGATTTTGTAAGATTTACACGCAGTTTATTTATCCGGTGTTATCAATGAATTAATCTGTTGTTTTGCGCGTCGTTGGGTGTTTTATTTTCGCGTGTATCATTAGAGCGCGCCGCGTGTAATAGACGTGAGTTTTTCACACGCGTGGATCTACGTGTTGAGCGACGGCGGCAACGACGGCGGCGGTTGGATGCGAACAGCGGACGAGAATCGCTTCTCCCGTCGGCGTACCGACGCCGAATCCGCCAACGCGCACATTTCCCGAAGCGGCGAGACGCACGCCCGATAATTTTACCAAACGTAAATTCGGAAAAATTTACACCTTGTATCGCTTAAAAGTTTTCAACTTTATATGCATACAAAATGTTGTTTTGGTTGCCTAAAACGCAAATTAAACATATTTGTGTTTAATTGCGTGAAAAAGGTAATTAAAATCAATTCAAATCGTTTAATACATCACTAAAGCTTTAAATAATTAATTAAAGTGATTGAAATGTAAAATTTACCTATTTTAAAACATACCAGAACATGCAAATTACATTTGTGGTTGTAAATTTATAAATGATTGAAAATGTTTGCTTTATTACGAAACTATAGCAACTAAATGTACATTGCGTGATTGTGTACAACAACAAAATAATGTTATATGGTATACAACACTTTAAATAATTTAGAGTCATAAATGCAATCAATTACTGTTAAAATAAGCTTTAGTTTGCTGTTGTAAGCGCATGAGTAAAAATGTACACATATCACTTGACAACATGGCGCAAGGGCCGATATACGAAAAAAATATTCTTTATTGTTAAATCTTTTCTGCAAAATACAACATTCCAATGTTATCATTATCTAGTCGATCCACAACTGCATTGGCTTGAAAGGATATTTTGGTTTTGTTGTATTGCACTTGTTTCGGTAAGTTAGTAAGTTTACATCCATTTTAATAGCTTTAAAACACTCATTTGTGACATGTGTTGCATATGTCACGTAAAATTGGGCCATACTTGTAATATTAGTTCCAGTATTTGTTTCAAAAAGACGTTTGTGCTCATTTTCAAGATAGAAGTTTACTTTTAAAATATACAGTGGTTTTATTAGTTATATTATCATAACTATTGGTACTGATTTTGTCATTACATTTGTAATTTTTTGACACATATATTGATAATAGTTTATTAAGTAACAAGGGCGCTAATCGTCACTTTAGCCACGAGTCTCGAAATCGTGAAAAAAGTGGTGCTTTGAAGGTGGAAGTAGATAAAATATTTATTTTTGTGTTTTTAATATAAAGTGTGATAAGTCCGATGTTCGGATAATGGTCCTATGTTTTTGTTCATTTTTAATTCTGCATGTTTTTGTATGGTCGGTTTTACAAAGCATATTGAAAAGTATTGAATTTTAGGTAGTATTTCCTTTTATTCTAATGACAAAATTCAATCAAATTCAATTAATCATTCTAAACCTAAATAATATAAAGTATCCAAATTTGAGTTTGTTTGTTTATATTTAGTCATTTTTAATGACGAGTTAAGCACATAATAGGTATATCCAAGAAACAAGAAAAAAATTAGATTACTTTTTAACGCAGACGAAATTGTTGGCAATAACTGGTTAGTATCTATTTATTTTTATTTTTTAAATTTTATTTTAAGAGTTATGGTATCCTCTTGATGATGCGCTCTGTAGCCAACTACAAAACAAAACCAATCAACCTTACAGTGGATACAAACTACATCAACTGGTTAAGTGCTTACCCAGCAGTAGTCGTTTGTGAAAAGAGCGAAGAACTCGCATATTACGCAAATCTACGCACATACATTCCATCCACCTCAAAAGTCAATGACTCAGATTTATTCAAATACGTCAAAGAATTGATATTTTTTGATGGCACCCTCACAATGCTTAGAGATTGTCAATCTAGAGAAAAATTTGTAACCGAACCTAGTGATAAACCAAGCCTCAGAGACTGGCAGGAAGAAAAAGATGCGTGTGATATATTCAAAGATGATGTTATTAAATATCAACAACTAAGACGATCATGCGATGATATTTTCTTCAAATGCTCGTGGAATGATAAAGAGTTTAAATGCTGCGAGAAATTTATGGTCATGTCTACTATTTACGGCAAATGTTTTGCATGGAATTCTTTGGTTGCAATGTAATTACTTATTTTCAATGATTGTTTTTAATGCTAATTATATTACTACGAGTTTATTTTAGGAAATCGTTAGAGCCTGAATATAAAGGCACAGAAAGTGATTTGTCACATTTAAAAGTATATTTTAAAGTGACTACAGAAGCGTTTCATTCTTATGTCATTAGTAATGAGGAGCACATCTCACATCGAGATTCTTCTAAACAGCGTCCTTATCAGTTAAAAGTGTTAACATTCCAGGCTGGGAATGTATACGTTCGAACTAAAGTAATTTCAAAATATTTAAGAATGCGCTAAGGAGTGACACAACGCCACCACAAAACGTTCATTATTAAGCAATTTATAACACTTTTGGCTTACGTGATTAAACTGCAAGAAATATTATAGATATATGTCAATATCCCCACAATATAGAGAATTAATTTTATCTAGGTATTGTCTCTTTGCAAATTCTATTCTGATTGATTATATTAAAAAAGAATTTTATGCATTTTATTCAAAAATTACTGCATTACATTTAAAAAGAAAAATGTTACATTCGTAAGGTATTATTACATATTTGTGGCAAATTTGTAACTTTAGTTTTCACTGGTTTCCTCGAAAGTCAGTTAATTCTGGCAACGCCAAACGTGCTAAGCGTTTTTCGCAGAAACGAGCCAACTAATCAGTTGCAAACTTGAGGCTTTTAGCTTAATCTGGAGGAAAATATGTTGCTGTCTGGTAATACACTGGTTTAATTATTTTACCAAACTTTCTTAGAATACCATTAACATAAAAATGTTCAATGTAATTTGAAAAAACTACCAAAGTAATAATATCTTCGAATTAAGTCTGTAAGTCGAACCACGAGACCAGAAACAAATCATAGTCTTTGACATAGTCAAAGTCAATTGCTTTATACTTTCAAATTTTTGGCATAAATGTAACATTACATTTTGTATATAACAAACATTTTTAGTATAATTTGATGCGTTAGTACTTGAAGAAAACGCAAAAGATAGTTTTTAATTAAAAGAGATTTTCAGAGAAAAATATTAACTGTTCAACATTAGTAAATATATTGTGTGAAAGATCAATTACTTTTCAATCTTATAAAATTAAACTTTAAAAATACGGATAAGAACACAAGCCAAAATAAAATAAAAATCCGAGAAGTGGTGTTGTTGCTACGTAGCGTATTCTTAATCACAAAGTTTTTATGTTTTCAATCTAATTTTTAAAATTTTAGACAATGGCAAATGATAAAAGTGTTAGAAACGTACCTCTTGAGGTACGTCAGTGTCGATTTCCCGACGAAAACAATTTACTCCTTTCAAGATATTACAGTTTCGCTGGTTGTATGACAGAACAATTCGCTCAATTACAATTAAAACAATGCGGATGCACACAATACAATCTACCAGAATTTGCAGATAAAAACAAATTCTGTAAAACTTTATTTGATCTAGCGTGTCTTTCCGAAGGACAGAAAACCTTTTTTGAACAACTACGTGAACAGGATTGTATGGTATCCTGCGTGGAATCCGAAGTTATAATTGTCGGAGCGACCAGATCGATGAGTTTTAGTGAATATGAAAAACCCGAATATGACGAGTATAAATCCGTGCTGAATTTTTATTTCTATCCAATACAAATGCGCTATCATCGAAGGGTTATAAGAGATACTGTTGATTTAATAGGTATTAGATATAAATTAATTGAAAAGGTTTTAATTAATTATTTTTATTTTTATAGTGAATGTTGGCGGTATTGGTACTTTATTTTTTGGCGCAAGCATAATTTCTATAATTGAAATTGTTTATTACTTTGTTGTTTATCCATGGAATCCTCGCCAGGTTATCACACGAATTGATAGAAGTAATTTGAGGTTACCTGCTAAAGATAAAAACGAAGTCCTAGCTTATATTGATTTTAAAGAGAGAATGATGAATGCAAAGTATCAAAAACCTTTATATCCTTTTACAAAATAATATTTTTTGCCGCTAAGTGGCAGCACTATACATTTTTGTATCTTTGTGTGTGGATTAATACAGTGTGTGATGTTTGTTTTTGTCAATTATAAATCTTGTTGTTAATGAACCAACATCTTAATTACAATCGATTAAACTGAAATTGATAAGCACGGAACAACAACAAAATGTGTACTTCAACGTTGAACTTCGTGTACTCGTACATTTGGTAACGCCACATTCTATTCAATGCCTTCTACTCTTATCTTCACTGATAGTTTTAATTAACATGCTGTTAATTATCATATCCTTCAACATATGATCAACAACAAGTTATGTCGCTATGATTTTACCAAACACTTTGTATCAAATTTAATGTGTCATTTAATTAATGACACATTTTAACTTATTGAGATTCATACATGTATTTATATTTCATGATGGATTTCATCGCTGGCGGTCATTATTAATTTTTATGTGGGTCTGCTTCTGTGTCGTGATTAGAAGTAATGTTTTCGTAACCTCGCGCCGCGGCGAATAAAAATCGACTATCGCTCGTTAACTTACCCGCTCGCATTAAATTCGACACTTTGCAATGAAGAGCGCCCACAAGCCGCACGGGATTACAAATTAACTCTGGTTTATATTTTCATGCATATTCATACATGGTAAACGTATAAAAATGTAATTTTTAGGTTATATAAGCAGTATATATCAATTATGCATAGGCAACTTAATTTACATGTAAGCAGAATAACAATAGAACTATTAAACCGCTTTGTCATTTTATTATTAATGTTATTAGTGGTGTAAACTGTAAATATTTTTGGTAAATGCGCTGATCCGCTTTTATTTTATCGTTAATAATCAAAATGTTCATAAAGCCATTACATATAATCGAAAACAATGTTGGTACATGTTTGTTGGGTTGCCTCCCACTAGAGAAAAAAGGTATAAGAAACAATCAAAACATGTTTGTTAAAAAGAAAAGCAGCACATAAATATAATGTTTGGCAACGTTGTATAGAGCTGTTGCCGAGTTGATGTAAACGAAAACAAATTTATGCGAGTGAATAGAAATTGTGCTTTTAAAACGTTTTCAATGATATTAATATTCTTATTACCTTTTTATTTCTCGGTGATTGTTATTGCTCGAAACATGATTCACTAAACAACACTTAAGAGTTATGCGTTAATATCACACAAACTGAAAGTTTAAAAGTTGATGTTTTCGTTTGATCAAGCTTTAGCTATCACGTAATCACTGAGTAAACTTTCTGAAAAAACTTTCACGCAGTCTTGAATTCGAGATTTAAGTTTATTGGATGTCTGCACCTTTAGTTTTCCTGTTGACGTGCTGGTTGAAACTTTCGGCGAGTGCAAGTTTTTCCGTCTTAATCCAGTTGCTGGTCGTTTTCACCTCTTCCGCTTGATCCGAAGACATCCAAAAGCATTCGAAACTTCACCGCAAGCTTTACGCACACCTCACCCCAAGTTAAAATTCAATTAAACGTGCAACTTTGTTAACTTAACCGAAATTACACTTCAAAGTAGCTGAATTTATACGAGTTGTGCGCGTGTTGTGAATTTTCAAAATGTCTACTGTTTGTGTTTACCGCACTTTGAGTTGGAACTGACAGCGTTTCAGAGTCAGAGTCAAAGCCGCAACTGATCATTTCATGATCGAAACCGAATGCATGCATGCTTGCCACATGTCTCATCGGCATGTCTCCGACGGCGCGAAAAAGAGGTGTATCGGGCGCAACAAGATGGCGGCCGCGACCCCCGGCTGCCCCCGGGTTTATCGCCGCGGCTCGTGTTCGCGGTCTTATCGCGCTGTTATCGCGCGTTGGTGTGTTTATTGGCTTGTCTTGCTCGACTCTGTTTGCCAGACCGGACTCAGACGCCGCCAACCGGACAGAACCAATAAATTATATTGCATTTGCATTCGCATTTGAACTGACATTCGTTTACATGCTAATTGTGTTGCTGCGGGTGCTAATAATAACTTGCAATGCATTGCTACACGTATAAAACATGGGTGGACTTGCAGGCCAGCCGCACATGGCCGCTAATTAAATTCAACTATTTGGTAAACAAATAGAATCGAATCATGCAATATCGAGTATTACATAATTATTTATTATCTCAATTTGTTATTCTGTTGCGGTATTTATTCAAGTTGATCGGAACATTTAATTTAAAAATCTTGTCATTTGAATTGTTTGCAGTTTATAGTAGGTTAGATTGCGTTTAGTTAGATTAGGTTGTAGTACGAGTGACGTAAGTAGAAGAACGTTACCCTTTTCTCAAAAGGATAGGTTTATGGTGTAACAGCAACCCTTCAATCCGACCCTTGTTTTGCATTATCAATAGTAAATGTAGCTCTAAAATATTAAAATCTAATTGAATTTAAATTCATCAGTTAATGTAATAAAAGATACAAAATTTATTGTCGATTTAATTTTATCATTGCTTCTGTCTTTAAATTTGTACAATGTGAATATATGTTTAATGTGGAGCGCCATTTTTTGTTATGTGTTTAGATGCAGAAATATCAATCATGTTGAACTTTGCTGACGTAAAGTTTATTTAAAATTTATTTAGGTATTGGATTTATTTCCATTTCTTAATTAATTGCAACTGTATCATTCTATTTGATTTTTATTGTGTTCTGGTAATCAATTAAAATATTTATTTCCATTTTTAAATATTGTGTTACAAATTACACAACAGGTGAAAATGCCGATTAAGCGAAAAATGTCAAATATAATATAATTTGTTATGTTTATATATAATGTTTATATAATGTTTATACATTTTATTTAAAAAATAAAACAATCTATTCGTAATTGCATTTTTTAGATACTTAACACCATATTTTATTGTAGCACGCAATGGAGTACTAAAATTATATATAATTTACACTTTAAACCCATAATTCTTACCGCAACATTAAAACTTCCTGTCTTCGTGATTTCCGTACTAGTCGACCCATTTCAACATGTTGAAACTTACTTACTTATTTACTAACAATAAGTTTTAGCGCAACCAACAACTATACTGCATTTCTATGATGCTCAACTTTGCATGCCAATCGGTTTATATCTTGACACGTTCGAAAACACACAACTTATTCATTAAAAGTTAATAAACTTCATAATAACTATTTTGTACAATGTCAAAAACTTATTATAAGCTGATAAACGTTATTTTAATAAGGAATTATAAGTACTCAACATAGTTTTAGCTGAATCCTAACCTAACTTAACTATTTCTAACCTCAAAGTCCTTTAATAAATATTAAACCCGGGATGCGTTTACAAGGAAACTTTTCCAACCCATTTAAAGAGGGTCGCGAGAGGTACAGAGCAAACTCGGCACCTGTGCAACAAACCATGCCACACGATTAAAAGTGTTTCTGCTTCGTGTAACCAAACAGGTTACAACAGTTGAAACTTTCGCAGGTTGGCTACATTACGCCCGCAAACAGTTAATAATCCTTGCGTGAGGGATTAGATCTCAAGTTTGATCAACGGATAACCCGATAACATAATCTATGTTACGTATATCCACCGTATGCACTGGAGACTACGCTAAACTAAATCTAATATTGCTGAAACACGAAAAGTTTAATATACAGCTTCCGGTGGAAAGTAGAACCTAATGTTGGGTGATGGTAAAGAGGAACAGATTAGACAGATATGCGTAATAGTTAAGTGTAGAAGTAGACTCTCTTAGGTGATGACAAGACTTGACTGAGTATAGGGTTGCGAATGGCACGGAAACAGGATCGGAAGTTCTGCGATGGCAGAACCTTTGACTTGCTAACTATTTGAGGTATTGCGAGTCGACAACACATCGGCGCCATTTTATGTCATGAACTTTACTAACAACTAGTTGGGAAGCTAATAGTACCTTATATAGGCTTAGATTATGGTAATCTGTATGTGTTTTTACATTTATAACTTCAGAATAGCATGACAGATTTTCATGATCTATAATTTGTTAGGATTGTCTCCACCTCAAGTAACAGAATAACTATTAAAATATCCAAAATTATTACCTAAAGAATGTTACATAAGAGAGCATAATTATAGTTGAATAATTGAATCCGAAATGGTGCAAAAGTGCATTATTGGCATTTCTCATTTATCTATCATATAAAAATGAATCGCAAAATTTGTTGGTAAGCACTTAACTCAACAACGCTAGGACCAATTTGGCCAATTCTTCTTTTTAAATGTTTGTTAATATTCAAGGATGGTTTTTACGGTGAGAAAAATTGGAATAATTGCCGGGAAAACCCTATAGACAGCCCTTTTCTATAGGATAAAAGTTGGCATTGAGATTCAATCATAGTAAGAGTTAAATAGTTGAATCCGAGATGGGGCGCTGAAGTGCATTATTAGCAATTCTTTACATAATTCATTTTTTTAAAATAAAATTGCAAATTTAATTGATTGAATTGACACATACTATGTCTACATCAAGAGAATAAAAACGAATTGCATTTTTATTAAATACTACCAGGCTTTTATTTAAAAGCTAGTTTTAAATAAAATTGCACGTTACTCATATATTGACGAAATTGACACATACCAAGAATAATTTCTTGGCAAAATTATTTCGATTTTTACTAATAACTACAGGGACAAAAGTTGTGAGTAAAAGCTTGTTATTGAATCAAATATTGCCAAATTTCAACTTTATCAGAAAATGGCATCCAGCGTCAATTCTGTTCGTCTTTTGCATTCATCACAAAAAAATATATTGGAAACGGGATTATGCTGTAAGCGGGAGTATCCTTGAAACATCCGCGGGATCCTGGGGATATACCGGCTTGCAAGTTTCGTTTTGGGCGATTGAGTTTCGAAATATCTCTCAATACGCTTCGATTTGGTACGGCCACATTGATCCTGGCGACTTGGCTACGCACTCGATGGATGTCCTTTCTGCGCCCTCTCATTTTTATGCCATTTTGCGCGTCCTTTTTGTAATAGTGTAATATCGGCTGTTGAAGCGTCTTCTAGTGAATCGTAAGGAAGCGTTTGAGGGTATTGGAAGTGATTCAAAGTACCTACGTAACGTGCAAAGCGAGTGCATCAAGTATGAGGAGCTTTATTGAATTTTCTAAATCGTCTTGCACTTTTATTCTGCTCGGCTTAGTTCAACTAACTTCTTTATTGAAAGTTCATACGTTCGACAATTCATTTAATTTTTGTATAGGCAACCCATTATACAGTAACATAATTATCTTAGTCTATAAAATAAAATCATAACCAAACTTGATAATTATTTTCCTTTATATTATGAAATGAATTGTCAATTTTATAAAAAGAAAACAATCCAAATCATCCCAAAATTCCATTAAAGCAAACTTATTAGCAGGAATTTCGCTTCATCACATGTTTTTAAAGTTTTCTACGCACGTCACTGGTTATATTCAGTGCCATGATGTAACCATGAAAGTGGGTGCAACACTAGCTTGATAAGCGCATAGACTGCCAACATTCAATAGAATGTTTTTGGCATTAGTTTAATTAGTTAGAAATCTTATAATCAATGCATATACCTATATGTAAATTATCAAATATAAGTTACGAACTTCCTTGCTTTTTACTGGATACTGTGGGACAGATGCATGACCAGTGGCGTAGCTATTTCTGGTGAGTCTTAACTCAAGCATGATGCAGGAGCATCGTTTTGCGTCGCCAAAAGGCAAAAGACAAATATTTCAAGTATGTATCATTGATCGTTTGAAGCAGCAAAAATGACATGATCAGTAGCAAAGTCGAACAAAATTGAACCGTAAGCCGAACTGAATGGAATAGAAGCCTGAATGTAAAGAAACAACAAAGGCCGTTGACGTTCGTTTACTTTGTATTTCTTTAACTAAGTCCACAAATCAAAAAGCCATGAACCCAATGGTTGTGTATTCTTGCGCTTTTATGATCACACGCAGTGTGACAAAGAGGGAAACCGTACGGATAAAGAAATTATTATTACACTATTAATGCATCACCGTTGGGTCTTTTTAGTCTTAACGCGTTTTAACTTCACTCATGCTGATTAAGTTTAACCAAGTCAAGTGCTTGATTAATTTGAGTTATAATGCAATTTTCATAGAAAATCACTCGGCTTGTTCAAAATACTTACACGCCTGCCCTTGTAAATTGCCGCAAGTGCTCAATTTTTGCTGCACTATTAATCAGCCCTGTGCGCCTCATGCACTTGACAACCTGGGAAACTTCCACACTGCTCTCGGCGGCAAATTGAATAGTCCTTGCAATAAGTGAAACTAATGATTACCTGCTGCGTTAATCAGCACATTTCGCCGCCGGACACAAGTCGCTCGTTTCGTTAATAAATTTTATTAAAAATATCATAGAGATACAACATATAACATGAAGTTAATTAGTATTTTTCTCGTAATATTCATACATAACAATTGTTAATTTAATTCACTTTAGACATTAATACAATAGTCGACGGCAAACTAAACATAAACGCGGTTACGAAATCAAAACACTAAGAAAATAAAGATAAATACACAGCACTTACAACGAGGATAAGTTTGTGGCACAACCTCGTCAAGCGCCTGAAAATAAATAAAAAATTGAATACATGATATTCATTTAAAGTCTATCAAAGAGATTAACTGCGTGTTTTCTTCCTTTTTCCTTGAGTTGAATAGTACTCGGCTACAACTATGCGTATTATTACTCCTGAATACATAATCTAATGAACCTAATCAGGAATCGAACAAAAACGTGGCAATACATCGTAAAAAATTGCAGTATTACAAGAAATTTTCTGAACTTCACACATTTTCCTTGTAATAACATGAAACATGAACATGCAGGTTAAAGGGACGGGCCGTAGTCACGCGTTCCGTTAGTTGACGGGCTCGGAATTTCGTATTTCATTTGTGTATCTTTTTGGCGCATTGAACGTATATCCGTTTCGTTTTTTTTTTACATTTTTGGCATATTAACTCCTCTAAAAAAGCAATACGTGTGTGGACATTCAACTAACGGAACCGCGCGCTTTAAAATTGCGATTCCACAATTGTTACAATATTTGGAATAATCATTAAGACAGTACAATCATAATAGGGGACGAATTAAACGGTCGACTGTTACGTCGCCAATATCATCTGGGCTTCTGTCTGGTTTTTGTCTCGTTTGCCAGCTGACCCACATCGTCACCTCAAATTCGGATAGGGCGGATATGATATCTCATTATTAATTGGGTACCTAATTATTGATTAAACGCTATCATAAGTATTAATTCATCATACCTCAGTAAATGTTCCTAGAAGTCTCATACAATAAGATACAATTATGTGGGTGCACATGTTTGTACATTTGTTAATCGGAAGGCCTTCAACTCTAATCTCAACTGACTGAACATTTACACAACCAATCAGGTTGGTAGTGTGGGTGTAGTTTACTCCCTATGTAAGGATACAAGACTTCTACGGATAAATATTTGCTAGTATTTACTAAATAACTACATGTAGGCTACATGTGTGTAAGTTGCCGGCTATCGCTGCTCTATCGGTTGCCTAACTTTAACATGTTTTTATTTCGTCGCTAACTTTTTCTGTCATATGTACGCTAGTTGTTGAATACTACAACTCAGAACGATTAGGTATCATTGTAATTATCGTTAGTACAGTATATAAATCGTAACAAAATATCTCTTCGCTTGCTTCGATAGCACACATTTCTCGTTTACTCGTTTTGTTGCTCAAATTCAGATAAAAAAGTAAAAATCAAACGTTACGTCGGTCGCAATTACAAAAGTTATCATCAACAATAATGATAAAAGTGAATCAACTAGTCTAATAATAATATAAAAACGTTTCATCCATAATAAGAATCTTAACTTAAACTTTTTTGATTTCATATAGATTAAAACATTGCGCTTATCCCGTGCTCATTCAATAAATAATCACTTAGCACTCATTCGCCTTCTAGCTGCGTATGTAAAAATATTTTCAATATCTTTGAACCTGCCAATGAGTTCAGGTTGAAATGATGTATAAGTAGCTGGTAAGTACTTAGAGCCTAAATAGCGCGGTGATCAGAGCCATGGCCACGATTGCCGGCCTGCGCCTGGGCTAGAACATGTCACGATTCGACCTGCCAGCCCGCTGGAAACCGCGTACGTTCGGCCGGCGCGCGTTTCGTATTTCGCGGTCCACCTCTAGATCCTCGAGCTTTTGAGTTAGACTGAGTTTCTGCTGCACGGCCAATCGCAGCAATTGATTGAGCGTTTTCTTTTCGTCTTCGGCGGCGCCCAGCAGTCGCTGCAGTTCATCCACCTGCGTTACGTACTCCTCGCAGCGTGCACCAAACATGGCACGTAAACCTATTTATATATAATAAGCATTATGAATATTTAGTACATACTCATAAATAACTCAAATTAACTTACTTGAGAATGTGGCTGCGTCTTCTTTGAGAAGTCGCAGTTCATTACGCAGTTTCATCATCGTTTCAGAAACGATTGTCTTTTCATTTTCATACTTGGCTTTGAGGTTATTCAATGCCACCTCGGCGGTATTCTTATTACTCTTGAGAACTGTGCGCAGAGTTGCGATTTGTTCGCGTTTTGTTGAAAGCAGACTCTTGTGTCTGATTATCTGTTCCTGCAGTTCGCTGATCTCATCCTCACGATCTTTGGTGTTACCTAAATTTAAACAAAATAAATATCACAGGTATAACAAAAATTCAAAACACAAAAAATACAAACCTTCATAACTGTCATCTGTATTCTTAATAAGACTCTTCCCTTTAGTCGAATCAATAGTAGTCTCAATCGCAGTGCGCAAATGTTTGATCTGATCGACAATCGTGACAACATTCTTCGCTATCACGATGCTATCATTCAAGCTCTCCAAGTCGTTCAACGGGATGTCTGATTTCAACTGTTGACGTAGAGCTTCCAATTTGGAGATTTCACCGATTGGTGGAGCAGTTTCAGTCACTAAAAAACACGAAAGATTATTATTTTTACAAATGAATAAAAACCTGAATAATCTTACTTGGAGTTAAAAGCTTTTCATGATCCAACACAACCCTATTCGGTGTCTCGCCATTAACCGTGCAAACATGATGATATAACTGTGCCAATTCTTCAGTAACAGTCTGTAAATGATTCT
Organism: Dalotia coriaria; assembly: GCF_025399875.1. Taxonomy (NCBI): domain Eukaryota; kingdom Metazoa; phylum Arthropoda; class Insecta; order Coleoptera; family Staphylinidae; genus Dalotia; species Dalotia coriaria. Next base: position 7,452,545 of record NW_027045451.1, read on the forward strand.
GGGTGCCGTCAATTGACGATCCCGCTTCACTGGCAAACTGCTTAAGCAGTTTCAAATCATTTTCCAAATCCATACCACGCTGTTCGTTATCAAGTAGTTTGTTTTTCAGATTCGTCACTTCATTGCGGAGTTGAATCGTTGAATCAGAGATGGTGGAGAGTTTCTCGAACTCCTTTAGGTCATGCCTGAGCTGCTCTACTTCCTTCACGGACAGTTTGAACCACTGATGATATTGATTAATCACAGCGCTGAGATTGTTATCGACAGGCGCGACATTCTTATCCACCTTTTGGGTCAAATGTTGCAAGGAATCGACGTGCGCGCTGAGAAGTGACAGACGAGATAGGAAGGTCTGGAGTTCTCCGTGAGACTTTTCGACAATCGCCTGATTATCACGCAAGTTCTGTGTGAGCGCTGCTTTTTCTTTTTCAACTTGATCTAACTGCATCTCAAGCTTTTTCAGTTCATTGAGATGAACTTCAGAGAACAAGTCTACTTGATTACCTAGGATTAAAGAAAACATAAATATATTTGTATTACTATCAATATTGACAAATCACATACCATCGGGTGAAGATAAATCATGTCCGGAGTCATCAGCATTAATATTCGCCTCGTACATCTTCAATCCAGGAAGATCATCATCCTCTGATCCAAGCCCTTGTTCATCCGCCATTCCGCGAATACTATACGCAAGATTACTAATCTTATAGAATGACTGCCTTTTCATATACTGATCCAATTCCTTTTTCAACGCTTTCTTTGCTTCGCGCTCTGACTGTAAACTCTCAAGCGCTTCCTCCATATGTTTCTCAGTTATCTGTTTCAAGTTCATCATCTCGACCACCTCGGATTTCAAAATGTCCATATCTTCCATTAATCGACGATTTTCATGCTTCAACCCTTCGAACTCCACTTGCCCAGAGCGCAAAGCCGAAACCTGTTTTTGCAAAGCTATATTCTCCTCTTCCAACTCCGAATAATCAGTGATTAATCTGGTTTCGCGAAATTTAATCTCTCTCAACTCGGTGCGCAATTTTTTGCATTCCATGTTCCGATCTTCTTTGTCTTTTCCCATGTCATTGTTTTCCTGAAGCATTCGGTCGCGCTCACCAGTAACGCGGTCCAACTCATGCTTGGTTTGCTTGAGCTCATTTTCTAATTCGATAATTTGTTCATTGAGTGATGTTTCCATGGCCGCCGATTCATTGAGGAGTGATTCTTCAGATTCGATTCCGGTTTTTGTTGTTACTCTATGACTAGATTGGAATTTCGCTAGGGCCTAAGAAAATAAAGTATTATTAGAACTGAGAACAAAATGGCGGTAATACAATTTATCATAAAAATTAACTGACTCACAAAAATATTCACAATTTTTAACATATTGGTAACAATTTCGTTTCCAAAACTAGGAATAATAAATACAAGAAAGTCACTGGGAATGAAAAACTAACTTCTCTTCAGTTTATGCCAAAAATTATAGATTTATAATTTTAAAAAGAGAGGGGGAATAAGATTAGCAGTGTAATAATAGTAAATAAATTGCTAGAATTTCCTAGAATTCCTAGGAATGGGTATGTTAATCCTAAGGTATAGCATAACAACCAAAATTAAACTAATACTTACTTCCTGAGTGATGTTCAACTCATGTTGGGTCTTTTCAAACATACCCTCCAGTTCTTCACATCTCTGCTGCAGGGAATCCTTTTCCTCCAGCAACACGAGCCCATATTGCGCCGATTGAATCTTCTCGCTGCAGGCCTGATCGAGCTCACGCGTGAGCCGCTCGTTCTCAGCCTTTAGCACCTGGACGGCGGCGTCGGCGTCTGGCGCACTCATTTTCACTCCGGATTTTTTATACGCCGCTCTTGGCAATTAAATAAAAAGGAACGCACTCGCACTAATTACGAGTATTTATCAGGAACCCATGTATGTATGTAGATAGGCAATTAATTCGGCCTCATTTGCGATTAGCCATTTTCAGGGCGCTCAGCACTGCTTGGCAGTTACTAGGGGCGGCGAGTGGCAGCTGCGGCCCGGGTGTGCTGGAAACGAGGATGCCGCACGTTGCACTCACCGAGAAGCACCGAGATACCGCCGTAGATCGTGGGCGCCGTGGGCAAACAGTCAACAGTCCGTGACATTCGTAGGCAGCTGACGTGGTGAATTTCGTGCTCTCGGCGACAAGGTTTGGACGACTGAATGCACCAGCACTCACACATAAAAAGGTGCATATTCATATACATATGTATAAAATTACAGAATAATTCATTTGGTTTGAGCATTTTCTATACATATTTGGTTTGACATTCAAATAATACGCTTTTAATTTGAAGTAACTTGAAAATTGGAAGTATTTTAACATTTTTCGCGCAAATAAAAATACTTATTTTAAATATTTTGTGTGAAACCTCCTGTGCATGCGCAGTACGAGTAGTGCAGATAAGTACTGGACTTACAAAAACTTAAAAAAACAAAATTTGATACTTATGTTAACGTACTGATCTTAAAATATTGACCAATTATGTAATATTTCTATGTTTTATAATATTAATCACGCAATATATATGGATTTATTGCAATATTTTCATGTTTGATGCTTTCGTGCATCATCGGGTGAAATATGTTGTTCGGACTTGCAGGCTTACGAACGCAGCGGAAGGAGGTTAGCTGAGGCGCTGCTGGCAAATGCTGCGCACATTTCCCTCTCGAAAAAAAGTCCCATGTGAGCTGGTGGGCGATCGCGAGGCGACGTGCAGCGTGTGCGACGATCGTGATTAACATCTCAGGTAAAAGAGACGCGCTCGCATTTGGCGTTAATTCTCACAGCCAGCAGACATTTGCGCGACCGCCCTAGCCCGCCCCGGGGGGCCCGCGCATTATGTCATGTATTTGCATGCTATTTTTAGCGAGCGAGTGCATGCGCGCTACTTCGCGCGGCGTTGCGCCATTTTTAGTATTTTGTTGACTTGTTTATAATAATACGGGGGGCGCAGCGAGTGCGGCTGCGGTGGGTGTTTACGGAATATTATGTGAGCGCGCACTCAGCGAACGCAACCGACGAAAGTTTCCGCGTCGAGTGGAAGTCTCCTGGTCGTAGTGTCGAATGCAATCGTGATGCAATCCTGATTCCCCGAGCGCGAGTGCTGATTTTTCGGCGAGTGCATAAATAGCATACAAGCGCGCCAGTTACGCATTGTTGTTAATTGTGTAATACTGCAATTGTTATGTTTGTGTGATCAACTGCAATCGTAGAGTGCGTGTGGCGCGTTGGTGAAAATCCTCGCACGTTGTTTTGTCAGTCAGTCATACGACCCTAGCGTGCGCTTGTCAAAATTTCTGTTTTTTGTAATTTGTTTGTGATTCGGTTGGTGCACTTGCAGATTCGTCCATACAATTTGTGAAATATGAAGAAAGCGCGATAATAGTGTGAAAGGAATCGCAGCAATGGGTGCATTTTTAGATAAGCCAAAGACAGACAAAGTTTTGGAACATGGTGAAGGTAATTTTATAAATATTCGCGTGCAAATTTGATATATAGTAATATTACTGTCGTTTATTTGCAGGGAATGGATTGCATCATGGCGTTGCGAGTATGCAGGGCTGGCGCGTGGAGATGGAAGATGCGCACATGGTGCGGACAGACCTCGGCGGAGCTTTGACCGACTGGTCATATTATGCCGTGTTTGATGGGCATGCTGGTGCTAAGGTGTCGGCGCACTGCGCTGATCACCTGCTAGACGCTATAGTGGCATCTGGGGAATTCCAGGAGGATGTTTCCAAAGGAATTCACAACGGATTCTTAAAACTTGACGATACTATGCGGGAATTACCAGAGTTGTCGTCAGGTAATTGTCAGTTTTTGATTAGTGACGCGTGATATACTGATATTGTATTTTAGGTGAAGATAAAAGTGGTACAACAGCTGTGTGTGCGTTTATTTCACCGAAGCACATTTATGTAGCGAACTGCGGTGACTCCAGGGCAGTTCTGTGCCGGGGAGGTAGTCCTGTCTTTACTACACAGGATCACAAACCGAATTTACCAGCTGAGCGCGAAAGGATTATCAATGCGGGTGGTTCGGTGATGATTCAACGCGTTAATGGCACGTTGGCAGTTAGCAGGTTTGTAGTTAATTACATAATAACATTTAATTGGCATACGTATTAGTGGCCAGTAGTTTTAGTTATTGACGTATTTATTTGTGCTTGTAGGGCATTAGGTGATTATGTATATAAAAATGTGAAGGGCCGCGGTCCCTGCGAGCAGCTGGTGTCGCCCGAGCCTGAAATTTTCGTGCGCGATCGAGATCACGCCGAGGATCAGTTCCTGGTGCTGGCATGTGACGGCATCTGGGATGTTATGTCTAATAACGAACTGTGCCAGTACATTTACTCGCGTCTTTTGGTCACCGACGACCTGGAAGAAGTTACCAGTCAAGTGATTGACACATGCCTCTATAAGGTAAGTTATTTTTACTGGTGTAACTGAATTTGTTGCTAATTTAGTGTTTTTGTTTTATGATTTATAGGGCAGTCGAGATAATATGAGCATCATCTTAGTCTTATTCCCCGGTGCGCCGAAGCCGACGGCGGAGGCGATTCAGGCCGACAAAGATCTCGAGGCGAACATTCAGAGAAGGATGAAAGGTTGTTTGAACATTCTAACTTGCAATGATATTCAGTCGATGGGATAAACGCGCGCGCGCCACTTTTCCTGTTACCATATACCTGGTCGCGCGTCGCACATTCGCATAACTTGCCTTCATTTACTCTGACTAATATTCTGTTCTGTGCTCAAAAAATTGCGGTGGGTAAAGTGCGTTTCATTCCGGCCGCGCCACCTGCAACCGTTTTTAGTCTAGTCGATTTATTCTAGTCGCGTTTTTTGCTATAACGAAACGACACCGAAACAAAGTTCATTGGGAATACTCAGCAATAAACGAAAAATAAAATTTAATTATTAATAACAATTGTAATCAAACAAGAACATACGTGATAACAAAGGTTGCTACAATTTACACAACCAATTAAACTAAATACGATAAAGAGAGTTAAAACTATCGCTAGTAACGACAAGCAATAATCAAAACAAATATTTACGATGCGTTCAAAAACGTGGGGACACCAAATTTGTTAATGCAAAGTCGGTTTTAGGCGTTATTCGATTTAGAAATACATACAGCACGCCAAATTATTCGCCCACTTGCACTCATTGTTGGATAATTTACTTTTTCTATGAAGTGAATCATTTAATTCACGTTAAACATTTCTCTTTGAAATAATAGTATAATTCCAGTATACTTTAGTAGATGAGTATTTGCGAAGTGAATTTCACGAGTATGAATACTTGAACTTAATACTTATGACGTAACGTATGTGTGATATATGAACTTAATAGGAAATATTATAATAAGCAATCAAGTACAATCAGAGAGTTAAACATGAAACTATAAAATTGATGCAGGTTTAATATGAAACTTAAAAGTACATTAAATAGAGTGTATAAAATGTAGTATAATTGCGAAACTGAATTTATTCAGAGTAAGCTTCAGACAGTTATACTACACTTATACAATATAGAGAAATATTTATTGACCAAAAAGTTTAAATCATAAATAATGGAATGTTTATTGAGACAATATTTAATTACGCCTTATCAAAATCATCAGTTTTTCGAGACGTTAAGTGGATTGTATAAATATATTCTGCATGGTTATATGTAGTTAATTAGAAACGAAATTCGAATCAAAATAATTATCGCGCCAGTATTCTCCGAATCAATTATCGACTGCACCGACTAGCAATAGTTTAATTCATGTCACAATGCCATCATACAAGTTGTGGTTTTGTCCAGATGAATCATTTCATTTGATCGTCAAACATTGATTCATATACTCATGGCTGTCATAAGCTCTTCATATATCATCCGCATTGCTTTTGATTGTTGTCAATCTGTTCTTCCATTTTCATGCGTTTTCATATTGTAGCTTATAAGTTACTTGGTTTGTTGACTTTGACTTGTTTAAGTAATATAGTTGAACTATTTACCTAGTGATATCAAATGATACGAGAACATTAACAGGAAAGAATTAAATTAAAGGGAATTAAATAAACTGGGAAATTTTGTTGATGATTGAGGAGATAAAAACACTGAACGTTTCAATATTTCACATTGCACTCTGGTTGTTTTGTGCACAGCATCCCTCATTTATTTGGTGTGTGTGGTCTCGCTTATCGTTTAGTTTTTACGTTTAATTTTTCAATTTCGGCGTTTTTTCTTTTTTCAGAGATTGTTGAGGACTCTGATTTTAAGGATAAAGTAGGATTCGTACCTGTCTTGTCGCAACTGCTTAGGACTGAGTTTGAGGGCTTACCACCTGGCGGAGGGCTCGAGTCTAAGTAAGATTTTTCACATTTTAATTTTGATTTGCACTTTAACATCAACCCGTGCCAACATTCTTAAAATAACTCGTCTCAAACTTTATTTATAGATGAAATTAAAATTAAATCGATTAAAGTGTTGAGATTTGTACGTTTTTTTACTGAATGTTGGTACATTGATGTCCCTAACAAGAATTTTGTGTTTATGATTTGTTTTGTTTGTGTTTTTTAGGAGGTTGTTCATTGAGAGAACGTTCAAAATGCTCTGTCCAGAACAAGCTGACACTGTAAGTTTAGGTGACAATATTATTCAGACACAGCCCGACCCCGACACATAATTCACACAATAATTGCCCGTTTGAGCGACCGATTGTATAGCAGCAACAAAACGAGAAATAACCACTCTACTCTTCTATATAAATATTCTTAACAACATTCTACCGACAAAAATATCAGCAGCGAGAGCCCATTGTGGTTGGTTTAACATGAGAGAATAAATTAAACAAAATAATTGACTACCAACTAAAAACTTAAACAGACAGGAACGCATCGCGTACTGGAATGGATTGGATTAAAATAATGCATTTACACATAAGGACTAATCGTTTGTTAATTCTAGATATTTTTGTAATTACTTGTAAGGAGAGTTTGTTATTGCAATGCGCACACACGCCATGAGTTAACGCCGATGGAACACGATTTGTGCCATTGGTCTCGTCGATGGGTGCGAAATGCAAACACGCGGGGACGAATATTGTGGACATGGAACTAATACGACTGTTTTTTTATTACTATTATTCTAACCGCTCTAATCATTGTCTTGCGTGCGTCGCGGTCCCGCTGAAACTCGGACAATTTGACAAAAAATCCTCTTGTTGCTTTCTGCGCTTTTGCTCCCCTTATTGCTTTCTTTTCTTTCACTACTTTATTTAGTCGAAATTCATTGTGAAGTTTTATATTTTCTTTATTCCCAGATTCGTTTCATCTACTGTCAATATAATTCTCTCCATGAGTAAAATACCAAAACATAAAAAACAATAAAAAGTATAAACTTTCCGACTATATTTTTCGCTCAATTCTTTTGTTTTGTATCCAAACAACACATAACAAGTTGAAATTGGTAGATCATTGATTAACAAATTTATCTGCACTTTGTTTGCTCGCTTCTCACCGATGTTATCAACTAAAAACTTTTTACCAATTGACTGTTGGCTGTAAACTGAATATCAAGCTTCCTTTTGTTAAGTTTAAGATGAATAACTAATCAAATCCTTCCTGAATAAGAAAAAATTATGTATGTTGCTAGTAGTTACTAACATGACTCGATGTTTTTACGTGTTTGTTATTAACAAATGCGTGTGCAACTAGATAAACGATTTATTTACAGGACTTGGATTATTAAAGTACAAATCGAAGCGCGATCTGCGATCATCCGGACGCCTCGACGACAAAATGGTTCCATTAAATTTAATTACACTCCCAACGGATTTAGTTTAATCTATTTTACTTTATTGCGCTCTCCAGCATCATCCATTATAGCTCTCGCATTTATTTATGTGCTAACTCATTTCCGATACACAACACACGCACTCTTGAGTGCGTGGATTTATAACGGTAGATTTTTGATTCGCAATTTATTTAAGCCTAGCAATCATCTAGATTAACAATAATGTGACGATTGTGTTGCGTGTACAAAAAAAATCTAACCAACTAGCAACATGAAAACCGATTGAATGATAGTTGAATAAATTTACAAGTTAACGATTAATATAAATTAATATTGTAAGCATCAGTTCATAAGCATATTGCAAGACGAAGACTATTCGTTTATAATAAAATCGCAGAATTGTTTTTGTATGTTGAACTTTGTGGCACGTGTCGTTGGCGAGTAAGTGTAATGGACTCAAAAACAGTTTTGTAATTTTAAGCAGGAACTAAAGTAGATTGTATTTGTGTTACAATCGCGCATATTGAATAATTATATACTCTATTTTTCAAGAAAACGGAAAACAAGTGACATGCCGATGTAAAATATAAATGTGGTGTACGAACAAAGAGTTATTTGTGCCCAGATTTAAAAATTGCGCCTGAGTTTATTTGTGCTGACGATATTCAAACTTAGAGAAGTTTCAGTTATATTCAGTTGGCAACGCTGCAACTAGTTGTCTGTTAAGAAACGTATAATTAGGGCTTTGTAATACGGAAATTTAGTAATGAAGCTGTGGACTTTGAAGAAATTTACAGGTTTATTCAAATGTTTTTTTTTTCTTAAAATTTGTGTATGTGTGATGATCTTATTGATATTCTATGTTCTTTGTTTGTATGGATAAGTTTGATGTTGTTTGGTTGGCAGCAGTGCGCGCACCATCTGTTTGCTATCTGCGCACTGACAGCTAACGGGCCAGTAAACAGCAGGCCAGTGCGGCCAGTGGCCCAGTACTTGTTATGGCGACCAGCAGCTCGGATGAAAGCACGACGACGAAAGAGTTTCAATTGGCATTGTCGTTAGACAGTGCCAGTCGCCTCAGCCCGGTGCGCCGGCGGTGCGGCATGTGCGGCAAGCCGAAGAAAGTTTTCTATTGCCCCGAGTGCGTCAACAACGAGCACTTTTATTCGCCAACGATAGACAGGTGAATTTACTCTCGACCTATTCCTTCTTCTCGGTTGCTTGTAAACACAGCGTAAACCAACACATAAACCATCTCACGCGCGCACACATACACACCCACGCTTGGCAATAAACAAGGAAGTCAGTTGAATCGAGTCTTGCGAAAATTCAACTGCGATGAAATTCGTGTGTGCGCCAACGAACTGAACGCACCTTGCACGATGTCGTCACTCCATTGATAGTTTAGGCGCATTGTTTTTCGCCTCATATTTGCATTTGTTGATGTCATGTCGTGCAATACAGCTCAACAGTTTGGTTTAATTGTTTGTTTTTGTTTGCCGGCGATAACAATCCGAGATGTGCGTTTAATTTAGCGATTACTAGGCGCTTTCTTGTTGTGTTTATTTTTGCGCCTAAGAGAACTCATTATCAGTCGCGTTAAATAGTTCAAATGCCAAAAATTAAATGCGTCGCACGAAATTTATTGTGTAAATTTGCGTGTCATTACGAAACGATGTAACCAGCGTGTATTATTGCGTGATTAACGTTATTTATTACGACGGTGCAAACACGCCACAATTTGATGCACAAAATGCAAGTCGCTGTGTTTGATGTGATGTTGATGCTTGTATTTGATGCACGGGTGCATGAGTCATGCCAAACAAAAGCGAAGCAATTTTGCCCAGGTAGTTGAGGGGTCGCAAGGGTGCAACTGTCTGCGCGGACATGCCAGACGTGTTGGCATAGGTCAATGTCTTCTCTGGAACAAAAGCGCGCCGGAAACACTTAAAAACAATGAAAAAGCAGCAATAGCACAGGATTATACTAGTTATTAATTGTTTTGTTATTATCTTGTTTGTTTTTTGAAAAGTATTCATATTTGTTTTTGTTGTTTTGGAATTTTAGTTTTTCTAGTTCACAACAAGCTTTGTTGGAACGTAAGCGACTAACAAAACTCTTGGAAGAAGAATGCACTCCATTGATGAGAGAGAAACAAAAGGCTGATCATTTGGTGAGATATTAGTAATCTTTATTTTTATTTTTTGACTTACTTTTTGAAAATTATATAGAAATTTCAAATCCACGTGCGCAAAGAACGTGTAAACAATGTCAAGTTGGCGCTGGAGGCGAAGCGCAAGGAACAAATTAGCAATAAGGAGCGCCTGGAGGGTTTACGCAAAAAGAATGCGAAAATGACGCAACAACTACCCGGCTACGGCAAACATGTCGAAAAGCTGGAGACATACAACCTCAAGAGGCGTGAAGAAGTGCTGCAGAAGCAGCAAGAAGTGCTCGATAAGCAGACGACGCTCAAGCGACGCGTCAAACTGCGCATCCAGCAACTGGTCGAGTATATTTTTCCTATTGAACGGATTCAACCTAGACCGTAAGTATTTGTGTTCAATAATCAAATAAAATGCTGAGTATTTATTTCTTCTTTTGTGGCCAGGGTGAATACCAGTTTGGACTCGGATTGGGGATCGGATATTTTACTGCAGATTGCTGAGGCGGCACAGACAACGTATATCAGCGATCAGTGGGTGTACGCCACTGACGCCTCCAGCGAGCTGCAATATTCTATTGTGGCGCCCACACTTCCTGGTTCTGGTGATTATTCGTCGTATAACCTTTGGGGTAAGTCACTCCTTTTCATTACCTTATTTTATTTGATTTAATTGAATGATTTGCATTATTCTTGTATAGCTGCTCAAAATCGTGACAATGTACCAGCGAGTGGCACCAGCTCGTTAGCGGTGGAGCAAAATCCGGCGTATAGCATCAGCGCTGCGCTCACATACACCGCACAACTGGTGAATGTGATTGCATTCTACCTAGACATTCGATTGCCCTATAAAATGGTGTACAAGGACTTCTGCACGGACGATATGACCAAGCAGCAATTAGCGCGACGCGTTGCCCGACTCAACGCCAACGTTCTGCATCTATGCTTTTCGCAGAACGTCGATCTCAACGTGTTGCAGCCGACGCAGACGCTCTTCAATATTATGAAGATGGTCGAAGCCGAAACCGGGGATCTTGGAAGGTAAGATTATATTTTCAAATTAAATTTTGATTTATTTATTTTATACCAATGTTGTTTTGTTAGGAATGGTCCAATGGAAGTTGACGCTCAGTTGGCTTCTGATTTGGAGAACCAGTTGGGGCAGGACCTTCAAACTGGCAAAGACTCCGATTCCGAAGACGGCGACGTTTTTCCTAATGAATGGGAAGCGGTACGTAAAATATTACTATCATATTGGATAATTTAATATTTTTTGCATTGTGTTTTAAAAAGGTCCCACATGTACCGCATGTGCCCGAGGTGCAGGCCGGGCCGATAAATCTCCAATCGACGCAGGTGTTGCCGCAGGCTCAAGCAAACAGCATGGCCGGGCTATACCATAGTGTCATCTCAATATGGCGTGGTGTCACCAGTGGCAGGTAGTGTTCGCGCATGCGACACGCTTTGTATGATGAATCGCACTTTTTTATATAAATCATACCAAGACATATATATGATATATATGAATTCATATATATGAATTCATGAATATATGAAAGTCATATAAGAGTAATGCACAAAGAAATTAATCCGTAAAACGCTTGCATAGAATCATGTGCGTTTGATTTTTTGGCGTGCGATATATTTATTTAAATTTTATTAAATGTTCTCTTTTTTAAGATTATTACTATTATATACATATTATACGAGATGAGGAATATTAATGTAAGCGAGCGATGGAGGAGAGCGTTGGTCGCGCCACGTATTTATAACTTAAGCTGCGCAGGTTCGGCGACCGTGATACATAGCGTAATTTTAATCGATTTGTTAGGATACGTTAATTATTTTCTCTAGCCGCGAACGATGTCTCTTCTGTTGGCTACTTAGGAATCATATTTTCATTGTGATATATTGAATTATTACATTTAAGGAAGTTAAATTAATACTTGGACTTGTAACGGAACAAGATATATTTTAAATAAATCAACAATTAACAATTTCCACAGGATACTTCAAGTTTGTGTAGTGTTTTGTTCATTTCTATACCAGAAAATGATTGATTCCCAGAACTTCGTTATAAAGAGTTTGCACTGTTTAATTAATGAAACTCATAATAGTTATGAAATACGAAATATGTAAGTTATATATCTGAAATCTACTCAGCATTTGTTCTGTTTGTTTGTGAAATTTTCTGTAAAAATATTTATTAAATTGCCTTTTGTTTTGTTTCTACATAAAATAGGGTGCCTTGAGTCATGCTTTTTTTGGTGCTAGATATATGTAGTCAGGCCACTAACCATGCACATTAAAGTATAGCTTATTTGTTTTTAACGAGAAAAACAAAATTTGTTAAAAAAGAAGGAATTGTTGCATTCAATTCAAAACAAAGAAACAAAAGATCTTAAACTACCTCAATCTGTTCTGCTATAGGTACAAGTACAAGTAATGCTTTGCAATATTTATTCATTTCGTAATTCTAAGCTAGAAACAATTATAAAAGCGTGATTATAAATTTTAATGAAGAAAGCGCGTAGTTTTGCCAAGATTAATAATAGGGACCAAGTTCATTAGTAGAGATTTTCGTTGATAGTAGACAGAATCGGATAAGGTCTGCCACCGATGCCATGAACATCATCGGTGTCTATGGACCAGATCATCAAACCACCTAGTCGCATAGACCTAGCATATTGAACCTTCATTTGAATCGAACGTTCGTTGTCGTAGCTCACGAAGGTGTTACCTTTGCCCATGGCTGGGACCTTATGCTGATTGTCCCATATCTCAGTCCAACCACCCTCCGCTTTCAATTGACAGATCTTAAAGATAGTAATTAAAACCATTTATTATTTAATTGCACTTTTGATTTAAAACCATTACCTCGTTGTAACCCAACATGCCCGCTTCTGAACAGTAGGGTCCTGGGCTTCCAGCAGACGCAGGAATATTCAAATAATTATGAGGGCTTACTCCTGGGGCGTTGAAGCTCCGTCCATAAACAGCAAGACCGAGCACAATCTTATGAGCGGGTGCACCATTAGAGATCCAGTATTTAACAGATGCGTCCTAATAACGTCAAATACAACATGACAACTTTAAAGAAAAAATAGACTTATATTTGCAAAATTAGTTGTACTACTTACAACATTGAATGTATCATTAGAAAACAAAGGTGCATTATGACCAGTTCGCCCATCAAAAGCCCCGTGATAATCGTAGGCCATCAAATTGACCCAATCCAGATGGGCCACAAACGAAGGAATGTCGTACGAGATTCCAGCCGATGTCCCTGTGGCTGGGACAGCAGCAGTAAGTAAATATTTCCTTCCCGATGCGTCAAAAGTTCTCCTTAAAGCTTCGACCATCAAAGTCACGTTTTGCTACAACATTAAGAAGTAATTAAATGGCAATTCAATTAAATTTTAATTACTTTATCATGTGGTGATCCACCCCGTTGAGCAGGATATTCCCAGTCAAGGTCAAATCCGTCAAATCCATAATTCTGAATAAAGGCCAGCGCATTTTGTGCAAAACGCTGACGTAGACCGGCATTTGCAGCAACATGACTGAAAGTTTGTGAGCTTTCATTCCAACCGCCAATGGCTACAAGTGTCTTAAGTCGGGGGTTTTGTTGTTTCAACGCGTTGAAGCGCGCTATGCCACGACTACCGTTATCGTTCCAATCATCAATATGTCTAATTGATCCATCCGAATTGATCCCCACGAAACTATAGATAGCGTGAGTGCATTTGAATGGGTCAATGCTCTCAACAGGAAATTTTCCATTGCCTTGCCGGTAACAAGCCCAGCTTCCATAGTAACATACTACTTTATCTATGTATAAAAGAAGCTTGAATTTGATGAAACTTGAAGGAATGTAAAAAATATTTTACCTGGCATTGTGTATATCCGGATTGGCCTGGGGGTACCGTGCTGCAGCGACGCTGACTTACCACTTACTGACTTATTATTATTATTTATGCGTAATACCAGATTGGTTTTGCATTAAACAGATTAAACCTAAAAATAAGTTATTAGTCACGTTTACAGAAGTACTCAATGATTCACGTTTGTAATCGTACTGTAAACAGATAAAGTGTATGTGTACGAATTGTTGTGATATAACAATACTGAACTCTAAATACTACGAATGTAATAGACAAATATGTTGTAATTCTAGTATTTTTACAGAACGGTATAAGCTCTATTCACGTAGGTAGGTCAGGAACAAAATACTTATTACTGAAAATCGTCTCATTACTTTTGGGCATCTGTAATAAATGAGCGGAAGCAAAAGCGGATCGTGTCATATTAAGCGGGCGCTCTTCGATTTTTTTTATTTTTTACAAAACCAAACTTTTGTTCTTAAAAATAATTTTAGGTCAAATAACAGAGTGGAATCTCCATTAAAAAAAATTTAGGTGATATCTTTTGTCAAATTAAAATAATGTTTTAAAATAATCACTCAGTAAAATTGTGCTCTTTGATAATAAGCTATAGAATTTTTTTTAAATTTCCTTTATAAAATTATTAATTGGTGCCAATTTTGGCGGAGGCGCCTGACATTTTACTAAGTATTTTGAATATTTATGAAAAACTAATAACATCATTGGGTAGAGCAGTTCTTAATTACCCGCTTTATAAAACTTTGCATTTAATATAGCTCTAATGATTTTGTAGATGTCTGTAAGTGTAATGTGTACTCGCAGCGAGACACAATTACCTCACAATGATGCTCAGTATAAAATCTTACAAGGATATCTATTAAAAAAATTACATATTAGATGTATTTGAAACATTTTCTAACAAAATTTTTTTTTCAAAATTTATTTTTTAAGCTAGAGAAAATTGAAAATTGCGAATCCATGCAATTTTTCTTAGGGATGAAAGACGGTCTTATATAGTTCATGAATCCCTCCGGTACGCATGCCCTTTTAACCCACTAAACCCTATAAAAGTGCCTTAATTGTCGATTTAAAAAAAATGGTCTTTTAGTTCATGAACTTGCATTTAATTTCGATTCTACAGGAAATTCAGTCAAATTGTTATATTTTTTAATATACTATAAAATTTTTATAATTTCATAATGTGTTGCCATAAAGTAATATTTAAAGTAGGTAAATCACTCAACAACAAAGCATAACACTGTTTGGCTAACAAACGATGAGATTAAAAATGGAGTTTTTAATCTGCAAAATACTTGACTTTTATAATTAGTAAAAAATCCTTTCGATTACAGCGAATTCTACGAAAAATAATATGTACACACATCAACAACTTGTACTGATATAAAACTGCCTACATGATTATATGCAGGAATAAACTTGTATCGTCAGCATAGTTTCCAGGAAACACCTACACAAACTGAAAGTACTTTAACGAGTTGAATCGTTTTATCACATGATTCGTAATATCAGCAATGATTCTTACTAAAGTATGAGGGAATTGCCAGGATCTAGTTTCAATTCTAGCACACTACTTT
The DNA here is from genome assembly GCF_025399875.1 of Dalotia coriaria. Lineage (NCBI taxonomy): Eukaryota > Metazoa > Arthropoda > Insecta > Coleoptera > Staphylinidae > Dalotia > Dalotia coriaria. The sequence continues at coordinate 7,468,018 of NW_027045451.1, forward strand.
TCTACAAAATCAATATTTGCAGTTTGTTTAAAATTTGAAGTTGTGAGAATGAAGTTGCATGGTCAATTTCAAACAACATTTATTGTTCTGGAATATTGTCACGAAAAAGTTATGACAATTGAAGTTCTTGTGATACTCCCTAATAAATTTAGTGTTAAAAGTTTTGTGACAGCTTGATGTAAGAAAGTCTTCTTAGGAATAGAATTTTCAAAATAAATTTTAATCTGAGTCAAGCACTTTACTTTATAAGCAACTTTATTTTATATTTAACATTAATACGAGTACAGCAATATTACTTTCCTAGTAATTCTACCTACTGAGGTGCTGAGGTCTGAGTTCGGTGGGCGTTTAATAGTGGGCATTGGAAGATCCGAAAAAGACTTCGTTGATGGTGGAAAGGATTGGATAGGTTCTTCCGCATGTGCCTAAGACATCTTCAGTATCAATAGACCAGATCATTGCACCGCCAAGATTCTTAGAAGCGGCATACTCGGCCTTCAATTTGATAGAACGCTCGTTGTCGTAACCAACCCATTGGTTACCTTGGTGTATAGCTGGAACCTGTTGTTCCTCGTTCCAAGTTTGGGTCCAGCCTTGTTGAATCAATTGGCAGATCTGACAAAGCAAAACATTAAATGTCATGTTTCCCTATATGTTTAGTTTAAGATTGGGTACCTCATTATAGCCTAAGATACCAGCTTCCCTAGTGAAAGGTCCTGGATTTCCTGCGCTGGCTTGATGACCAATACCATTGTTTTGACCGATGCTTCCTGGGTCGCTGACAGTAAAACTGCGGCCATAAACACCAATACCAAGAACCAGTTTGTCAGCAGGTGCACCTTGAGTGAGCCAATATTGGACGGCAGCATTCTAGCAATGATTAAAAAAAAAATTTAAAAAATTATCTTACAAGAAAGCACAGTTTGTGTGATATTATAGATTAATACTTACAACATTCATGTCGTCGTTATTATACAAAGGAGCATTCTGCCCAGTTACACCATCAAAAGCACCATGGAAGTCATAGGCCATCAAATTGATGAAATCAAGGTTTGCGGCAAACGCAGGAATGTCATAAGACTGAGATGCTGAGCGTTCAGCTGCACCCACAGCAGCAGTGAGTAAGTACTTCTGGCCAGTTGCATCGAAAGTATTCCTTATAGCTTGGAGCATCAAATTGACATTTTGCTAAGATATTAACTTATTTTAATAAAACTATAAATACTTTGACATGTACAAGGGTACCTTATCTTCAGGTACTCCTCCTCTTTGTCCAGGGTACTCCCAATCAAGATCAAATCCATCGAATCCGTGCTCCCTGATGAAACGAAGAGCGTCTTGTGCGAACCTTTGGCGCAAATCGGCGCTGGCGGCGACTTGACTGAATACAGTTGATCCTTCGTTCCAGCCACCAATGGCGATGAGTGTTTTCAGATTTGGGTTCTGGTTCTTCAATTCGTTGAAGCGCCTCAATGCTCCGAGATCAATTTCGTTCCAGGAGTCCAAGATCCTAATGGTTCCGTCGGCATTGATGCCAACAAAACCGTAAACGGCGTGGGTGCATTTATGAGGATCTATGCTCTCAACAGGGAATTTTCCATCTCCAGGGCGGTAGACCGCCCAACTTCCATAATAACACACAACCCTGCCTATCATAAATTCAAAAAATTAAGTAATTTAATTTAACAAATGAGAATATTTTTATTACTTGGTTGGGCTGATGTGGAGCAGGCAATTGCCATTAAGGCAGCCAGAAGTAGAACAAAGCGAGCCATGATTGATTTTTTTAACTGGTGGCATGCATACAGCAACTTGTATTTTTATACTAAAAGTTTGCCTACTTAAAATACTTAGATCCCTACTTAGATCCCTTTTTACATTTGCATTTTAAATTTTAAATATTTTTTTTAGAAATAATTCTTATTAGGAAAATTTTTATCATAATTCACCTTATTTTTTGACAACTAAAAACTTTTATAATATATTCATTTTTCCACACATTTATCTTGCGTTAGCAATAAGTTTTTAAAAACAAAATAATGCAAATCAGCGCTAATTATATCTTAATTGAATATTTATATACTAAAAACATCCGTGTTGTTATGCCACTGCTGAATATGTTATTCTTATCAATAGAAATACACACAAATTATATGCAGTTCCAAATATTTATCAATATTTGAACTTATTTTGAGAATAAATTAAAGAAAATGCGTATTTTGTTACATAATAGTTACCTAACAAAAAATGAAGGAAAGAAATTTTGGAAATATTAGGATAATATAATAAAAATTATGCATTTCAGGCATTACAAGTTATTTATTATTTTTATTATAAGATATTTCATCTTCTTTTAGCATTCCGGGACATTGTATGGCCAATCGCATGCCCACAAGTGATCGTTAAATACTAATCCAGAAGGGCATTTTAACGAGTGGATTATTTCGTAGTTTTGGCAATAATGATAGACGTTACAATCGTCGGCATCGCGAATGTAACCCGCAGTTGAGCAGTCAGTACGATCGTTGCCAATGATTGGCGCTTTAGTGGTGGTTGTAGTCGTTGTAGTAGCCTTTGGTGTGGAAGTGGTAACTGGTTTTGAGGTAGTCACACTGCCGGAGCTTCCACTTCCGGGGTTGGCGTTGGAAGACCCGAAAAATGCCTCGTTGATGGTGGAGAGTATCGGATAACTCCTGCCACAGAAACCGTGAATGTCTTCGGTCTCAATTGACCAAATCATTGCCCCTCCAAGGTTCATAGCAATAGCATACTCGGCCTTCATGCGGATGGAACGTTCATTGTCGAAACCTACCCATTGATTCCCTTTGTACATTGCGGGTACCTTTTGATTATTGTCCCAGATCTCTGTCCATCCTCCTTGTTGTTTTAAAAGACAAATCTGCAGACACACGTTGTTAAACAAATTTCTAGTTGTAAATGCAGTTAAATATTACCTCATTATAACCTAACATGCCAGCTTCCGCAGTGAATGGTCCGGGAGTACCGGCATTTGCAGGAATATTCAAACCATTGTTAGAGCCAAGACTTGCGGTGTTACTGACTGTAAAACTTCGTCCATAAACGGGAACACCAAGCACGATTTTGTTGGCTGGTGCACCACGAGATAACCATGCTTTGACTGAAGCATCCTTAAAAAAATAAAATAGCCGTAATTAATTTATAAAGGGACAATTGTACAGTGTACTACGTACGACATTAAGTGAATCACTAGAATACAAAGGTGCATTCTGTCCTGTGCGTCCATCAAAAGGACCGTGCAAATCATATGCCATCAGATTAATAAAATCTAAATTAGCTGCAAACGCAGGAATGTTGTATGATATATCAGCCGCCGACGCAGTGGCAGCCACTGCAGCAGTGACCAAGTATTTATTTCCCGTTGCGTCGAAGGTCTTCCTCAAGGCCTCAACCATCAAAACAACGTTTTGCTAAGAATTTAAGAAAAACATTTGAGAAAAGTTATTCATTTAATATTAACGAAAAGTTACTTTATCGTAAGAAGCGCCTCCTCTTTGCGCTGGGTACTCCCAATCCAGGTCAAATCCATCAAAACCATGCTTCTGAATAAATGCCAGCGCGTTCTGCGCGAACTTCTGACGTAGACCAGAGTTTGCCGCCACCTGGCTGAATACTTGCGATCCCTCATTCCAACCACCAATTGCAATCAATGTCTTTAGATTAGAATTCTTGTTCTTCAATGCGTTGAAGCGCCTAATCGCGCCAAGATCAATTTCATTCCATGAGTCAAGAATCCTAATGGATCCATCTGAACCGATTCCTACGAAAGTGTAGATAGCGTGGGTGCATTTGAACGGGTCAATGCTCTCAACAGGAAACTTCCCATATCCTTGGCGGTAAACAGCCCAACTTCCATAGTAACACACAACTTTGTCTGAATACACGAACATGCATTAGGAATATATTATTACAGTACCTATTTAAATATTTAACAAAATGGCTGATATGCCAATTACCTACCTGGCTTGGCTGACACGCTGTAAGCGAGAGCCGCTATGGCACACAAGAGAAAGATGATTCGAGCCATGTTAATTTTGCGTGTGATAACGGAATCACAAGGAAATGCTTATTTATAGTAATGCATTGCAAAATATTTTTTTCAAAAGCAAACAACATTAGTAAAATTTTACAGCAACTAATTATAATGTCACGCTAATTGCGTCAATTGCGGTGTTTACAATTTGGGCATAATTGAACGTACCTCAACACGAAAATTCCATTTGTGATAAGTTTGTTTAATAATCATAATTAACACACCTTAGTAACAAGTAATAATTTGTAATTTAGTACGCATTAGATTTATGAGGAAGGATTTAAGAGTTTAGACATGAACTAAAATGATTTTGCACGAAAACGACAATGTTCACGCGGTTATGCAATGCATTGTTTCACAACTATATAGTTTAGCATACAATTTCAACAATGCGTATATGTTATCAAATAACTCGAAATGATATATAGGTCGTATACTTCAATATGTATTAAATCTAATATATTCTTACAACTATTTAAAAGTAATAATATGTTGTCAAACAATAAGACAGAGGTTTCGTACACTTACGGAAAAATTCAAAAAATAGCCTATTCTTCTAATGTCTTTCGATAAAACGAAAATCCTGACTTTAATCCAGAAAAAAACATTAAAGATAGTTTAAATTATCCTTGTGTGAACAGTCTTTTTCTAACGTGGCATGTTCTGACGACAAAGCTTCCATAAAACCGAAATTTGTACAAGTTTGTTGGCTTATTTTTTCTTTTCATAGCGTCGTAGCTTCTCTGCGTGACAACAAAAATATTCGAATTTTATGTAACTTTGACCTTCCATATCGTTTATTTGCCAAGATGACCTCGACGGTAACATTTGAAATCGTTTGTGTTCCCAATATTCCAACAAATTTTTTTATCGAATGTATATAATTTAAGCTCGATTTTTATGATAATTTATATCAATAGGGTGCACAACTTGTACAACCCTTAAAATTAAACGTAAATTCATATTTAGACTTATTCTTACAAAAGATTCAGGCTGAATCTTTTGAGATGAAAAGTAAAATTCCAATATTTGCTTATTTTTTGGTCCCTCATTGTAACACATTTCTCTATAATATTACAAAAATAATCGTCGTAATGCAAAGGTTATACTGCATCCAAAATTGAAATCGAGCGAAAATCAAACATAAAAATAGCAGTCATTTTTTGGGAATTTGAATGTATTTATTAGGCATTAAAACGAAACATCCAAGTTATCGTTTCCAGGTGGAATAATATATTAGTCTTATCAAAAGAAATACTAATCATACACAGATACACATTTTATCAATATTCTTTTCATATATGTATAAATTAAAGTAAGCTTAGATATTCGGCATTATTATCGTTCTCGTCTCGTTCGTAAAAAATAAGCCATATATATATTTTGATATAATGACGTCGCCCGAAGAAAGTCAGTGGCCACATGAATTGCCTAATAGTTTGGTGCAGATCTCGTCACATTCAGTAATAAACATTGACACTATTGGATTCCTGCTAGCCAGTGCCTTCTTGTCGTTGTACCGCTCGCTGAGTTACCACATGTTGTAATCGTCTTCATGGTCGAATGTGACGAAGAAACCGTACAGCGTGGAGTAAACTACAAGGTTGCCAGCGAGGGTAAGGTAGCACGCGCCCCATTTAATGGTGCCCTCTGGATCGGGCGCTCGTGCTAAAACAATGGGCAATGCAAAGGAGCTAACGACGATTCCCATTGTTATGAATATCCCCGTTTCTAGGCATGAGTTGCTGGAACCCTGTCCCTCTGTGTATCTCCTGGCAATTAAAGTTGGAATTGGTGCTAGAATGTAAAATAATACGACGAAAAATGGCCACCATAATCTGTAAATCATAAAATTTAAAATAAAAGAAGCTCAAAAAACACATTATTAATATTAGTCAATAAATCAGCAAATGGGTAAATTGAATGAAAATGATTAAAATAAACATTTGTAATAAAACTGATAATCATTAAAAAATGTCGAATTTTCATGACATATCTAGAACTGTTATGATTTGATCTCTGTAATATAAGTTTCTTACTTCTGAGAAAAAATGTTTTTACTAGAGTGCAATAAAGATTAGTATAAACACTTACCCATAATCAGGTAAGGCACAGGCCAGAATTACAAATGTCATGCCAATAGACCCAGCAAATGCCAGCAGTACCAGCCTGTAATTAACAACAAAGTGATTAAAAATCTTATCTGATAATCTAAATCTTAAAGTAACTTACGCTATTTTGTTTCAACAAGACCATCGCAATAAACGTCGGCAAATCGTTTGTGTCGTAGGAGAAAGCATAAAATAAAGAACACACGCAATTAATTTTATCGAACAATTATCTCGAGTTATAATGTGTTATGTGTATTTTTGGGTATGTTGTCAAAGGTGGTTTGTTTGGTTTGATGGTTTATTACTCACACTTTATTCCAGCCATTGTTATTCGTTTGTTCTAGCTGTTCTATGGTGAAAATGCTTTGTTTATATCTAGTAGACAATCGATTAGCGCATATGATATGACTAATGGGAATTTAAGTAAGAAAATGCATTCCGTATATTTTCTTTTTGCGATTGATTGCTGATTTCAGTTGATGAGTGTTTTTCTGTGGGAGCTTTTTGACAGGTGCCAGTTGTCGTGTAACTTCGGTTACATGTTATAACCTTCGTTAAAAATCGGATATCTGGTTACTTTTCTCAATTGCGGTAATATAACACCATAATACGTTCCTAGATGTCGTCAGTATGCAGCTACTTGCACGATTTGCACTAAATTCAAAGCGAATTACATTTTCTTGGCGGTAACAAGCCCAGTTTCCATAATAACATATCATTTTACAGAACGCTTTGTATGACGTCCGCTTATTATGACGTGTTTGTCAGTTCCCTTCGATGTCATTATAAACGGACTCTACTGTACTATTTTGTCTATGAAATAAACGCGAACCTTTGCGTATACGTGATTAGGCCTGACTATAACGTGCTGCAGCGACAATGCTTTATAGCTTACTGATTTTTTATATAAACGGAATACCAGTTTGGAAATAAACAGATTCAACTTAAAAATAAGTTATTATTCATTTTGTCGCAAATACTAACAATGACTCACGTTTCTTATCGCAGCAAATGTCGATAAAGAGCGTTTCTTTAATTGCTAATATTTCAAAAGAAGGGAAAAGCAAAATAAAAACACTCAACATTTATGATATATTTGTATAAACGTAAGAATATAAGAATTGCTTTTATGATAATCAAGAACATCACGTTATACATAATAATTCTTGATAATTGAATAAAATATTAAGGTCAAGGGATTATACACAACAATAGGTATGCATAGCTCTTGATTTGATAATCATGCCTCATATTAAATTGAAATGAAATAATATCACATATCGCTGTTAACCTTAGGTAAAGAATGAATAATACTCGCTAGTTGTTCACCTCGTGCTTTACACTCTTCCAAAAGCGCTTGCAATGCTTCTTTGTCAGATTCCGCCCTTATAATAGCATCTTTCAAACTGTTGTGCTTTTGCTTACTGCTTCTCTTCTTGCCAACCTTCTTATTCGCGCTCAAAATCTTCTTAATCCCCTCTGAGCATTGATCGTTATACATTCTCAGATCTATAGCAAACTGCTCAATTTTATTCGCATATTCCTGCACATCATTTTGCAGAATGGTCGTCTGTAAAAATATCGTCTGGGCGCTCTTGTACCAATCGCCCAAGAACTCCGCAAGTTGATTATACTGCGGAATACACTCGTTCGCCAACAGTTTTTCCATCCTCACATTCGTCTCGCCAATTTTAATCCGTTCCAAAACATGAAACTGTTCGTCATTGTAACTTAAAGATCTAGTCGCTCTATCACGCACCAAATGTTGCCATGAATCCCGGCTACGATCGACTAAAGTTCTCGCCCTTGCAGGAGCTTTAGTTTCCCAAGGACAACGCACTGCCTTCACAGCCGCTTCCCATTCCAGTTGCAACGTGTTTTCTTTAACATTACGATCGTAAATCTTTTGCACACGAGTCTCTATCCCACTGAGGAAATTTGCACTCAATTCCGCTAGTTCCGACGATAATTCAGTAAACCTGCTATCACGACGCGTTTGACTCAGGGCATTCACCATCTCCTGAGTCAAAGCGTACGCGTTGGTAGTACTTTGATGACTGGAAGTGATTTCCTTCAAATGCGCGCACTTATTGTGCAAAGTTTTGAGATCATTCTTTATATATTTAGTGAAACAATCAACAGAATGCTTCATTAAGTTGGTAGATAGAGAAATGCTTTCGACACGGCGTTTGCACATGTGTCCAATGCTACATGCAGTTCTGGCAACTCCAGCGTCGTTTTCAACTGACACCAAATTGGCAAACTCGGGAAACTTTTGAATATCCATATTAACCATGGCGGAAACATTATTATTTTCTTTGCTGAATAATATTAGTGTTTCCTGATTGTTTGTGCGGACATAACCATCAGCTCGAGTGTTTTCTCCGACAATATCAACAAACAGTGTGTCTTTATATAATAAAATTTGATTATTCGGTTGGATCTCGGTTTGCTTCGCAATGTGATTCTGTAGATTCTCATATGTTTCATCCGGATCGATGTAGATGTTGATACCAACAGCGCGGTTAACATGAAAGACGTTGATAATCCTTCGGCTGAGAATGTTCATGACAGAATCAAAGAATTTCTCAAAAGACCAAATTCTATTTTGATCTGCTTCCAAAAGACCGGCGAGTAGAGGAGTAACGAGTTCTTTCAGTCCTGCACTCAATTGGCAGTTCGTTGGAAGCACTCGTCCCCAGGTTATTGCACCTTTTTCTTCCGTTTGTATTCCAGAAATTACACCACTCTCCTTTCGGGTTGTAATATAATACATTGTTTCGCGGTTACGGCGGCCGCCGTACGGACGAAAGGGAAGGTTACCTAAATAAGCAAAAGGGTAGAAATAATAAATTTAATGTGTAAAATTTAAAAATTCCAATTACCTGTTGCAACATGATAAAGTGTAACACCAATACTCCACAAATCTACGGTAGCTCCAAAAGCCCTGCCTGGTGGTTTCTTCAACACAGCCCTCTCATACATATCAGGATGTAAGTACTCTTCAGTCCCATAGAGTGAATTAAACTGTTGGCCCTCTTGCAGTTCTCTGGCAGCTCCAAAATCTGTCAGTTTGTAGATAGTGCTTCCATCATCACAGATAAACTTCATGATATTCCCTGGTTTTAAATCCCTGTGCACCAAACTATTGTCCCTCAAATGTTTCATGCCAGCTGACAAGTGATCCAACACTAACAAGAATTCTTTCTCATCAAGCCCATATGTGTTTTCTGGATCATCCAAGATATTATAAAGGCTTCCACCAGTACAGAGTTCCATGACAATTACTTTTCCTCTGCTTTCTTGCTCTTCTTCAATTGCCAAAAGTTTCACAATATTTTTGTGGTTCACTTTCTTGAGCACTTCAAATTCTCTCATCTGTACCTCCTGGGGGCGCATATGACTGACCTGGTTGAAGGTTTTTACAGCCACTGGTTCTCCATTGTTCTTATTCACACCCTGGTATACTGCACCAGTGGCACCCTTGCCAAGCACACTTGTAGTGCACCAAACATGATTTGCTGAGCCTCTTAGATAAGCCATGTTAGACTTGTGCTGTAAATAAATATTAAAAGTTGAACTTGATTTTCTAAACTAGGTTTTCCTAGGAAATTACCTTTTGTTATTAAACTTAATTGTTTGTTTATTGTATGCTTCATTAATGTTCAGAATACTGTTCAAAATGTATTAAACTACTGCAACGAACATTTTTTGTATTGCACTACATAGTGTTGGGGTGATAATGATAAAATCTCTAGGTAAATAAACCGAATGATGAAATTGTTTTACCAAATCATAACACAACACGCACGAAGCATCTTAAGAAACATAAATAGGTTATTAACTTACAGATGTTGTAGGCAACTTCTTCAACATATTAACATAACATACAAGAGATATAAACGAAATTATATTATAAGTTTTATTTAAAAATATACTAATTGTAGACATTTACTTTAACACGGATGTAATAAACATTATAAAATATAACAAATGTCAAATAGATTACATTTCATTGGTTTTAGTCATAAATTCAAGTAGTGGAAAATACATATTGTATATTTAGAATTATCAGTTACATACACAAAAAAAAACAATCAATTAAATAAAACAGCTGATAGACAGTATTATTTAATATATTCGGCACTAAATATTTCGTATGAATCAATAAATGTGATATTCATGTAATCTGAACGAGTGGTTTTTGAGTTGCATAACGTGATACTCTAAAAACTGAATAATTTATATAATTTTAAAATAAATAAATAAATAAATAAATGTGTTTTTGCTAGTATAACAAATCAATATCCTTAGTTTTAAAGCCAAAGCATTAAATTATTGGTACATTCATATTGACAGCAACGAAATGTGCCTAACACGCAATTAAATCTACATTAACTTCAACTTGTAGGTCGATAAACACCGGCCTTAAATAAATGTCGAATCCTTATCATTCCATTAGCATTGATACAAACTCCTTTATTATTCTATGCCATTAGCACTTTTAAGACATAACACACTTCTAATAACGCATATATAACACATTTAATAATATCATTATAATAGCCATATATCTGCCTTAAAAACATGAAATTTAAAGTGAATTAGTAAAATTTATTCACACATAAATTCTACGCCTGGATTTGAAACATAAGTTATTTATGCATATAAATTGTGCATGAAATATTTCTACGCGTGCCGTATTTGCGACGGCAATTAGATTAATAGCCAGCACATGCGCGAAAAATGCTCGATTTCGAGTCGCACTTTATCGCCGGTTGGCCGCCTCCACCACCAGCGCCGCCGACCGCCGCCGGCGTTCGCTCTCCCGCTGCCCCACGCCAGTGTACGATCGGGAACGGTTTACAAAGCGTCGCAACTCGCATCGCGTCCGGGCGGCGGCACTTACGACAACTTGCGACTTGCAATCGTATACAATTAAATCGCCAAAAATTAAACAATCAAACAAAATAGGTAAATTTATTTGTGAACGTGAGTGAGACTTGAAGTTGATTCTAGTGGTGTGTTGCACTCAATGCAGCACAGCGGCGGCGGACCGCTTTTTCGGCGATGTAAACAGGTGAATATATTGATCATTCAGCACCCGGCGAGCGCGTGCACGTATCTCGCCCGGCGCCTTCACCAAACAGCAGCGCAGTCTTGCAATTTTTACACTTACTGCAGTTATACTGACCTAGACTAACTCACAAAACAACACAATAGCAAATAAACACTATCCACATCAAAACTACAATAATTTCTCATATAACAATAAACCTGCGGCTTTTTATGGTCGGTATTCACTAAAATTTGTTTTATTGACAGTATATAACATTTCCACATGTTACGCATGCAACACATGCCTGTTTGCATCATAAATATGATTATAGTGCATAATTTTCATCCGGTGCTGTTGTTGTCAACCTGGCGGCGGCTGGGTCGATGAATAAACTTTACATTTTGCACCCGCGCTGCACTTGTATCCTGTATCTGTACCCACAGGTACTTGAGTATTTATAATCGCAGCAAACAAACTCATCGTGTTCGAGCGACCCGGGTGGAAAAGCGGTGCGGCGCCGGAGCGTGTAAATAAATAATAAATCAATAGGAAGTCAAAGACGGGCATATTCACGCTTTTCACATTAGGATAGGATTGCAAGGCAAGCGAGTAAACAAAACTAATTATTAATACGTCCACGGCGGAATGAATGGGGACTACACCAACGACCACACTCAAAACCGAAGAATGAAAACGTTGTTTTGTTGTTTTGACGTCTTGAACATTCATTGTTTGAATTATTCATATTAAATTATATCATTATTGATGTTTGAACAGTATTTTGATGAAATAATTAGAAATAACATCATTTGCATTGATCTACAATGGTTTTGCTCTTTTGTTTAACAACAATAACGTTTTTATTTTACTTTCTAGAAAGACTGTTGTTTATTTCAAATAATTAAATAGAAACGTAATTTTACGTTTTGATAGTGAGGGTTTCCCTCAAAGTTTAGGTACTTAATTCCCTAAACAAGTCTAAAGAAGCGATGTTGAGATAGTAATCTTCTACAAGAGTCTGCACTTAGATTTCATTAAATAGTACAAGTGGAAATTGCAGGTTAAAATTGGTTCTTGTGCATTATCTTGCACAGAGCTTCTAATTTGTTAGATTAGCAACGTAAAAGTTTTAAACTGCTATAAAACATTTCTTTGTTTCTCTTTCATTAATTCATTTTGCTTGTATATATTGTTTTTCTTCTGTATCATATTATTTCAATTCCTTCTTGCTTTGTATTTCTATCTCATGACGTCCCGATGCTCTATTTATCTGGAATGTTGTTTTGGCCCAGTTTGGGTAGTGCACGTCGCAATCGTTTAGCACTATGGCGCAACGTTTAATTAATTTCCCATTCGGTTTGATTAATTAAAATCTAATTGGAATTGTCGAGTGGATTGCTGATTGGTGGTCTCATGATCGTGTTGACGATAGTATTTGCACGTCTGTTTTGATCGCTATTATGCTCTTGTCAGACAACTGGCGGATGTATGGTATAATACAATTGTAGAATATCTATACAGATACCAGCAGTCTCAGCAAACGTTGTACTCGCTCATTAATAAATGTCGCCTTAAATTAATTGAATATTAGCTGAATTTAATTCAGTTTTGATTGTAAGATAAAATTAATACTCTTTATGAAATGTAAGACATTTTCTGCAATTGAAGTTGCTTAACTAGTGCTCGCGTTTCCATCTGCGAAGAATTTAATAAAAAGTGGCATAACTAATTTCATTCTTGTTTCTGGAACTTATGACTGGCCGACTTTAGCAATAATATTCTACATTTTATTTTAATGATATGAGAAATGCTAATAAAATACAATAAAAATATTAATTTTTGGCACTATCTGGATACAAATTACTCGTATATTACAAAACCAAATTTCTTTCCTTGTTTTACACTTTGCAAGTTATATTTTTGGAACAATATGTAGCCTATTTGCTTTTGCTTAGTCAAATATGTCTCTATACAAATTTTTAAAAAATGGTAAAGTGGTTTTTGCGTCATAGCGTCACAAATAACAAACAAACAAACACGTATTTACTTTTATAATATTATCAGCTTTATCCTCAATACGACATAACCTTAGTCATAACCAAACACTGCTGCTTCTTCAACGAATTATCTTTGCTTGAAATTTTTGACATTTTAATATTTATTATATTAGTTATTATAAACGATTACATTTTTTGGGATAATACATACAAATTTTGCTAAATTTACAACAAAAAGTACCTGCTAAAACCCAAAAATGTGAATTCATAATGTGCTATTTGATAAAATATCAATAAATAATATATGAGGAAACATTTTACGTTCGTACGAGTAAATAATTTACCCTGACATATGTGGCGATAATCATTAACGCTCGGCATTGATCACAGTAATTTATTGATAATTAGATTAGATATACTCCATTCCTACAGGTCAAATTATTATTTAATACCAGAGTAATTAAACTTTGGCCACAATAAAATAGTACGCAAAAAATTAATGTTTTTTATATACCACACTACGAGTAAACCATACTAAAAGTTTGCAGGTGACAAGTTATTAAACCAACTTTAATCCACATTCATGATTTCCACTAAACTTTAATACCTTGAATAATTCTAATCAGTAAATTTATTTATAACAAGATTTATATTGGCTTATCCTCGTCGCATTGTATCTATTCGATATTGAGTCGATCTTTTGTAAGCTGCGCGTCATTGTTCATTCGTTTGCTCGCTACTCGTCCCATAAAATATTCATGCGTGAACTGGTAATGACGGCAAGACACAATGGCATGCTTGGCGTTGTCCTTTAATATTTAGGATTGCCGTGATAAGCACTAGTAGCACGAGAGTGAATGATAAGCAAGTTGCGCGTCTCTGTGCATCGAAGTTGGAGAGAGTACAATGTGTTTTGTGTTGATTAAAATTACATCTTGCATTATTAATCATCACTTTGTGTTAACTTCGAAGTTCAGAAGATTATGTTAAATAATGTATTAAGAAATACACAAAGCTTGAATACTCAAATCGTAAAATAACGACAAAAAACCGCCAAATGTTTGAAAAGTTTGGATTAATAAAAAAAATACATAATGTTTCGGTGTTATCAACATATTAGATATTTATCTAAAGCCTTGTAAAGGCCTTAGTTGTTTGAATGTTGTGTCGAAAGGATTATCAACTTCATAATGCTCTGCATAATCCTATTAATGTTTGTGTTAGTATTTGTGTTTGAGTTTTGGAAATTGAATCGAACAAATTTCCGCATGTAATGATTTTGTTGTTTGTAGTTGAACTACATATTGTTGCGAAACTGAAAGTCAAATGCTGCCGGCTGAATGTGTTGGAAGCGGAATTAAGAACTTTGCGTCAAATGTGATTTAGAATTTAATTAACCTCTCAAATTATAGAGTCCTGGCCGTAGAAAGACGGAAGTTGGCGCGAGTCTAGTGCTCGTAATTAACTTTTCGCAGTGCTCTGCCTCGAAATCAAGTGCCCAATTCAATGTTATTAATTTCAAGTTTGAAGTTTTAGTTCGAAATGCAAAGTTCGCATTTCGGAGAATTCACTGAGAATGAAATGACATAACAAATGCAAATGTGGAAAGTTTTGCAGTTGAGTAGAATTGGATGTGCATTTGGTTGCGTAATGTCAAAAAATTTAATGTTACCATTTTGATTACATTCTTTGCAAAAACGGAAATAATCATAATATATATGTATAGAGAAAACCTAGTTGTGTTTGTTACAACATTTATAAAACAAGATGTGATATATTTTGAGAGTTTATGATTTTTTTTGGGTTCATCATCACCCCGAATAGCAGAACAACTAATAAAATACCCACAAGATAGCAAAAATTAAATACGTTTTTACTAAAAACTTCCGGAAATGTCACAAAAGATAATTTTTAGATAAAGTGCTCTCTATTCATTGGGCAACGGTTATTAAATTACTCATTTAATTAGTAAAACAAACAAAAAAACCTTAATTAATTTTTACAGGTTATGTAATATGTCTTGACAGTTGACAGCAGCCATGAATATTGACATCGAGCCCTGCTCGAACAATGACCCAAACACTAATGATATATTGTGATTAATCATTCACACAAAAAATAAAACCGAAAAAAGTAATCAATGTTTTTGCTGTTCCCGCGGCTCAAAACGTAGTTTCTGCTAGCAAGAAAAATAATTGTTTGTGCATTATGTTTATTATTTTGAGAGTACTTGTGTGCCAACAGATAATTTGAGATGTCTAGCAGTAAAACCGAAATAAACAAGCGTATGCGCGAGTGGCGCGCAATTTATTTGAAATATTAAATTGTTTTCATAATATAATCTCCGTTGCTTACTCGAGCAAAATATACAGCTTAAAAATTCCACGCGATATTGAATTTTTTGCGTTTATTTATTTACGTTGTAAAAATGCAAACAGATTAATTCAATATACAAACTGTTGGGCATGCTGAGTATTTACGCAGCTACTTACACTTTTTCATTCACTGCCGAACGACGGCGATTCCAAATCGGAATCAACATCGTAATTTAATGCTTCTCGCCCGCCGGCTTACGAACTTACTACCCTTACCATTACTACCACGAGCTGCCAATGTCGAGGATAAGGATAAGCCCGGTCGTTTCTTTGCGTACGCTGCCTCCATAAATTCATATTACACGCAACTTATTAATTTCCAAACATGCGCAAAAGCGCGTGCGATAAACTTTTACGGCGACGAGCAGCGGTTTACGCGTTCGTGAAATGCGAAAACAAATGCCGAACAAACAAAAAATAAACACATTAAATCAAATATTGTTTATTAGAGCCAAAATGTTTGGATTACTTATTATCTTGTTTCATCAGCCGGGTTTATTTGCACAGTTTTGCACCAAGTTCATTTACGCCTTTCTTTTTTATCAGTTGAGGTTATGTTGGCGCAGTTGGCGTCGCTGTGAGATGAAAACTAGAAAAACATGAAAAGTGTCACTTGTGCGGAAAGCACATCGACGTCGACGGCCACGACGCTTTTTCGTTTTCCGGCGTTCGTTATCGATTCGGTGGTGCGAGCTTTTTTGCTGCACGTCAAATAAAACGCCAGATTTTTGACGAATATATAGCCGAGCGGCTCGCTGAACTAAACGCATTTGAATTTATTTTACCGAAAAGGTTTCACCTTTTCGTTTTCTCATTGCTTTTTTTCATTCTTTTTCTTTTTCTCGTTTTCTTTCTGGTGAAACGTGTGTTTCTATGAGACTATCGGGAAAAGTTTAAGGAATAGCAGAGACTGAGCAGATCAAACATGCATAAGCTTGCTGGCGGGAATTTACAAGCTGCGCGGAGATATATCGCACATAAATATCCTATAAATCCGGATGGAATTTACAGTCGCAATCGGCACAGAGAGTAAACTTGAACGTGGCACAATTTGCCAACTTTCAAAATACGGTATAGATTTCGATTGGAACAAAATGCGTGCAAAGCTTTTTTTTTGATAATAACTCAATTCATGGCGGTTTTTTTTAGTGGACTTCACAGTTTACTGCGAGCATGTTGTAAAAAATAATGAAATCAATGTTGAATGCAACTTTTATTTCGTCGAAACCCAAATAATTGATAATAAATATTTTATAGTCGTGCAAACATAAAAATATGACTATTTTTTTTAAATAAAAAATGTATGCTTTATTCACAATCCGACATTAATATCAAGCATCCATAGTATCTATCTATATACGCAATTATATACTAAACTGAAAATTGATGAAAATTGGGATAGAGATTCAATCATTTCCATTTCTTTAAAATACATTTTTGAATCTTATTGATAGAATCAACACATACTAGGAAGTGAAAAGAAAGTTATAATGAATTATACCTTCTATAATATAAAAATGAATCGCAAAATCTGTTGGTAAGCGCATAACTCAACAACGCCTAGACAAATTTGGCCAATTCTCTTTTTAAAATGTTCGTTAAAGTCCAAGGAGATAACCCCAAAGACAGCTCTTTTCTATAGGATAAAAGTTGGCATTGAGATTCAGTCATAGTTATAGTTAAATAGTTGAATCCGAGATAGAGTGTTAGTACATTATTTGGAATTCTTTATATAATTAATTTCGTTAAAATAAAACTGCGAATTTTATTGATAGAATTGACACATACTATGTCTAGAACAAGGGAGTAAAAACGAATTACATTATTGAAACACTACCGGGACGAAGTCGCGAGCAAAAGCGAGTTTTTAAAGACAACCATAGAGCTGAACTGGTATATTGTAAATGCGAATGTTAGTTTATTTGTTTGTTTGAGACGCAAACATCAATCAATATATAATAATATAATAGATATTGAAGACGGACATTGGATGCTCATTGTCCTAAGAATAAAAAAAAACTATAGAAGCGTAAATTGGAGAATGAATATTTTTATGGAAAATAAATCATGATTGCGTAAAATTTGCTTAGAAACTTCTTAAAACATAATTTATTAGTGCCATAATTATGGTGACACACGGTGTGGGTTTAATCGAATAAAATCTATTATTTTTTCAAAAATAACTGATTAATATGAATATTTCAAATTGTTGTGAATGAAATCTCAGCAAACCGTAATAATTTCCCAAAGTTGTATTGTTATGACTAAAATGTAAGCGTCGAATATATTTTTGGTCCAAAAATACATCCGAATTAATGATTGCGTTATGATATGCATGACAACGCACGAGCCAAAGCTCTGGCAATCGCCGCAAACATGTGCGATTCGCGAAACTTTTGGCAACTTTGCGTCATTTTGTTTCGAATGTTCGACAATTATTTACTCCTCAAACATTTCGACGCGTACAATAAATCATCACGAAATGAAAACAACTCGGTTTAAGTTTAGCCTGACGTAATTTTTACATTCCACAGCACAAAATATGCTTCGCATTAAACTTTACAAACAGCGATCGATAATATTCAAATTTACGAATAAAATGGATTTTATTTCTCTGCGAGTGTGTGAACATGATAACCGATGAATTCTTGTTATTGAACACATAAATCTTTTTGTATTATGTATTGTATTCGGGAAATTGAGTGGGCAGGTTGTAAATCTAGAAAAAAATCAATGTGAAGAGGAAAAAACACGAACATGAAAAACTCCACGTAAAAATAAAAATAAACTACTTCGGACAGATAAAACGACGACGGACACGATTCACGCTTGTTCATTTTGCGCGTTCTATTTTTAACTCCCCTCATCTCCAACACACACTCAAACACATAGTCATTTTAGTATGACCCAGACAAGTTTTTGCTGAGAATTTCGCACTCGCAAAAGTTTGGTTCCTGGTGACAGCGAGGTAGCAAACAACTAAAAACCACCCTCGATTACGTGGGCGTGTGTAAAGGATACCGTTGTTTGTCGCGCAGGAGGCTCAGCTGGTGCACACCGACGCCAACTGACACGACGATGCGAGATGTAATGCCGACGGCGGCGGCGATCAGCGTCCACCCCCGCAACACGCACACCACCGACGATGGACGACGCACAAGGGACGCGCACAAAGCAACACCGACGGCAGCAGCGGCCACAGCCGAAAATCTTCCCGCATAAACGTTAAACAAACAATGGTGGTCAGTTTGTTGTTCTATACATCTATACCGTAGAGTCATGGTAACGTGGATGAAAGCTAATGAAAAATCTCCAAACCCCAAAGTTTCAAGTTTTAATTAAATGCACCACGAAAGATCAAAAAACGAAGAATTTCAGTGGCGGTAAAGAAATGTTTAGAATTTGTTTGGTTTTTGTAGTTGAACACGGAATGGGCGCAAGTGGAAGTGATCGATTTAATTAACGATGGATCGGGGCTTGCATTTGGCATCATTGGTGGACGCAGTACTGGTGTGGTCGTGAAAACAATCATTCCAGGCGGAGTCGCTGACAGGGTAAGTTTTTTTTTTGTGTGTGTACATTGTCACATTTTCTCGTTTCGCTTTTTTATGCTGACCTCGTTGTTCTATTGTGTGTGGTACTATGGCAGGATGGCAGACTTCAGAGTGGCGATCACATCTTGCAAATCGGCGAGGTCAATTTACGCGGCTTGGGGTCGGAGCAAGTGGCTTCGGTGCTGCGACAATGCGGGGTGCATGTTCGCATGGTTGTCGCACGACCCGTCGAGTCTACATCGGTCGATTACAAAGTAAGATTCCCTTTTCCATGGAAACGCAAACAAAGCAAATGCTTCCCATACATAACCTCAATAGATGCCTACCATTGTTGTTTGTTTTGATGTTTTTTAAAGAAGTTGGGAAGTCATGCACCGATCGTACCGACGAAAATCTTGGGTGATCCTGTCGAACTCGATAAACACCTAAATTACAATGGCTACGGCGAATTTTACATGCAGAATCCGTCCAATTCCTATTCGACACCGTACATCTACACCGGCCAGCAGTCGGACGCACAATTACAAGTGAGTGAGCTGAGAAATTGTTAATCAATCACAATACTCTTCACTATTTATAGCACTACAGTTATTTTTATGCTCTGTAGTGCACTCTGGCAAAATGCTGGAAATGTGACACCGGGTAACAGGAAGATGGATGAGTTTAATATCGAATATTCCTTGACATCAACGTCACATTTCCGGTTACCAACCAGAAAGCGCATTATGTCTTGATGTATTTTTTGCTTTGCTTCTGTAGACTATATCCGGCATGGTTGACGTCGTGAGAAATCCGCAGCCCATCGGCAACGTTCCTAATCTGAGCGCAGCCCAATCGCTACCGACGGTGACATCTCCACTGCTGCCGCTTGATATGGCGCTGCGTGAGCCTGACCCGCATCTTCCTGAAACGGAGACGTACGCTATCGACCTCGTCAAGGACGAACTAGGCCTAGGCATCACTGTAGCTGGGTACGTGTGCGAGAAAGAAGAGATCAGCGGCATCTTCGTGAAGAGCATCAGTAAAGGAAGCGCTGCTGATTTGACGGGACGCATTAAAATCAACGATCGGATTACTGAAGTACGCGCACTAAACCCCAGAGGGTTACTTTTATTTCTCTATGTGCAGGTGTGTGTCGTGTGCATATGCGTAAAAATGGAAATTATTTCAGGTCAACGGCTCCACGGTTGTAGGGCACAACAATCATGAAGCGGTGGAAATTCTCCGCAAAGCCGGGAGCAATGTTCGCATCAAATTTGAACGATATCTTCGTGGCCCCAAATTCGAACAGCTCCAGCAAGCCATCCTCGCCAACGAGTATCGACCCATTTCGCCTCCATCACCTTCGGCTTCTTCGCTACCAAAAATTCCTCTGAGCCTTGTAGTAAGTCTATCATAACCTCAAAAAGGTTTTTCATTGTATTATAACCTATTTTTATATATAAAATATTAGCATATGAGTTCCTTGGGCATCGAACCAGAAGGAGAATCGCGCACAAGTTTTGATTTTGATTCGGCCGTCCTACAAGACTACGAATCACCGCCACCCCCAAGCGACCACATCATAGTGGACACACAGAGCGGAAGAAAGTCTGTCCAATTTAGCATATGTAGTCACGAGTCAATTTACGACAAGTGGAAGGACGCGTTCACTGACGACGTGCAGATAGTCGTAAGTTGTACATTTCCACACACTTAATTTAATAATACAACCCAAATCTAAACTCATCCCAATTGAATTACCCTCGAAGCATTTTAGACTCTACCATTTTACATTAAACGCTTCATTGCCTTCCATTTTCTTCGATTTCAGATTGCAGAAATGACGAAGGAAGCTACTAGTGGATTGGGTATCAGCCTCGAGGGTACCGTTGATGTGGAAGACGGTAAAGAAGTTCGTCCCCATCACTATATCCGGAACATTCTACCGCATGGTCCAGTTGGAATCAATGGCATTATGCAATCTGGAGATGAACTGCTCGAGGTCAACGGAATTCAGCTCCTTGGTTTGAATCATTTAGAAGTAGTTTCCATTCTGAAGCAACTCCCTAGTTTGGTTATCATGGTCTGCGCTAGGTTTTCGGTTCACAGTCGAATTATTGATACTGCACAGCATAAAGAAGCATTCCAAGCGAGGGTAAATGAAATTTTTTACGCATTGAAGTATGAGAAGTAATTTGTGGTAAATTTATTGCAGAATATTCTTGCTGGTAGCTTCAACACGTTGATTTCCAGTGATAAATTAGTCAAAGCCAAGTCGGATACATCCATCGCATCGACAGTAGCAAGTGAACCTTGTTGCTCAGTCGGAAGTCGTTCGAGATCTTTAGAATTGATTGCGGGTTTACCAATGTGGAGTACTGATCCTACTATTGTAATACTGCAAAAAGGCGAACACGGCTTAGGTTTCTCAATCTTGGACTATCAGGTACATTATACTTATATAATCTGCTAGTAATGAAAATATTAATGAGTTTATTGTAGGATCCACTAAATGCACAAGAGACTGTGATAGTGATACGCTCCCTTGTCCCCGGTGGAGTAGCCCAACAGGATGGGAACCTGATTCCGGGCGATCGTCTGCTAGCCGTGAATGACGTGGACGTCGAGCATGCCACGCTGGATAAAGCTGTGCAGGTCCTGAAGGGTGCACCCAAGGGACCGGTGAAGATCACGGTCGCCAAGCCGCTTTCCAATAAAGACGCCGGATCCTACCACAGTCAAGTAAGTTATCCGCTTAGAAACGTTGCTGGTTGATTCTTGTATTTTGATGGTGTGCCATGTTTAATGTGTGTGCTGTTGCAAGTTGTGAAATGTGTTGACGCTTGGCATGCGAGTTGCAGGTCGGTTGGGGCCGCGGTGGTTAATTGCATTTGCAAAGTCGCGCCGCGGCTACACGCTCACACACACTTGAACACTAACACAGCGTTCACGCACGTTATCACACGCTGTTATGAGTGTTTTCTTTCTCTCTGGCCGGATGTGACGATGACAAAGCCGGGCGTCGAACGAGCAGTGATTTCGACTCAATGTGCGTGCGTGTGTTTCGATAGTGTATGTGTAGACACGGTTGAATAATATTTAATTGATTGGTGGCGTAGCTGATGCGATCAGGCCTGTGAAAGTAATATCGTCCGTTCAATTATTTTTAGTGGTTGCAAATGCTATTGCAACGCTGGATGCAACAAGTCAACGGCAGTGTGTGACTGTGTTATTCAGTTTCATTACTAAATAGTTTCAAAAATATTATAAACAAAACTTAAATCGTGTAAACACATATCAAGCAAAAGTCGACACGTAAGTAAAATGGAATTGTACGTAGATTTGTTTCAAGAACACGAGAAGCAAGCTATCCGCCCTAAAACAGTGATAATGCTCGTTGGGAAAGCACAACGAGTTGCCTAACAGTGCATTCTTGGAATAAATAGCATAGCTCGATGTTAAATCTAGCATAAGTTGTCGTTTATGATTGTATAACCGAAAATTTGATGTTCCTAAATGTATTATACGACACGCACTCAAGAGTTGTGATGAGTCCTATCAAAATAAAACGTGAAATATGAAGCTAAATATCTTATACCTATATGCAACCCATTCAGCACCTAAATAACTCCAAATAGGTTAGTTATAGCTATTAGTTTATTAATATACTATTAAAAGTTGTGATTAACCTCTGAATACTTTATAGGACACCGAGGACGATCAGACGTGCATGGAGGACTTCCAAGAGTGCATCGAAGAGTATCAAGAATGCCTAGAAGTAGTGCAGATATGTATCGAAGATGACCGATCTCCACAACACTTTCGTCACCCGGTGGTCAAACAACAATCCGATGAAGTGATGAAACAAGTGGATAGCGAACCAGAAATTAGTTATAAAAGTATTTGTGATATAACCCATAGTACAAATAATGGCAGCCTGGGCGGGAAGACACTAATCAAACTAGACTCGGGCGAGAAAACATCTAAAACAGATTCTGAAAAAGATGGCTACGAGACATGCGTGGACGAGTCTTTCTCGGACGAAGTGGCAAAGACTCCTACAAATGCTAATGTAAATCTTAATATCGTCGGGAACTATTATGATGATAACACTGGTATCACCGTGGAGACCCTAGAGATGGAGATTGAACAGGTGAGCAAAGAATTGGCAAAAATATCAAAGAAAAAGGAACATCTCAGTAAAAAAGAAAAGGGTAAACACAGAGGTAGTGCGGAAATGCAGGAATACGAAATGCGAGAACTCGTAGAGATTCAAAACTTAGAAAGTGCAATTACTTCGAATTCTAATCTAAAACAAGAGACGCAATTATCTACGTTGGTTGGTGTACAGACATGCACAGTTGTAGAAACTCATTTGAGGGATGTAAAACCATTAGAATCATTACAAATATTAGAAAAAGAAAGTGTAGACAAAGAAAAATCTAGTAGATTAACTTATCAGGAAGTTTTACCGTGCATTGAAGAGAATAACGAGTTACCTCTGATCACAAGACAGAGATTGACATCTTCATCAGATCCGTGTCTCAACTACGAATACTCCAAATGCGATAATCATATCTGCCTGGATACCAATCCGTCGGATGACGAGTTGAAGTGCTACGATGCGATGAGTACGTCGACTAAAGAAGATGAATTCTTTTTGCTGCAGTATCCGGAAGATTTTAGTGAAAAGTGTCGGAGTGAACCGAATGTTGTCGAAAAGCGACAGATGGCACCTGTTACATATCGATATAAAATTGAAGAGTATTATAATGACATTGATGATTGTTTGGAGGCATATAGGCAAGCCAAGGAAGAAGAAGAAGAAGCACAAAAGGCGCAACCTGTTGAAACACAAGTAGCAAATCAAGAAGAAACAAAAAAACAAAATGAAGAAGAAATATTACTTGAAGATACTTTAAGGTTGCAAGAGGATGAATTGCGGAAACAAGACAAAGCACAAGCTGAAAAACGCATTCAAGAAGAAATAAAGCGCAAACAAGAAGAAGAAGATATTAAAAGACAAAAACTGGAAGCAGAAGCACAAAGATTAGAAGAAGAAAAATTACGACAACAATTGGAAGCACAACGTCTCGCCGAAGAATTACGAAAACAAGAAGAAGCACTTCGTAAAGAAGAAGAAGCCAAACGCAAACTTGAAGAAGAACTAATACGAAAACTTCAAAAAGAAGAAGAGGAACGTTTAAGACTTGTAGAAGAAGCTAGACTAATCAAAGAAGAAGAAGAACGCTTATTATTAGAAGAAACTCTACGTTTGGAAGAAGAAACACGCCAAAAACAGGAAGAAGAAGAACGTAGAAAGCAGTGGGAGACTGAAAAAGAAGAACAACGCATGGAGAAATTAAAAAAGCTCGGCATTGAGAAAATTGATAGCACCGACAAGCAAACAATCAACAATCAAATGAACGCTTCGTCCAAATCTAAGTCGGCGCCGGAGATCCTGGACAACTCGTTCGTGACAATGACTTACGACCCGGGACCTGCGCCATTGACGCCAAGGCGGAAATCCAATTATCCCGACGAGAAGGAATTACGGTATGTTGAAAGCAATTTTAATATTTGTGTCACAGTTGAATCGAGATTATCTAAAGTTTATTGGAGATAGTTTTCTTTTTCGAAGAGGGTTGAATTTTCCGGGTTAGATAACCGGAATAACAAGAAAGAAATTGTGTAACAGCTGTGAGAGCAAAGGAAATGTTTCATTTCGCATGAGTTATTTCCATGGGATTGAAATATGCGGACTGAAAATGTTTGCCTAGTGAAAAGAATAAAATTATAGGTTAAAAACGTAATATCTAGAGGTTATGTTTGCATATTATTAACATAGCCTAATTTTTTAGCAAGTTGTATATTGGTAACTATATAAATTTAAGGTTATGAAAATCCGCGCGCACAATTAGTAGGTTAAAGAGGGTTCAATAAATGGCTAAATTAATTTAACAACTGAATGCGAGTTACAAATCATATAAGAAGCCATAAACAAGGACGACTGGCGTAATCCACTTAGGACGCTGACGGAGCTTGACGAAGCTTGAGGTTTGCTCCTGCCGCAGGTCGTACGCCAGTGCGCTTCAAGGCACCTTTCGGTTTTCAGCTTTTTTTTTTAAACAAAAAAACTTATTTTATCTCGGTTTGTTGGTGAATTTTCAGCGAGAATGTAGTCCCGATGACAGTGCAGCGCATCCTGGACAACAACTCGGCGGTAATGCGAAGCATCGGAGTCGACAGCATGTTGGGCAAGCACTGGGGCTCGCCGCGCACCGTCGAAATCATCCGCGAGAAGGGCGCCAGCTTGGGAATTAGCATCGTGGGCGGCAAGGTCGATCTGCACAAAGAGTCATCAGCGTCGGAGACTATCCTCGGCATCTTCATCAAGAACGTCGTGCCTAATAGCCCCGCCGGACGCGATGGCCAATTAAAAGTAGGAAAAGTTTTGTCAACTTTAACAATTTATCACCGTTCATGTGATTTTTTTCATTCTGTGTGCGTAGACTGGCGATAGGATATTGGAAGTTTGCGGGACGAGTCTAAAGGACGTTAGCCACGAGCGCGCTGTTGAAGTGATCAAGTACGCCAAAAATCCAGTCGTCTTTATTGTACAATCGTTAATTACGGTGAGTAGTAACAAAAATTGATCTCGCCACAAGTTCATTAATCGTGATTAATATACTTTGAAACTAGGATCAGGATATTACGTTGATTCCTAAGGAACTTTCAACACCAAAACAAGTAAGCTTTCAGAACTCTTCAAATTTTTGTATTAATTGTATTTTTTGTCATTTTTTTGCATAGAATAAACCATTGCCTTCACAAAAATCCGTAGACTTTAAGGAAAAAGTTGAAATCAACGATATTGAACCACGACAGCGACAAAAAACTGTTGAATCTTCTGAGGAAAGCGACGATGAAGAAGACGAACGCAATCTCACAGGCAGGACTGTCTCCGCTAAAGGACAAGAGGTAATAATTTTAAAAATATCAACTTTTAAACACGCACATTTTATTTGAAAAAATGTAAAAGCATCAATGCAAACTTTTCAAACGCTCCACCATGAACGAAACTTTACATTGTGCCTTGGATATGTACATATTGAGCAGAGTTTCTTCATATCGAATATTTTTCTCTTTAAACTTTGGCGCTGAATAGATGAGCGGACGTATTCTCGGCAAAGCGTCGCGTAAATTTGACTCCTCCGGAACTGCTTTCGGCGTCAGACCTCTCCAATCATCAACTCGGCGTATCTTTTGTTCCTGTCGCTTGTACGTTTTCATTCCTTTCTTTTTCGTGCGGCGATGGACAAACGTTTTCAACTTGTTAATCTCATATGTAGCTGTGGATCGAATATTTCTTAATGTGTCATCTATTGCTACATCAAGCGGTATATTTGTTTCACCGTGTTGAAGTTGGTCAGTTAGTTGTTTCCGTTGATTGTAGAGTGTGATCAAATTTGCGTATAATTGTGTCATGTCAACATGAGATGATTTTTTGTTTCAACTTGAGTTTCTTCTTCTGGAATATTTTCAATTGGTATGTTTGGTGGTAATGTGAGATTACGGTCAGTTTGGGTCGTAGTATCATTTGCCTTCTGGACTTTTGCTTCTAAACTTTTGATTTTCGCCGCTAAAGTCGTAAGTCTTATAATGGTATTCATCCACTTTTGTTTACGTTGAATTATTGTTTCAATTGGAGAAATCAGGGTTTGAATACTTTTACTATCAAATTTGTTTGCTTTCCGAGGATATATCACGAGTTTAGCATCATCACGCGCTTTATTCATCACCATTTTGATATCATCATCTAAACTCTGATCATCTTCGACGGGATCAATGCTTAAAACGTTGTTGATGACTAGTGATTGACTCTTGTCAAATTTTTTTTTCTGTGGATATAATGTCTTCTCAATAATAATCAATTTATCACGTTTCCTCTTGTGGTTTTTATCAATACACAGATCACTCAAAGAGTTTATTTTTGGGTTATTTTTATGTTTTCGTTTCTCAGTCATTGTAATATTTAATTTACAAAAAATTTTGCACTTACCCTAAAAATACTTCAACTAACAATATCAACGCCTACGTTGTTTCCATTCTATTTATGTTTTCAAACCCGACAGATGTCATATTTTAAATATAACAGAAAGTTTTCACTGAAATGTTGTGTTAGGGTCAAATTTTTGCTCTCCATAAAAACATTATAAACGAGCTTAAAATTGATTTTGATTTGACCTGTGCCTAAATTCTATCAAAATGAGTAAATTAACTAAGAAATCCGGAATCAGCCCAAATCTTATTGTTGGGTCTTCCAAACCACTTGTAGAAGTGATCAGTAAGAAACAAGAACCACCACTTACGATATCTTTGTCGCCCAGGACCACAAGTATATTGGAACCCGTAGTTGGTACCAATGCTAAGGTACCACGTGTTCAACTCAAAACTGGTGATCGCAGGCAAAGAAACAAAATGGGCATTAATCGAAGGCAGCCCAATATAGGCACCAGTACGACTGGCACAAGTGCTGGTGGTGCTACATCCCTAAGTGGTAATAATAATAATAATCTACAGAAGGGTGACATTCGTCTGAAGACCATTAAAGAGGAAGCGGAAATAAATTCAATGACACCACAACAGCTTCATGAATACTCTAAGAAAATAATAGGGAAATTATCGAGAATTCTTCTTATGGCCCAAAAGATTCTCAATGAAGATGATGATATTAAATCGTTGTTTCCTACGAATTAAATAGTCAAATGTCTTTTTGGTAATTTCACAAATAAAATTTAAGTTATTTCGTGTATTCTAATTAATTCTAAATCAAAACGCAGGTAGGATCAGGGTGTTTGATAGTATCTTTAGAAAAAAAAGGGATCCTTGACGTTTCGATAACACTTTATCGACTCTCTGGCGTTCGGCGTGCCGCTTAATGGCATTAGTTTCGCGTCAGCTGTTTGTGTCTCCAGCGGGCCGGCCGTTTGTAATGCGTTTGTTTTGCCTTGTAATTTCCAGATCGACCGTGCGAGTGCCGCCAACATCAAACGAAGCAAGGAGGAGGCCGCCGCCGATCCGGATGAGGAGGATGACTTTGGCTACACGAACAGTGAGTCTGAATTTTTTTTTTTCATATTCGCGCACTCATACAAATGAAACAAAGTAGGAAGAAATAAGAAATCTTGCATGTTGTATGGTTTGCTCGCTCAGTTCGAGTGTTTCGAGGAAGTAATATTTTTAGCATTGTGTATCGTCGACCGCTGGTTCTTGTTCTTTCGCTGTATACTTGTATGAACGTGTGAGTGTGTGTGTCGGCAGAGAGCGCGTGGGTGGTGATATTGATTTTCTGCGAAAACCCTCCAGATTCGCGGCGTGGTGGTGCAAGTTATCTCTCGTGGAAATTGCTACAGCGACGGCGGAGGCCTGCGGAGGCGGCCGACGCGAGGCTCTCCTCTGTACGGCATCAAGAATTAAACTCGTAATGAATAGCGCGGTGCGAATGGCTTGCAGGAGGGCAGGTTACGAAAGTGGTGCAATTTAGTGGGCCTAACGCCGAGGACGATTTAAATGTTTTCGGATTGCGCGATTACCGGAATGCCATTCTATCAGGAATTTACTGCGCACACCTGAAGCAAACTGGATTTAATTTAAATTCTATTGCAAACATATTCATTACTTTGATGCTAGTCTTTTAGGTGGTAAATTGCGGTAAATTTAGAAAAAGAAAGATTTATCATGAGTCCATTTAACTCATCTGTAATATCCGGGTTTTGTATGCTTATCTGCTGAACGCATTGTCGTTGACATCGTCATTGTCATGCGTCGCATGCGGAATTAACAAAGGAAATGGAAGTATTGTACAATAGTTCCTCGCACCCCGGCGCAGAATGGTCGCAATTGTCGATTTTAAAGGCCTACACATGGTTACTTATGATATTATGTTCTACACGAATTTCTTGCAATCGTTTTAATTTCAATTAAATTTAATATTAATAATCCCGTTGTAGCAAATATGGAATTATTTGTGCGAATTCAATGCTTTGTATCATTAATACCATTGTTAACAAAATAGTTATTTCAATAATAATATTAAATGATATTTGATATTCAACTACAGCTTACGTACATTGTGTCAGAAATAAATTGCGTTTTACATTTTGCGCAAAAATGTTAAACTTTGACAGTTTAAAATTTTGAACATGTAACAATAAATACCGTCAAAATACAAAATTGTTTAGTAATCACATCAGAGACGTCATTGATTGAGATTATTTTAAAATGGTGAATCTGAGCCAAAGTACCCTAAACGATTTCGAATCGCTCAAATTGCACCAAATTCCGATCGACTCTCGCGATTGTGGTGGAATCACAGCGGGATGAATCGGTTAG
Source organism: Dalotia coriaria (assembly GCF_025399875.1). Lineage (NCBI taxonomy): Eukaryota > Metazoa > Arthropoda > Insecta > Coleoptera > Staphylinidae > Dalotia > Dalotia coriaria. The sequence goes on from NW_027045451.1 coordinate 7,497,563, forward strand.
CAAAAAAATCCCAATCATGCACTCTGATTTAATTTCACCCTTCATTAAAACCCTCCACCCTTCGACGCGTTCCAGTGCTTCGATAAATCAATGCTCACCCAAAAAAAGCGCAATTAACCTATTAATTCATTCGTGATTGAATGCGGCACGAGTTTGTGGAATGTTAAAATATGAAGAAAAATGAATATCTGTATTGTGCATATACAAAAGAATTAGTGATGTTAACCTATTTATAACTAAGAACGGTCTTACTTATTTTAATGATCGGTGATATCTGGAAGGAATAATTATCAAAAAATTTTAAGAAAAAAATTGGGAAAGGACATTTTCCTTAGATACAATATTGTGTATTTTATCATTTGACAGCTGATTTCGAAAGTTGTACAATTATACCCTTTAAACTTTGTTCACACGCTACTTGAAAATGTAAGGTTATAAATGTGCTTGACTGGTGGCGCATTGCATTCCATGTGCTGCATTGTTGGTAAATGCGCAGATGCAAGCTCCGCCCCATAGATAATGAGTACAGTACTCACGTGCGAATATAGTACTATTTATGGGTCTAAAAACTGTAAAAAAATTGGCGCTGTATATGTGGAAGTAGGAAATTTATTCATATGCTTATATTATATCCTAACATATATTAAAAATGTTTATAAAAAAGAATTCGTAAGAACAAAATTGTATTAAAGTTAGGCAATAATAATTTAATTTTTAAATTTTTCGGGTTTTTAGATAAGTATAACAGAGAGTTCAGAGTAGAAATATTAATGAAATTTTGAATATTTCTTATTTTTCTCTCCTTACATTAAAACATATCTAAGTTGGTTACAATGTACTAGCGATAATAATATTCCATCATTTTGGCAAGTCTGAGGCTGCAGCCAGCGCGCAATTAGATTTTAATGCCATGTACGAACGCAATTTATGCGCATCAAAGGAATCGATGACACAAATTTCACGCTAATGGCATAACGGCAATTGTGCGGTCGGACGTAGGTACTCGACGCGCCCTGAAACGAATGCCGAGCACAAGCACGTGCCGAAATTTTAGCCCAAAAGTTGCCCCCGCTGAGTTTGCACATTTATTACAGACATCCATTATTCCACCAGCCAGCAATTACGCCATTGATAATTTAATATTGTTCCAGCAAATTCATTCCTATAAAAACATCAAAACTTTAAACACGTCAATATTTTGTATTGTAATTATTAATTAACTCGTGGAGCTTTCGACTTGGTAGGTAAATCAATTCGTGATGCTTGAGTTTGTTACATAGTAAATTTATCTTCGGCTTGAGTTTGAGCGAATTAAATTTTAAATAGATCAAACGGCTCGTAACCATAAATTATGCGTAATCGCTGGCATACACTAGTAGTCGGGTGCTATATATGTGAAGCAAAACAATATCGTTTAATGCGCATGAAAACGCAACCTGGAGAACGAATCTCAGTTTTCACGCGTGTTCCACATGCCACGCTTAATAAAATAATAAAAACATGTGTTCGGTGTTATAAAATGCGCGTAATAAATTCAAATGTTACAACTTTTTAAAGTTCACGTTGGAGATCTCTGAAAAACATAAATATCTTTTTAAGCCCTCTGGTGGTATAAAAATGAGCGAAATATTTAAGGTTATGTTTCCGAACGTCAGCCATTTTCGAATGTTAAAATCGCTAAAAGTTTTGAATATTGACGCAGGTGCTAAACGCTTATGTAAAACGCTTGGAGCTTTTGAACACTTCCAAGCTCAACGCACATTTTCGCACCTTTTGCGTCGTTAGCGGCTGATAGTGGCGCAGTTTTCCGGCCTTCTTCACCGCGTCCGTCGCGCTCACTTTCATCCTCAGCGCGCGCAGTTCGCAGTTGTTTTACACATTAAACTTTCACAGCCAGGGGGGACGCGGCGCTTAACATTTAATTAACACGTTCATTTGCGTATTTTATTTAACGGCCCACGACCCGTATACCAGACTGCCGCATTCAAAAAGACAATAATGGCTGCTCCGCCATCTTTGCCAAATCATATCCGTTTCACACCTCTAACAGCAATTTGATTAACTAAAAAAGAAAAAAGTGCGGCTTTTTTTTTGTTTGATGATTTGCAATTTTGTCGTTTCGTTAACGTCTCTCTCATTCAAATAAATAATTAATGGTCGACATTGTGAGTCCGTTGTGAGCGTGAGCTTTCAGCGGCTGAGGCGTTCGAGACGAGGTCTTAAAAGCACGCTCGTTAAAAGCGCGCTCACAAACGAAAAAAAAAGTAACGTTTGAAACGCCATTGACAGCTGTAAACCGATGATTAACATTCAAGGCGCACATCATTTATATTTCCATGCACGTAACGTTGTTTATCGGTGTGCGGTTTTTATGGATCACGTTTGGATGCTGCGGTCGCATCGACCGAATGAAATTTATTGATTGACTTTAAAGTCAATCAAAAGCATCGCGTGTGTGCCAGTGAAAAACAAAAACAGTTTTGAATGAGGCAAAGCTAAAAGCAAAAACGTGTATTCTTAGTCATCGCAAAAATGGGAGATAATTTCGCAGTATTATGGATAATCTCAAAGTAGAAAGAAAAGAAATTTAAATTTTTTGCTTACAAATTGTGCATTATGGGACATGAATGGCAAGAAAGAAAAAAGCAAAGCGAAATTTAATGGAATCTCGCTTTTTTATTCTCTTGCACGGTGCATGAATTGATTACACGTCGAAATGTAAAGGAAATAATCCTGCAAGTAGCGACATCTGTGATTTCAACTAATTTTTAAACTAAAATTATTTTTTTTATCATAATTTATTTGCGTTTAAAAAAGTAATAAAAATTCAACTTTTGCGCATGAAAGTATAAACAATTTGTTTATTATTCTTTATAATTGTTTACTGAGTTGTTCTTTGTGTTTAGACTTTGATACATTTCATATATTCCGTTTGAGTTTCGAGTCAATTGTTGAAAGTTATAAACTCTAAACAATTTAGCGGACATCCGACTCCGTTTTCTTCCATTCTTCACAATAATACTGGACTCAAACACGGGGCAAACTCACTCATACATTTGTTACTTTTATAGCATTCGGTATTTGCGAGTCTACCTTTTACTTTTCGCGACGTGCGCGTTCGTATTGAATTTAAATATTTTTTATTCATCAGACGCTGCCGCTCGGTGTGCTCGGTGTTCCCGGCTTAGACTTTCTGCGATTCTGTAACTCTGCAGACGAAAAAAACGAAAACGTCGATTCAATACAAATGTTTGCCGTGGAATACACTACAACTGGTCCATTTTTGAAGCACGTGTGCATTAAAAACCTTCGAAAGCTTCTTGTACGCGCGCAGAAAGTCCATAAAGTCAAAGTCTAACTAAATCCGTCCCTGCCGAAGCTGTGTGGGATCCTGTCGCAGCGCAAATTCGAATACAAATGGCCCTCATACTAAACCTCACACTGACGGTCCTCGGATTTTCTTTTTGTGTCCGTTTCCGCGTACCAACGCCGATTTTAAAACATTTATACGTAAAAATTGTGCAAAAAGAGTGGAAAAGTAGACAAGACGCAGAAAAGTTTTATCGCCTATATCGACCTACATTGATATTTGTATATTCTACCAGGTAAACGTGAGAAAGAAAATAAGATAAAAGGGTGTTTCTGGAAGGAGAACACCTGAAAAGGTATATGTAAAGTCTTGTAAAGCATGTGCAGAAAAGACCGAGCAGCATAAAACGAATAAAGTGCGAAAACTGAAGAAAACAGTACAGTACTTTACATTTTCGTATCGTATAACAAGACGACAGGATGCGAGCGTGCATAAGTGTCCACTTTCCCGGAAGATGTCTACGAAAATATGCGCGCAATATGAGCATATAAGCAGGAATAATACTATGAAAAGAAAGAAAAGTTTAAAGGCGAAATTATGTGGAAATAAATTAAATTTGAGTACGAGTACACATATTTGATATGAAAGATATTAAATAATTTTTGAAAAGAGTGTTTTTAGGTTATAGTTTGTTGTCGGCATATTGATGTCATTCATGCGCTGTCAACATTATGAGGTTATGTTCGTTGTAGGTTAGAATGTAAATCGTGAGTTATCCCTGACACATTTCTGTTTCCTCGTTCGACGCCGACGCGCGCGAAACGACGCTCCCGGCTATCGGAGAGTCGCTGCCTCCGCCGCCACCGCTGCTGCTGCCGCCTCCGCCGCGATCGCGTCAGTCTCCAGCGTCGCGGCGTACGTTCGGCCACGGCGTCCGCGCGCGGTGCCTCTACACGTCGCGATCGCGCTCCGCAACATAACTTCTTGTCTCGACACTGAACTTTCTTCCTTATCTTTAAACAAGAACTAATCACACGGGTGTTGTCAGTGAATCGGTAATAAACGTGCGAAAAATTATCAAAATAGTGAAAATATGTTGAATTAAAAATCGAGCACGTGTTTTTGTTTGTTCAGTTTTTAGTTTTAATTATGTTTAACTGGTAGAAAATTGGGCAATTACTAATTATCATCACGCAGGATTTCAACTTCCGGTAATATGAGTCAATATGAAATACAAACGAAAACAATGCGACTTTATTTTAGTTTTATTTTTGGTGAATTTATGTCATGTCGATTTTAATGAAATTAAAAACGAACAGAATGCACAAATTTTATTGTTGCGACAAAATCAATAGCACGTTGCACACATTGTCGTTGCGCCAAATAAAATTGTAAATTATCGCGTCCCACCCGCTCGATGGGTATCGAATTGCGAATTTTTGAATTGCAGCCCAAACACGCATTCGAAACGAGCAAATAGTTAAACTCATTTAACCATTAACAATTCACATTAAAATAATGGCGACAATGTCTACCCGACCGGAACATAGCCAATAATGGTCACAACTCTCGACCAAGTTACACAAACATAACCTATATATTAACCTTTAGACTATTTGCACTAGACATAACCTACATGCGCACATTTGATCTTAATTGAGATGTCACGTCATCCGCAACGCAACGACAAAAAGCCATTTTCGATCGCCGGCGGTTCTTGATAGTGTCGCCAGGCCGCCTTCGTCGCGATTGAAATGTTTTAATTGAATTCAGTATTGCGCCATTGCCGTTTGCAATTCACACTTTGCGATCGATGGCGAACGGGTGGCGGAAATGGCGCGCGATGCTTGATTTAACTATACAATTAACGTGTGCGGAAATTTCGTCGATTCGATTTTTCTATCGCGGTGAATTATGCGCGCCGACGGCCGGCGGTGATTTTAAATTTAAATTACTCATTAATGTACTAGTCGCACGCGCGCACGCCTGTCTCCGGTGTGCAATACTCGTCATGTTTATTTATGAATGGGACATTTGCTTCTAATGGCTTGTTTAATAATTTACCACAGAGATTGAAAAAAATAAATCTAGGCAACCAAATATACAACTACACAATTTATTTAGCAAAAAAAGATAAGAAATTCGCTTTTTATTAAAGAAGACTTTGATGAATATTGTTTGTGCGTACCCCGGGTGAAATATTATGCGATTTTGTTTAACGTGTTCGCTTTGTGGAACGTGAAAGTGTGACAAAACGTTTTTTTCGTGCGTAATCTTTGCGTGACGGTTTACCATCCTTAATGATAGTCCACCCAACATACAAATTGTATACAAAAACTTGTGTAGTATAAAAATATCCTTAAAATAAGTAGAAAAATATTTTTGCGCGTTATTCAAGTAAAGTGTTTTTTTTCTCTTTTTAAATGTAAATGGCAATTGTATATATCCAAAATCATCGCACGCACGCACGCCGCTTTAAGGACGACACACTAACGAATATTTATCGCCTGTTACGATCAAGATAAATTCTGTGGTAGTCGGTCGGGGGCAGCAGCGTTCGCGCGCATGGGGTCGGACGCAATTTGAACGAGAAATAAATTCTGCGCCAAACTAGAAATACATTAACTCGCTTCGTCCCCGTCTTGCCCGACTCGTTGAGAAATTGCAGCCGAGGATTTGCACTGAAAGAACAAGCCAGTGAACGCGTAGCGTGAAAAAGTTTAGCAAACGAAAAAGAATTTACTATTCGTAGTATACGTCTCTATAAAGCGCGGAAACGCTCAACTCTTAACTGCGACCGGAAAAGCGATAACCGACCGATTACATCACATGTTTTTGCGTGGGTACAATTTGTTTTTAATACGAGAAATTCAGTTGTGGTTGTCAGATGTAAGAAACAGGCGGGTGTTTGATTTGTGAGGTTATGTTGAGGTCTGTCTGGGTGGTTGTTAATTGTCACGCATTTATTAGACGTTTAACCTTCGCTTTTAGCACTCGCGATGCTTTCGACGGCAGTAAATTATAGCAATTATGCGAAATTATAATGCCGGCACGGGAAATTAACGACCCGAACGTATCGCATGATTCATGATACTTGTTGTGACTTGAATTCGCGTTGAATGTGATTCGGACAAGCGTTTTTATTATTTTCACGCGTTAATAATTAATTATAATTTCTAGAGAAGAAAAATAAAATTGTAAAGTTGGGTTACATTTTTATGATAGACAACCAAATGTACAATTGAGCAGAATTAGCTTAGATACATTTTATTAATGCAGGATAGATTTTTTGCTCATAATTAATTTGTCTAGTTTGGTTAGATATTGATAATGCGCTAAAAATAACCGCGTAAAAAATGATAGTTCTGATTGATGCGTCTGAACCCTAGCCGATATCGTCGGTCATCGTCCATTGTGGGTTCATTAAATGCTTGGCCCGGCGTCAAATTTCGCAAATCGATAGCCGAATGCCCTGGGTACGGTTTCGTCCTTTCCCTTTCTCGATATACCCAGGCGGCTTTTTGGCGTCGAAAACGATTTCCTTTTTTGTGACGACGCAAATGTTGCCATCGGAGCAATAGTTTCAAACAATATCCAGCTATATTAGAAAAATAAATAACAAAATCAGTTGTTTGCTATTCCATATTACTTCTTTCATTTCCGACTGGAATAAATAGATTGTAGAAGTTTGTCGGTTTGATGTGCGTTTCTCAATTTTCTCTTCGTCGTTTGCGCGCGTCGTTACATTATTTAATGCGCGCTCGTCGGCGGTTTGCACACCTTTTTGAATATTTTATCGGGCGGCATCCGCTCGGCAGCACACTTCGCAGTGGCATTCTCATCAGTGGGCGCGCATTACTTACTTACGAGAGTCGCCAAGCGGGCGGAACGAAACGTTTCGGCGTTCTCCAACCCGCTTTCCATCATTTCCAGCTTCCAGTCAGTAGAGTGTAGCGCACCGAAACCATTATTACCGAATCCGAGGTTTTCCGGCCACGTCCAGCCGGCAATAAACTTGAACGCAAACTGATAGCTCGCGGGGGCGCACGGTTCTGAGTTTCAGTCGTTTCAGCTAATAGCCAATAATGGTTTCGCTCTCGCAACCGCAATGCCAAACGTGCGGAATTGAATTTTTCGACTTTCGCGAACACCAAAGCATCTATAATTTATCAATTAGCGTTGCCAAGTCAACGAGGACATTAGAAAAGTTTCAATTTATGCATCATATGTTTTCTGTTTCTGTTTTGTACGAAATCTAGAGAAAAATTAATTTTCAAAAACGTAATAAGATTATATTATGCGTTTCTCTTTATTTATGATACAGGCAACCAAATACACAAATAAAATGTGCAAACGAATTTGGAAAATCATGCAGATCTTTCGCAAGTAGTTCATCTCCACTTTTTGCATCCTTAGCGCGGTTTATCTCCCCCGAAAAAGCGGAAATGATCATCCTCGTCAACTGCGCTCTGCGGCTCCAACACATGGCATGTTTCGCACGTTCGAAGCCTCATTCATGTCAACAACTGCAAAGCCGCTGAATGGCGCTTCGCGAGCTTCAAAGTCTTCCGTTGTGTGCATTATTAATGGCGATATGATAAAAGGCAAATTAATTTATGCGATAATTTCATCATTTAGCATTGTGCGCTGCCTACGTCGACCGGAAAATAAATGACGAGATCAGGATGAAGATATTGCAGTATTTTATGGGCGCGGAAATTTAATAATCGCGAAAACATCAAGCTCTATGAATGACAACAGAATCATAAACTGTTTTTATTGCTAAATTTATGACTTCTATTTTTTATTATTTTATTGCAGATAGTTGAGTTTGCATGTTGGTTTCAAATTAAATTTTATGCTAATGCCGACTGAGTGATGGGACGATGAAAGTGATGAAACGAGAAAAGTCATCAATCATACGGAGGGTGTTAATTAAGTTGTTAGCGTCATGTTCCACCAAACGCCTTTAAACAAAGGTGTACGTGCGTGTGTGTGGATGATATTTTATTGAAAATTATGATATAGCAATTTTTTGGTTGCACACCAGCCAAATTTTAATATTTTGCTTATATATGCAACCAAACTTACTCCAAACCGTATAATATCCTGCAAGATGGCTGACAGTAGGTAAATGCTTGTTGGTGTTAACTTTGCAACTCCTCGAGGATTTAACGCTCTCGCGATCTTAACGCGACGTCTCCGTTTGTTTTTAGTCTGTGACGGCGACAGCGCTCCCTTCGGGCGAAAATCAGTACTCTCGTCGCGCTGAATAATGAATGTCGACTTATGCAAATGCGATTTCCGTCATCAAAATGGCGAAAATATTACGTTGGTGATATGAAAAAAAACATAGGTTTAAATTCGAATATTTGATGATTCGAGATGTGGGAAATTTAATAGTCCACGTTCGGATCACGCGCATGACACGAAGAGACACGATGACACGTCGACAACGCACGAAAACAAATATTTACGCGTTGCCTTGACATCTCCGGCATCACACCGGATGTGCCAATAACACAATTCTAATTGTCATTTTCTAATGAGAATGTATGAAAATGTCATTTACACGCTTTTATTTCATCAAATATTATTTTAATGACATCATTTTTATTGCATACGTCTGCCTTCGGAGTAATTTTCATAACGTAAAGCAAATTCGGAGTAATGGCGGCTCGGGCTTGGCGGCCATTACACAGTACAAGAAAACTGTCATCCACATGGTATTACGACGAGTGTAAATCAAATCGATGTGTAGTGCAGCCGGCGTACAAATAGGTTCGCGCTCTTGTTTGTCATTCGCAATGATAGCTATTAAATTGGACGCTCATTTTATGCGATCTGCACACGTACAGATCTCGACCGAATGCGTGTCGATGCGGAGGTTTTCCGTTACGTGTTTTTCCGTTCATTCGTTATTTGCGCTCTCGAAATTATTGCGTCTTGGTTCAACATGATTATCCTTGAACTACTGCCATTAGCTTTTATTAGATAGGTACTTGCATTTGCTGTGACTTCGTCGATGTGAATTTTAATAATAAAGTTATACAAACATATCTATTCTAACTCGAAATAAATTTTACGCATGTAAGCAAATATAAGAGCCATCTTAGTTTGAATTATAGAACTATAAGTATCATTAAATCTTCAGACCAATTTTCATTCCTTATTTGATATTCTTCAAGTAATATTTTGTCAATGTTATTTTGCAAGATAAAAAAATCGTTATACCAAAATTTAACAAAATCATTTTTGTGCGTTTTGCATGAAAATCACGTTTTCTGGAATTTTTAAGTTTAATTTAAGAAAACATTTTACCCCAGGTAATCATTTTATAATTATAAAAAAATATATTTAATTTAATCGGTAATTAATTTAATACGGCATTTATTGATGAGGAGGTACAAAGTTAGCCAAGACAGTTTAGTAAGTACCTACCTGTGTGAAATTACAATTCAATTTTTTATTGTTAGAAAGATTGTTTTTGTATTGATGTTGGAAATGTAGGCGGGTTGAATAGAGGATTTGTCCCGAAGGGTCCTTGACTCGATCGTCCTTGACGCCTTTCTGGCGCGTGTGAAGCGCTGCAAAGCTTAAACCTTCGCGACCCCTCGAGGGCTAAAATTGAAGTGGAAAAATTGATTTCAATCCATGTTTTGACAACGGCGACATGCCACGAAACTCGAAATCTAAGAATTTGATCACAAGCGAAAAGAGATAAAACAAAAACGGATACTTTAAAACTTTTTTTTTTGATAAGTTAAGTTATAGGCCAATAAAATAAAATAAATACAAAACTAATTGAATTAAAATTCTATATGAAATTGACAAATTGACTTTGGATATTGTCGGAATTAAAAAAATGTTATTAGCGGCATTAGTAAATTAATTTCCAAACTGGTTACGTACCACGTACACCCGCACGCATTTTGTCACGGATAAAAACGCATAAAGAACACAGGTGTCGTAGTGGTTGACTCTAGGAAGCAATGTCCATTAGTTAATCGCTGGTCTTTTTACGTAACCACACGTGCGTGTCTTAAAATAATTTAATACCCAAAGGGTTTACGAGCGGCACGCAGAATTACATAAATTTTATCTGTTTACTGCATAAGCCTGATATCCTGAAAAATGTCAAAATCATAAAAACGTGAAGAATATCTTAAGATTATCATAATATCATAAGATATTTTACGTAACCGTACAATAAATTCAGGAAAAACATGATTTTAGGTTAGTTTTGTTAACTGTAAAATAAAATTTGCTAATATTTGATATTTTGCTGTAAAATCAAGCCTTAAGTGATCGGCGTTGCGAAATAGCGCGATATCGATTTACACGCAAACTAATAACCGCAATAACTCGATGAAAACAAGACGCCCCGCCACGAAACGAAACGGTGGCAAAGACGAGCCACTAGCACAACATGTATTTGCGGTATACAGCGGGGATTCGCGAAAGATATCGAATGCGGTCATGCGAACCACCGAAGCCTGCAGCAAGATTGCAAAACTGGCTTTTAACGTGTAGTGCAATCGCTCACCGTTGATCAAACGCCGCCAAGATGGAAGAGTAGTGGGGCAATCATGGCGGCATCAGGTTCCTAGCGAATTCACTCACTTGTCTATTGATCACACCTATCAGTTACAAAATCTCATTACTTAGTTTAGGTACATTAGAAATGTGCAACAATATTTGGTTCAACATTTAAAAAAATTACATTAAAAAGTATTTAAAGTTTAATTTATGTAAGTCTTTTATTTGTGTTTTATGTCTTCTAAAAGCTGTTTACTAAACACGACGCTCTTATCAGCCCTCAACAGCGGTTGGCACTGCTGAGGCTGATGTAGCGTTGCATCCACACTGGTTTTTTTTTTTATTTACTTATTTACTTATTTCGCCGAAAGCTTTTCTTACATTTTTTCCGCGATGTCTTTCGATGCGACGACGGTCTTTGTCTCGGTCGGTGTTGTCTGGTGTGTGAGCTATCCTGGCACTCTTGACGGTCCAAATGGCTTTTAAAAGCGAGACGAGTGTCCAATTTGCGCGTCACAATGCCGAGCGGCGCAAAAACGGATTCCTCGCGGTCGAAGTGGCGGCATGGCGGCAGGATGCGCCCGTGCCCGTGCCGTTGATTGAGTTTTCGCCGCGCAGACGGCAGACGCGCGCACGCAGGAACGAGGACACGCGGCACGCGGCGCGAAGACGTAACCCCGTAACCTGTAACATTTAGAAATCGGCGAATCTAGGTCGCGAATACAACGCTCTGGCGCACGGGCGCACGCACATAACCTATATTCCAGTGGTCTCTGGCTGGATGGAGAAGAAGTCATGGAAACGGGATTTCGGGGATTTCGGGATGCGTTTTAGCATGAAATGAAAACACTCAAAGTGTTAAAGTGGGATTTGTTATAGTTTTATTCTTCAAACAAGACGAAAAATAAGTTTGCGAATCAAATACGCGGAAAAATATTACATTTATTTCCGAGATGAAATATTGCACCTGTGAAAATGGAAACAATTTAATATTTGTTCGCGGTGAAAATACATCTTGCGATGTGTCAGCTTGTAACAGCATAAACTTTGATAGTGCTGTTTATTCGTCTTTTTTAACTTTAGTTTTGACTCACGGCTTTCACGGCTTTTCCTACGCAGAATCGGATTTAGATTACATCTACACAAATTGACAGTAACACAATTTAAGACTTTAATATTAAAATTGCTGAGATTTTTCTTACAGTATGCTACAAAAATAAGTTGTGACTAGAAAAATACTCTTTTTATAAAAAGAGTTTTATTTGTTGAGCAGGTTGATAAAAAATAGTTTATTTAGCAAAATAAACATGCACGTGCAATTTCTTCTAAGGTCCGTGATAATTTGTACGCGTTAAGTTTGTCGTTTGTTTGTTTAGTCCGTGCCTGTCGCCCGCCGCACAAAAACTTCCCCGAACTTGTGCGGGAGTTTGTCAGCGCAGTGCCCGAGTGTGCGAATAAGGTCACGGACAGCAGCCCGTTTTTCCCGGCTTGGTGTTTGTTTACGATAACAAATGTTTTCCGTATAGTGTGTCTGGACCGGACCCACTTCAGCCCTCGCACTCGTTCATAGTTCACACTCTTTCTCGCATCGTTTACCCGCCGTTAGAGATTCTCAACGCATGCCCAAAATTTGCTGAGGGTTGGCGAAAAAAACACTTTATTTTTTTCCGTATATAAAAGGACGTTTATTGAAAATAAGTCTTAATATAATTCCGGGAAATGTTTGAATAAAGTCGCATGTTTTCGGAATTTCATTCACAACCTCCTTTTGAAAGAGGGTGAAAAGGTGTGAAGGGAGCACGTTGGACAAGTATGTGTGTTATTGTTTGTAGCCGCACGTTTCGCGCATGAATTGAACCCGCTAGTCCGGCGATTTTCGCGATGCGTGGACGTGAACGTGCCGCCGCGTGCTCTCAACACTTTGTTCACGCTCGGAGGCGGTAGTCCCGTCCCCGTCACGCGCATGCCCCATCCGCTCGCACGCGTACAAACATGGAAACATGGAAACAATAGCCGAAGATCAAGAAACTGAATATGAACTTGGTAAGCACCATACAACATACACAAAGTGTAAAATTCATCAATTTTCACCAGGAATATAAATTAATAATAATTTATCTTATGATAATATGGTGTTTGTATTGTTTTGTTGTATAGATAAAGTAAAGAAAAAATATGCAAACTTGGGCGCGAGCATCCTGATGGTGCAGCTGGAGAGAAGCGTCGGGCAGGGCTTGGGCCTGAGCCTCGCCGGGCACAAGGACCGTAACTGCATGGCAGTCTTCGTCTGCGGTATCAACCCAGCCGGTGCCGCCTTCCGAGCCGGCGGCATACAAGTAGGCGATGAGATCCTCGAGGTGAACGGTGTCGTCCTGCATGGTCGCTGCCATCTCAATGCGTCTGCCATTATCAAAGGCTTATCAGGACCAATATTTAAACTTATTATTTTAAGGTATGTAACCCAACACACATTTTTCTAAGCAACAAATCATAATAACGAAAATCAAAAGTTATTATGATCGTACGCCACGTCGCGCCTAATTATTACCAACCGCCAGCAGTGTAATATCAGCTTCCAATTAAATATACGCGAAAAGTTGCCAAAGTGTAAAATTAGATCCGCAACCAGTCGCACACATACACATACATATATAGCACCGAGTTGTTCGTTTGTTTCAACATCAACTCACAATTAAAAAAAGTCATAAACAATGCAAGTTATAGCGAGTAAAATTTACAGTTTCAACCGGAATAATTAACATATACATACATGGGCGTAATGATTAAATTTCGAGCATCAAAAACCTTGCACCGAAACTTTCCGTATGTGTTTGGTGTTTGAGTGATGTAAATGTTGGGACAAACAGAGAAAAAAAAAACTAGTGGGGACCCCACTCGCGCGGCACATCACAGAGATAGAAGCTCGCGCATAAAAAGCGTCCCTACTATTAACATTAAAATATTGCGCAATGCCATCGACGTGCCACTACCAAACACACATACTAGACGCGCTATGTGTTTGCATGCGATGTATGTGAACAAATTGTAGCGGTCGCATTAGCGTACATACTAACACTCACATACTCACGACTCGTCGCGAGTTCGCGCATTATTTCGATCCTCGAGGGCGATAAAGATACGTGATATGTGTTCGGGAACGAGTCGCGTCCGCACTGGGTTTTTAGTCGCGGCCGCGCCAACCTAACACGCACGCACACGCAGCAGCGTAAATAAACCGCGCGAGAACCGCGCTTCTCGGCCGTTTGCAATCCAGCAGGCTGCGTGTCGTGCGCCGAGCGTTGTTTCAATGCATATTGAAACATTGAAATTTGCTGTGTGTGCGCGCGCGGCTGAAACAAAAGACAAATCAACCGAAAAAACAACAATAACGTGTTGATTGCACTGTTTGCGAGGGTGGTTACTGTGGTGGCCTAAGTTGTTCTAATGCGCTAGGTACACAAACCGGGAGAGTGTTTTGTTTTCGTACAGACGTGCTGGATTCGTTAAAACTTGCGAACTTGGAGCAAAATATCGCACGGTAACAATTCATTGGATTAAGTTTCATATATTGCCGGCGGTTGCCGCTAGCTGAATTTATGTATTATGCTCTTTAAGTATAAGTTATGTGTTGTTGCTGTAGCGAGTTAGAAGTGAACAGTGAACAGTTTGCAATCGGCAAACGTGTGGTCGACGTGTGGTTCTGCTTGTGTGTGTTTCTGTGTGTGAGCAATTTCTGAGAGTCGGTTACCGTGCCAACCTTAACCTCACTTTGGGGAACTTTTTGTACACTGAGAGTTTTCACACGGCTTCTCTTTTGTCCAATTGCAGGCGAAAGGCAGCCATTGATGACATCGCAGTGCGACCAATCACACAGTTTCCAGTCTCACTTTCCGAAGAGGTAAGTCAACGCAACACACGAATATTTATTAGAGGGGAACAAAACAACTGTTTTATCAAAGCAGGTTGAACAATTATCAAACCGCAAGATTGCTTTAAATGAGATTTTAATTCGCGCACAAAAAGATTCATTGTATTGCAGTTTACGAGCGTCAAGTCAATGACGCATCGTAATTGTTGAGGTCACTGTGTAATGGCGTCATTGCGCTACTGCTTCCTCAGCGTGTAAACAATTAGGAACGGTGGAAGTGATGCAACACACACACTGCCTGCGTAACTGTTACAAAACTTTGGAGGAGAAAAAAAAAGAACGCTAACTAAATAAACACTTAAATCGTGTTCATCATAATATTATCATAAGATTTGAAAGCGTAAATAAAGCATATCTGTCAAAAGTGTCAAAAACTATAACACGCCATTTTCGTTTACTATAACCTCAAATATTAGCTATTTAATATGAAAATATTGTCTTAATTAAATATTGCAAGTGCAAGTTGCCGGGATGGATGCAAAACGCTTTCCTTGCGCCGTTTGCGCCGCTTTTACTATTTTTCTTCTTATATATCTATAAAAAAAGAAACCCACATCATCATTAATCACACGCGAAAGCAACCGACCCACCGTGAAACTGTGATTGTTGTGCTTGAGTGTTTAATGTTCCACAGTCGATTCTGCAAGCAAGTAATAAAAAATAAATGCAAATAATAACAAAATCATATAAATGAAAGCACCGCAGAGGTTGTTAATAAATATTTAGCTATGTTGAAAGTGTAATTTTAAAAAAATATATTGAATATGCAAGCATGTGAATATCACATCATCAATCAATTTTGCTGCAAGCGACTGTGAAATTGACAGCAAGATTGATTCTCAAACAAATTTTGATAAATAACACCAAACCATTAACAAGATGACGATTAAAAATAATAAAAAAAAAATACGTTGTAGTTTGTAACTAAACACGCGAAACAAAAAAAAGCGCATGTGTATGTCATGTGTGTTTCAGTGTTGTTATGTATTTTTTGTTTTCTTTCTGCAGGCGAGCGAGGAGGCTTTCGGTAATTATCCAAATGTCAGAACCGTGTCCATCAAGAAGGTAAGCGACACAGTTCCTGCCCCCCCTGTGCATTTCGTGCATTGCGAACATGCGTTTGATTTGTTTTCTTCTCTTTTTTGTTTTTTGTTTTGTTCTGTCATTTATCCATCCAACGCGATATTAATCTCACGGCATCATATCTCACCATCGACACGAACACTGCAAACACATATATTTGATTCTATCACGGGGTGGTTATCATCATTAACACCACGGTCACGATCACGGTGTATTTTGTCCTTCTTCGTTCACATACAATTTTCTCACACTCGAGTTGAAGTTGGTTGCAAACATCACCAAAATATAAGTACAATACTACAAATGATGCGAACATTAATATAAGGTAGGAATATTTTTCTTTTGAGTATGAAGTTTTAAGGTTATACTGTATAAAGTTACGCAACCCAATTTGCAGTGTAAACTGCTTTGCTATTTCAATAAACAAGGATTAACATCAGAGGAAATCGGATTAAAACAGTTTTTTTGATGCGTTTTGTTTAAAAAACATTTGCGAATGGATTTTTTTTAGTTTTACGAGGTGCTAAATACGATTAACTTAAACATTCGCGAAAACGTTAGGTCGCGTTTTTGGTTATTTTCGGCGAGTAGGAAATCTAATGCATTTGTTGTAAACAAAAAGTTTCCCGCATAAATATTTGAGTTAGACGTTCGTAATTTTAGAACGGAATGCCAAACGACGAGGTTTGAGCACCACCCAATTGCGGTCACATACGACTCGCCGCGATATTTTGATTTTGATGATTTATAACTTTATCCGATCGGGAAGCGTTTTCGAGTGCATTACTCATAGCGCCGCATGCTGCCTACAAACATAACGCACATAAAATTTATATTGGAAAATTGCACAAGGTACGCGCGTTTGAGCTGCCCAACAAAAAACTGGAAGCCAATATTCGCAAATTGTTTTTCGACTGGTGTGTATCGACTGGTTTATCGGCGATAAATCGACAAGTATCTGCAAACATCAAACACGTACGGTGTTAATATCGTCAGGCGTTCAGTTTTAATACATTGTTATCTAATCGCGTTGGTAATTAATGAAAAAATGATAAACGAAAATACCGCGCCTGCAATGTGTGTACCTATTACTGGAAGCAATCTGTTGCAAACACGTACGTTTTGATCGTGTTATTTTTGTCAATTATTTAACCATGAAATTCGTGGGGCAATGTTATTTTGAATAAGTTATGCAACCAGACATACAACATGTGTTTCAATTCAATTGTATACCGTCCAGCGTGCATATTTAACAGTCGTAACAATATTGGGGTTTCATTGTGAATGTAAATGCCAATTATCAATTACCAATTGAGCATTGGGAATTGTTTCGAGTTCGATTACAATCGATTGTTGTCTCATTAGGCGCTACGGAAATAAAGCGCGTGACACACACATTCACAGATGAAAGGAGTAGAACAAAAAGTTATCTTGTTACACGCGTCGGCCGAAACGGAATTTAATGAAAAACGCCCGCCCGGTGAGAGAGAACCTGACGCGGGTATATGCGGCAAGGAAGCGGGGTAAGGACAGAGTAAACAGCTATTGTGCTACCGCATTCTAAACATTCAATGCATTCAATGGCTTTCGCGGACTTTGCCAAGCAGCGCGTAATTGAATACGAAGCAGCCGAGCGAGAGAAAAAAAAAACAAGTGCAATTTAAAATATTCAGTTAATATAAACATAACGAAAACTATACAGAAACAGAAACGAAACAGTCATTTCCATTGTTTTTTTTTTCGTTACTCATCGTCCACCATTTTGAATTTTGCGTGTTTAGCGCCATCTGTTCACGTTCTCTTTGTGTGTCTATCTCTGCAGGGTAACCAGAGTTTAGGGATTATGATAATTGAGGGAAAACATGCCGAAGTCGGACAAGGAATTTTCATATCGGACATACAAGAGGGCAGTTCCGCTGAAAAGGTAAATTCCTACCCCCAAAGCCAAACAAATTCATTATACGATGAAAATGAAAAGTTTGTGAACAAAGTGAAAGTTTTTATTTTTCAACCAAACGAGCAGGGAGAAAAAAGTTTGGACTGCGTGAAAAGTTGATTGGTTGTCATTACAACGCTTTTGATTAAAACAATGAATGTTTAATGAAAAGTTGAAGTAATGTGTGCGTTGTGGGAATGTGTGTGGTGTCTGTATGTGTGTGCTGGTTAAAGACTGATGGTGTTTATTGCATTTGATATTTTCTCCGTTGTATTCAAGGCTGGACTAGAGATCGGTGAGATGATCCTGGCCGTAAATAAGGACTCATTGTTGGGTTCTAATTACGACACCGTAAGTACAATTGGCCCTTCTTTTCGCGCCGTGCCATTCATTGCACACCTCAAGCTATCTATCTCTCTCTCTCTCTCTCTCTCTCTCTCTCTCTGTGTCTCTGGTTGTATTCATACTCTATTGCGCCATCAGCAACCCGTCATCAAGCACCCAAACCCACCCACTCTGCTCTCTGCCGTCTGCCGTCGTATTTTCTGTGGTCTTCGCGCGATCGGTATCGATTGCCGATGAGTACGCAGCGACAGCACGCGCTTATCATAGTCTTGCACACTTGCACGCACCGCCTGAAACTCATCAAGCACACCGAATACTAATTAGAACCCCTCCCTAGTAGCACTTGCGCTTAGCGTTTAGCAAATACCAAAACCCACAACGATAATATTATCGAATGCGATATCGGGTGGTGGTATCCATTACCTGCGGTGTTGGAAATTTGAAAGTCAATTTCGAATTGGGTCACCACAGATTTGATCAGATCAGGGATCCTTAACGTATTTTTAAGGACTTGATGTAGTTCCATTTTAGAGATTATTTTAATGAACATTTTAATAACTTTTGCAATGTAAAAAGTTTCCCTTTCAATAGATGGTTCTTTTTATGGACTTTCATGTAGGTTGTGGGTTGTTAGCTTGGTGATAATTCGAGATGTTTTACAGGCTGCCAATTTGCTGAAACGTACCGAGGGCCTCGTCAACCTCGTGGTGTCTAACCCGGGGAAGAAGAACGCCGAACAAGATGACAAATCTGCTGCCAAGGGCTTGAAGGCCGGTTCGGCCACGTCGAGACCCACTACGCCTACCCCAGGTTAGCAGAATTGTGAAATTATTTCAAATGATTGAAAATTTCAAATTCAAATGTAAATTTTAACGTTTTGCGGCTATATCCTACAGCGTAATATTTAAATATTGTACATTTGAATTTGGACTGCTTCATATTTGCATTTTCAGATGGTTTATGATTACCATAATGATACATCATTACTGAGAAGTGCATAATTCGCGTGTGCTGGCATGTTTTATGAGTTTTGAATCCTCATAACCTTGAGTGAATATGTCCATTCAGTTATTTATGATATCAACTAATATCTTATTCAAGCCATTCGATTTGTACAAATGTAAAAATAGAATTCTGCTCGTTTGAATTGATTTTAAACGAAATGCCAGGTCGGATTATTTTTTTGCTGGACATTTATCTTCATGAAACCGTGAAAATGAGATCCTCTTAATCCGCTCAGTGCGAATGTAAAAAAATACAAAAAAATGCTAAAAAAAAGTCTAAAGGATCACAGATTTCAACGCAAGACAACTTGACAGTCTGCTTAAAAATGAGAAGCTTAGAATGGTTTCAAGGGGTTTATAAGGGAAATATTAATTATAAGCGCATGTTTAATGTTGCTTTTGTTCTTGACTGGTGGTTTTACATTGGGTTGTGTCAATTTTGTAATTTTAGAACCGCCCGCTGATCCGTCGACCTGTCCAATCGCGCCTGGCCGTGACACCACCATCGAGGTGGCCTCGGATAACAAGGCGATCGGCATATGCTTCGTCGGCGGCAAGGATACACCCATCACGGTACGCTTTTAATCATCTTGGAGCAATCTCAACGATAGCTGATCGCCAATCACTTAATGAGAATTACTTTGCTTCACTTGGCTGAGCTGCAGCCACATAAACTTTGCACCTGCCAAAATGTAGCTTCCGTGAAACAAGGTGTGAGATTCTAGTTCCCAGTTTTCAAGTGTTTGTTGCTTACAGGGTGGTATTATGGTTGTGGACGTTTACCCAGGCGGTGCAGCCGAGAAGGACGGGCGGCTGCAACCGGGTGATCAAATCCTCGATGTCAACGGCACATCGCTGAAGGATGTCACACACAATTTCGCATCGCAAGCACTTCGACAGACACTGCCAAAGGCAAGTTCATTATCTCTTCGCCTTACCCAGCTCACTGTCTTATTTTCCAACGTCGCAAAACACATTTAAATCAATTAGTTGCTGATCTTCCACCTCCTACCAAACCGCTTTACCCCAATAAGACCATTATTAAGGACCCGGTTCCCAATTGACGTCAGATTGTGCTTTTAATTTCAGATGAAAATCATTGTTCATCGATCGGAGAAGGAAGAGTACGAGAACGTTGACGTGGAGTTTGTCAAGAAGCCCGGCAAAGGGTTGGGCCTCAGCATAGCCGCAAGGAAGTGCGGCAAGGGTGTTTACGTCACCGAGATCGTGAGTATCACATCATCAGTATAGGATCACGCTGAGATGAGTCGAGCCGTGGAGAAGTGCGGTCGCTCCCTCTGGCCTACTCGAAATTTGAATGTCAATGAAATACTTACTTTTGATCGTGCGTTGGCGTTGTTGGAGCTGGTGGCGGCGGCGTTGGCGATTCGAGAATGGTAGCCTGAGGGGATTAAACTTCTTTGAGGCGAAAAGATGCGGAGGGTTGATAAATGCGCCGAAGAGCCCTAGGATTGCAGCGCGCGCGCGGCCAGCGAACTTAATTAATTTGAACAGTTTTCCATCGACAAAGGAGTTCTAGCTTGGCAAAGTAAATTTGCATGCAGTTGCCTACAATAGATAAAAAGTTTCGCGCGAAGCAGACGAAATTTACATAAACATTCATCAATTTTCAATTTTGACGGGCAAGTAAATTCACACCTTTTGAAAGGCATAAAGTTAAGGTTAAGTTAAACTGTGTACTTTCGTGGTAGTCAACACCCAATAAACAATAATATAATGGTTAAATATCAAATAATTAGTCGTTAAGATATCATATTGAAGTACTAAATAGATATAATTTATTAATTTTGTACTAACAGAACGTTTTTTTTATTTTCTAGCTAAACGGAGGTTGTGCTGATATCGACGGTAAAGTGATCCGTGGAGATATTCTCGTATCCGTCAACGGCCAAAAACTGCTCGACAGCAGCGGCGAAGATGTCGGCGCCATTTTGAAAACGCTAACCGGAAAAGTCAATCTCAAGCTGCACCGATACAAGCCGACTGCAACGGCCGGACCTGCCAGCACCACGTCCACCACGAGATAATCGCCCTCGAACCCCGTCAACCTGCGACAACTTATCTATACCCAAACATCCACCACGACATACTATAAAAATCGATTCCCACTCACACCAACAATGCGAATCATAACGCGAACGAAAACGCGCGCGCGTCAAACGAAACAATCTTATAAACGGCACGTGATCAAAAACTTCATGAACATTCATGTGATTCACAATCTTTTATCTTCTAACATACACAAACAAAAGGAAAAAAATACGCGTTACGAACTTCATCATTATGAAAAGTGCGCATGTCGCTATTCAGCTGGGAAATCAAGATGGCGACTCGTGAGGATGCGAAATGAGTACGACTTCGACTAACTAGGAATACGAAACGATGATACAATTTTCATTATTGTTATATATTATATATAGAGAGAGCACGATTTTAAACATACCGTAAGTTCAACCGCGTCAGTTCGGGTTAAATGTAATTTACAGTTTATATTAGAATAAATAAAACCGTGAACAAGGGGAGCGTCAGGCATACCGAGTGATCGTGGAGCGCGTGGTTTTAATTCAATCTCTTCTTGCTAATAGAGAAATCGATTTTTATGCGCGAATATCGAGAGTCAGGACAAAGAATCGTCGGCAGATTTAATTGGGATCGTTTTACGTTTAGTATTTCGTTCGTTATCGACGGACCTCGACCGCGAGGGCGAAGGCGTTTCGTTCTTCATTGCGCATTACACGTAATTTACTAACTTATTTACTTAATTAGAGTTTAAACTTAGTATACCTGCTTATATTGTGATATAAAAGAAATGAACACTAAAAACAACACAACAAACATCAACCAATGAAATGAATCTATATAAAAACTGCTAATTAGCCACACGATGATGAGAGGAATCATTACATTATTATCATTACTGAATTGAATATACATAAATTAAATAATTATTAATTAGCGAAATTTATTCTTATTATGTCACCAAATATAAAATTATTAAAAATAAATTATGATAATTATTAGAACTTGTGTTTGGACATTCTACAGGTCTGTGTACATACATGGAAGAAACAACACACAAGCATAAGAAGTTGCATACAACAATTTGACGATCGAGTAGTTATTTTTATTGATACTCTAAAAATATAGAGTTGCTTTTCTAAGAGGACAATTAAAAATGACCGAACGACATCACCATCAATTTGATACTCCAGTCTAGCAGTAATTATGTTAGATTATGTACTAATAAAGTATAGAATTGTGCAAGCAATGTCCAGTTTAATTGTCTCCCTCATTGTCGCCCTCTTCCTCCTCGTCAAACTCGCCCTCTTCCTCAGCGGTGGCATCTTGGTACTGCTGGTATTCAGACACCAAATCATTCATGTTCGACTCCGCTTCAGTGAACTCCATCTCATCCATACCTTCGCCAGTATACCAATGTAAGAAAGCTTTACGGCGGAACATGGCAGTAAACTGCTCAGAGATGCGCTTAAACAACTCCTGAATGCAGGTAGAGTTGCCTATGAAAGTTGATGACATCTTCAACCCTCGTGGTGGAATGTCACACACTGCGGTCTTGACATTGTTTGGAATCCATTCAACAAAATACGAGCTATTCTTGTTCTGAATGTTAAGCATCTGCTCATCTACTTCCTTCATTGACATGCGTCCTCTAAAGATGGCTGCAACAGTCAGATAGCGACCATGTCGTGGATCACAAGCAGCCATCATATTCTTGGCATCAAACATTTGCAGTACAAGTTCCGGTACTGTCAAGGCTCGATATTGTTGACTGCCTCGAGAGGTCAATGGAGCAAATCCGGGCATGAAAAAGTGCAACCTCGGAAACGGCACCATGTTGACAGCCAGTTTACGCAGGTCGGAATTAAGTTGGCCGGGAAATCGCAGACAGGTTGTCACCCCTGACATGGTAGCCGAGACTAGATGATTCAAGTCTCCGTATGTGGGCGTTGTTAGTTTCAACGTGCGGAAACATATATCGTAGAGAGCTTCATTGTCGATGCAATATGTCTCGTCTGTATTCTCCACTAGCTGATGCACAGATAAGGTGGCGTTGTAGGGTTCCACTACGGTATCAGATACCTTCGGGGATGGCACCACGGAGAACGTGTTCATAATGCGATCAGGGTACTCTTCTCGGATCTTTGAAATTAGTAGGGTTCCCAGGCCAGAGCCGGTGCCCCCACCAAGGGAATGAGTCAGCTGAAAGCCTTGCATGCAGTCGCATCCTTCGGCTTCCTTACGCACCACATCCAGGACAGAGTCTACGAGTTCAGCGCCTTCGGTATAGTGGCCTTTTGCCCAGTTGTTGCCAGCGCCACTCTGGCCAAAGACGAAATTGTCTGGACGAAAGATTTGTCCGAAGGGTCCTGAGCGTACCGAGTCCATGGTGCCGGGTTCGAGGTCCACCAATACTGCTCTAGGAACATACTTTCCGCCTGTAGCTTCATTGTAGTAGACATTTATTCGCTCCAGTTGCAGGTCCGAATCGCCATGGTAGGTGCCAGTTGGGTCAATTCCGTGTTCATCTGAGATCACCTCCCAAAACTGAAGGTACACAGAACATAAGCGGAATTTAAGATGGGGAACGTGTCTTATTGCGTGTTTGTAAAAAATTTACCTTTGCGCCAATTTGATTTCCACATTGCCCTGCTTGAATGTGCACAATTTCTCTCATTTTTTCAACTTTAGATTAAAATTTTTAAGATTCGCACCAAAAAATGTGTGGCAAATGATTCGATGAACTAAACGACTCTTGTTTGATTTTTTTGTTTTCTGTAAACAACGGCCAACTGGGTTTAAAACATGTGAAATAAACTTTGAGAAAAAACAACGAATGCCAAACATTTCTATAGAAAGTTTTTCAATAAAACATTAAATTTATTTTTTGTAGGATATGATAACAGAAATTTGAAGATATTTGAATATTTGAACTATCTTAATATTTATAATATACTTTTACAACTCAATTTTAGTGATGTAATGACTGACTCGCTTTGGGTGATCATGCACATCGACCTTTTTTACTCACCCACATACTTGCAGCGCAGAAGCGCACACACACATTTGATTTACAACATCTTGTGAATCCCGCAACAACTATTGTTTTCCAAAGTAAAGTTGTGTCAGAAAATTTTTTAAACATTCAATATTTTTTATTGTTGGTGTTTTCAGTATTTCCTTATCTTTATTTGTTTCTAAGATAATTAATAATTAAGTATTACAGTAAGTTAAGGGCACACTTAAAGCCATCTACAGAATAAATCTTTAGTGCTATTAACTGACTAACTGATATTTAAGCATTATAATTAAAAGCCTCTTTCTGCCGAGGTAATGATGTTTTAAACCAATTATTACAAACATCAATTAAAATGTTTGATTTTTAAATATATTAAAAAATAGCATGTTTATATTGCTTATTATTAAATGAAACATATTTATTATACAATTATCTTAATATGTACATACTTGTAATTTGATTGACAAGTTTGGAGATACATAACACATTTGATACCTGATATCTTTTCTGAAGATAAATAATAAGACGACGTAAATCTACTTTTAGACGCACTAAAGAAGATGACAATGGTAAGGGAAAAAGGGACCTAATTTTTATGGTGATAATGCATAATATAACAATGTTACTCTTTCAGTTTCTCTTCAGTTGTCAAGCGTGCAACACGAAAGTTCCTGAGAAATTGATTACAAGAGGAACTATAGGATAACTAACCGTTTAACCTCACATAAGAACAGCTGATCTAAAACGCCGACAGCTGCAGTAAATTTAAACTTTACGCCTAAAATGAATAGCGAAGATATAAAAACAATAATTAAAACCGCAACAGAACCAGTTGTATTCAATAACTTATTAAAATGGCAACTTCTTGACTGGGACATATCAAAATGGAAAGAATGTTTAGGAAATACTAAACTTCAGTTTAGATTGGGTTCTAAAAAATATTCCAAAGTAAGAATGTGTTGTTCAATATTAAATATTTTTATTGTTTTTTTTTTACATCAAGGAACCTCAATGGGAAAAAACTTGTGAAATAGTCAAAGGCACATTTGAAGATTTTCTCAACTTTAATGAGGAAAACAAATGGTTATACTTTGACTATAAATATTTAAATCAATGGTTTATTGATAAGTTTGACCTGAGAAATGTGAGAAACTGCGTTAATTGAAAGTAGGCAAATTTTTCTATTAATAAAAAAATAATAATTTAGGAAATTAGTTGGGAAAACTATGGATATAGTGATATGAAAGCTGAAGACAGCACAATTTGGATTGGTTCTGAGGGAGCACATACTCCATGTCATGTTGATACCTATGGATTTAATTTAGTTGCTCAACTTACTGGCAGGTAATTCTTCAGACATAATAAATTTCACAATCAGTTGTGTCATTTTTCATTTTCTTTTAAAGGAAATTGTGGCTTTTGTTTCCTCCCAACACTGACCTGAAACCAACAAGAATTCCTTATGAAGAATCAACTGTATATTCGTCAATAAATTTTTATTGTCCATCAGAAACAATGAATGACTATTTATCAAGTAAGAAAAACTCTTCTTTTTGGTTAACAATAACATTAACTGATTACAGATACCAATTGTAAGAAAATCATCTTAGAACCAGGCCAAGTATTATTTGTTCCTAATGGTTGGTGGCACTATGTTGAGAATTTAGAATTATCAATTAGTATAAACACATGGATTCCAATTGATAAAGATCACAAAAAGCGAATTTTTGAAGCTATAACATTAAGTATGGTTAAATCACTGACTAGTTGTCTTAAAAATGATGAGCAGGATGTGCTAATTAATAATGCAGTAAGTATTAGGTTCAAATTTCTCTGTAAAATAATTTACAATTAATTTCAATCATTTTCAGCAAGATTTAAGGGAACTATCCACTTTTGATACTTTAAACCTAATTGAAAGCGCCATTACAAGTTGTAAGTCTGGTAAACCTGAATTAAACACTACTGACACAACTTACCCCAATAATAAAGCAACTACAATAGAACATAGTAATTATGTACAATCACTGTCTAATTTGAATGGTGAACAATTACACACGTTCCTAAAACAACAAACCAGCCGGTTCTCTGATAATGAATCAACTGAAGAAAAAAATTCTATTAAAAACAAACCAAATGTATCTCTAGTAAAAAAATATTTATCAGTACTAACAGATCCAGAGGTTATCGAGTTGATTGAGCGGAAATTAACGTGCACAAGCTAGTGCTAATGATATTTATTACAATAATAATCATTTTAACGTCATATAAAAATACACATGTTATTTTGTTAAGTTATACAAGAATAAACTTCTCATAATAAGATTGATATAGATTGCGCTCCACCACATACAGAATAGTTTGATTAAAAAGTTTACAAACACGATCTGCATTTGAAAACAACGTAATAGTTGTAATAATGTCATGCGATAATAATTAAACGCAATACGAACTTAAATTGGCAGGAATCAATGTCACAAATATATAAAAAACAACATCAAATGGATACAAATCCATTCGCAATATGTAATAATCATCCAGTACAACATCGCGACCTTCAATTTTGTACTGACTATCATCAAAGTAACAACACTATTAAAACTTAATAGAATAAATACTGATTACAACAATTATTAATTACAAAAAATAGCTATTACTGTACAATCGTTTCTTTCTGGGTAATTGAATGTGTATTGTTGTAAAAATAATAAATGGACTTCATATCTCATCCCTGATACAATTAACTAGACCAGTTCTTGGTTTGATAGACTTGTTTATGTTACATGTATATTGTATATATGTACTACAAGTGTAATTTTATATGTAGGTAATGCTATTGTATTGAAACACCATGCAACCCGTAAACGGTACTGATATCTGTGTCTACAGGGTCTAGACACCTCTAGTCTAAACATGAGCTTGTCTAGCTAGTGAATGTGGACAAAAATGTTTGTTTGCTACACATACCCTATGAGTTGGAATAAGTCAATAGGTACATTTGGTACATTGTTTGCTTTCGCCAACTAAATTCAGGTTCTCAGGTACTTGGTTACTAGTATGCAACTGCCTCATTGTTGTTCTGAACAATACAATACAAATACACACTTTGTTCAAGACCAGCAGTGATACATTCTTCAGGAATCATTGATTACATAATAAATTGAGAATGTCTGTGAGGGTGTTTTACAAATTGATAACAACATAATATTTGCACTTTTATATCATCAGATGTCTTCTGATTTTTAGTTTTTTCTTCTTATTTTCGTTTTTTGATTGATCATGGTTGAGATAAACTTTTACATAATAACACCCCGTATAACTATCTATCCGTCATGTATAAACATTAAATTCATTCGACCACGCTTCTCTATCACAATATATCTTAACTTTACATACTAGCTTCATCCGCTACAATCCCACCATAGTTTGAAAAATATTACTTTTTATTTTTAGTATTTGTTAGTTATGAAACTTAAGTACCAATACAATCTATCATAAGTTGCGTATGACCAATGCATACATTCATTCCTTGATAAGTTACGTTTTATTCAACTTGAATAATAATAGAATAAATCTTTATGCATAAAATTGAAAAAGTATGTATCACAGAGATTTATCAAGATTATTATTACTACGTTTCGCTTTGTGTACATTGGTATTTGATTGCCGAATAAGACAAGCGCGTTCGTATTGCCATCCATCGCGTTTACTGCAAAAAATCCGCCATCATTTTGTGGCTTAACACACCGCGCAAAGCTTGATGAATGAAGCTGGTAACATTAGAATCTACGCGGATCTATACATGGTCACTAACGCGTAATCTATTGCACTACGTTGCATTCTCTTGACAAAACTGCAGTTATGCATCTAACTGCCATCGCTACTGTTGCTGTTGCAATCATCCAGATCCAAATTATGATTCAGGCGACTGAAGCCGTTCTTCGGACGCCTGAAATTGCCCAACTTGCCGGTGTTCTTCGGAAGTAAACTAGGCAAATCCGTCACTTTTTCAATTGTGTAATCCGGACCAAAATCGTTTATTTGATCATCACTAGACAGGGGTATCCAAACTGTTGCGCCTAATTTCGCATGTATACCGCCAAGGATGTCCGTTTCGAGTTTATCACCCACCATTAAACATTGTCGAGGTTCTACTCCAAGGTATTCGCATGCTTCGTGAAATATCTGTTGTTGTGGTTTCTCCCATGGTAAATCTCCAGAGACGAGGATAATATCAAAGAAAGATTTTAAATTTAGACGTTCGATCTTTTCCCATTGCGCTGCTGATGGGCCATTGGTGATGAGGCCCAACATATACTGCGAGTGCAACCGGTCGAGAAGAGTAACCACGTCGGGGGTAAGCGCAAGGTAGTAATACCTTAACTGCAGCCATTTTAAATAAATTTCACCTGGAAAATAAACATTTATTTTAATCACGCTAAACCTACAAAACGAAGAAAAGCTGGTTATATCAGCAATCAACCCGTAAAAAATGGTAGGGAGGAGGACTATAACATCAGTGACTAACGCATGAGTCCCTATGTATGAATAATTACAAAATAGTGTAGTAATTAATAACAAAGAGAGCGGTGAAAAATTATTCGTAAATGACATGGCATGTCATTTAGTAATTTGACAAAATAAATTTCAAAGTGAACAAGTTCAATATCAAAATGATGATTAAGGTATTATCGTTAACCGGGGAAGAACTCGAGCTAGACGTAGAGCCGGATGATACAATTGAAAGCGTGAAATCCAAAGTAGAGGAACGCGAAGGTGAGTTATCGCATGTGACAACCCGATGTCCTTAGTCCGCACGAACGCGCACGTGCACGCTACGTTTCAGGAATTCCGGTCGACCAGCAGCGGCTGATCTATCAAGGCAAGAAAATGCGCGACGATCGAACGCTGGAAAACTACAAGGTTAATGCGGGCACGACAATGCATCTGGTCATCGCTCTCCGCGGCGGATTACGCTACGCTGAACTGGAGTCCAGTCAAGGATTCTATTCAAAGTTTATCGGAAACAAATTCACTTCATCCCGTTGAAGGCCCAAAGTAACCCATGAAAAATGGATACACGTGGATGCGGTCATGCATGTTGTAAAGCGTGCGCGACGTATATAAATTTTCGTTTACCTGCCAGCGAACTGTATTGATCTCCCAGCGCTTGCTTCCATAATAAATGCCGCCATGCATCCAGAGATTTGCTTGGGTTGTCGGGGCACTTGCGGAACGCCCGCAAATAGTTGCCGCAGGTCGCGCGCGCCGCCTCCAATGGCACGCCAAAGTTCTCGGCGAGGATCTCGCTCAGCTGAAACAAATAACGCCACGTGGAGTTGAAATTACACTCTTATACATGTAGGTATATACTTAAAGACTATTCGAGAATCGGTTAGCGGTGTGATGTTGTGCTTGGCACGAGATCAAAACTGATTTTGCGCTAGAATTTCCCGACTTTGATCGAATTCGCATTGAACGCGTGCGAATCTCGTCATTATGCTGTGTCATGAGTATTTTTAAATTATGTAGAACGCGTGCTATTAAAAAAATGTGTTATTCCTTGGGCTAGTTGTGCCAGTGTGCCAATTATCCTGTTTTAAAACGAGATAAATTGCAGGCGGTTTTCAAGTAAATATTTAAAAATCTAGGTTGAAGTTCCCATGGCCTCAAAATAAGTTTTAGTGGTCTTGGTCGGCAGTTTGGCATTTAGGTACGATCAACAATTCGGCGTGTCTCTTCAAATTTTACAGCTTGAACGTTTAACCTGCCGCAGAAGAAAGTTACTGGACCGGTTCTTACAATTGTGCGATTTGTTGTACTTGAAATTGTTCCGCGCATTGTACGATACTGGCGAGTTGTATAATCGATGGTGTTTGAGCGTCAGCACAGGACAACTGCGTCATGACGAGACCGTGTGACGAAATTTTAATGACACGGATTATCGAACAGTTTTAAAATTATCAGTTTCCCAAGCATTTATAATGCATTCAAAGTTTTGTTTCGTTATTATTTGTTGTTTCTGGCTAGTCAAATACAAATATAAAGTTGTTTTTGTATTTTCTCGCGAAATGATTAAAATGTCGAATGTCGAAGCTATAAATCACACAAGTATACTGTTTTTAGTTAGGTTTATTTTTGGAAAACCCAGTTGATTTAAGCTTTGTGAATTGCCAACTCATGAATGGCATAATCTTTTCAATTGATTGTAATCAACATAATGAGAGAAATGAGCAAAATCGTTATATTATATTTTTACTTTCCATGCGTCGCAAAAGTATTCATGCAATCAACTTATAATAAGACTCTCAATTTCAAAAGTAAATAGAATATAATGATAAGTAATAAAACAATTTTGCAAGTCATACAAATGCCATCATTCTATCATTGGACTATTATAATCTCACGGATGTTTGTTCACAATTTGAAATTTACATATGACAGTAAAATTAATTTTAGATTATTGCTCACTGTTCATGCCAATATTAAGATATACGGCCGAAACCTAATAAATTCACGCGTCGTGCAATTCGCCATTTTGGCACAAGCTCTATGATAAATTCAGCTGCAACATTTTTATTAAAATTTATAGATTTTTGCCGCCGTTCGTGCCAAAAATGTAAAAACAACATAAAAAATAAAATAAAACCAATTGAGGAAGTGACAAGCGTTTGTTTATCTGTCGTGCACTTTAATCGACATTTCATCTATTGATATTCATTGGGTCGAAAACATTTTTGATTCCGAGCCAAAGGTGCATGGTGTATGTATGTTTAGAAATTTACGGTGTGCTTCCGGAATCGTCGATCCTACGCTCGAAACAAAGCATTATGGTTCACGTCTTAGAAAATAGAAACAACGTGATGAATGTGTAACGTGCGTCATTTGAGTTTTTCTACAGTCACTCACTATTTCCGTCTAGCAACATGGCTGCCATTAAAAGTGCCCTGTGCGTGCCCTATAAAATGTTTCGGGTATTAATAAAAACAGGAAAAAACGCAAGTAAAATACAGTGTGTTTTGTATAATTCAGCATAAAAACATACATTCGCTCGCAGAAAAAAACATTTCTAATTGTGGTGTATAAAAAGCTAAACGCTAAAAGTTAACATTATTAATATTCGATTCATTACCGTATGCAATCTGCGGTTAAGTCGCGCCCGACACACTGACATTTAGTAAACGTGTGCGGTGGCGAAAAGCGCATTATTAAATACAATTAACTTTAACGACGCTGGCGCAACTAGTCCCCGAAGAGTTTTTTGCCCAGCTCCATGAGCCGATGGTTTCGGCACGCTTTGAGCGCGTCAGCCTTTTTGAGCACCTCGGCAACGTTCTCGTTGGCGTCGGTGAGGCGGCAGAGGAAGTCCTCGTACGCCGACTTCACATTCGGCGGAAGTTGGCCGATCTTGACTTTTTTCAACGCTTCAATGATGCCCTCGGCCCAGCCGCTTTCAATGGCGAATTCGGAAATCCATGGAACTGCAGCAAGCACTGAACTCATGGTCTGCATTCCAAGGAACCATAATTCAGTTATCTCCTGCCAAGCCTCCTTGTAGTTCATTGCTACAACGAGACCAGTATCACTAGACTCGTCGACTACATATGCATCCCAAAGCCATCTTATTGTCGCTTGGATATACCGGCAGATGGAGAAATCGTTCTTTTTGATTTTTTTATTCTGCTGCTTCATGAGTAAAAGACCAAGAATTGCAAGGTTTCCATGGAGGGGTAGATTTTCATGTATATCCTTTAATTCTGGGAGATTCTCAAATATAAACTTCATTAGGTTATTAAAGACTTCGCTCTCTTCAATATACTTGGGTTCCAAAACGGTGATGTTCATCAAAATATTGCACATGCTGATCATGGCCGTACGAGAGTCCTGCATATCCTCCAACATTTCAGGGGTGAAAGTAATGGTCGGATTAGCAAGAACCTTCAAGCGCTCGCTTCGTGGTACAGGCGGGCGCTTATAATGAACAATCGACCAATGATATTCGAAGCAGTCATAGAGAACTTTATCCTGTCCCGCTTTGAGCATAATCTTCCTAGCGTCATCTTCAACAGTCAAATGGCACATCGCAGGAAGTAAAATCCTCAGGACATCGAAACGACTAAGAGGATCATCGCCTTCAATAGGTGTTCCCGCTTTCTCTGCAAGTCTACGTGCTTTGCATGCTCGGAAAGTCTCATTGGCAAGACCCAGTATATAAGGCAAAAGTTGGTAGACCTGTGGGCGCATTGCGGAAGTTTCTTGAGCTAACCAAGCCGCAAGAACTCTCACTGTACCGCAGATAAACAACTTTTGATTGGGTTCCAAATTGTTGCTGTTCTTGTCATTGGACACCTTTGTGAGGAAACTGATAACGGCCGAAAATGCACCTTTTAAACCAGTATAAAGAGTTTGCTTTTCTTTCTGTTCCAAATCCAGTTGGTCTGTGGCAATGTAATTCATCAAAATCTCCAACATTAGGAAGCATCCAGTGATGAGATTCGCTTGGGCATAGGCCTGATTTAACATTTTACCCTCGAGTTGCATTCTGACTTCTACAGCTGATAATTGTACCAAAAGTAATAAAAATTGTTTACCCTTTTCTTCATCCGTTAATGTCCATTCAGCTCCAAGCAGGTCCAACATGGTGGACGCAAGGATCAAAGCAGGATCTCTTTGTTTCTTACCAATTTTACTAGTGAGAATATCAAAGAGTCCTTTGTAAACACTGGTCGGCCATGATTCCGCACCAGCCGATTCGGCTATACCCTTCCTGTGACAGTTATAGAGCAATGCATTCAAGATGGCGCACAGCTCAAATTTCCGCTCATCTTGATCAGTCTCAAAATCAAGAGCAATCTTGTTGATGATAGTGTGGAACCCTTTTGGGTTAGCTTTGTCCCAGGATGCAGATCCGAATTTGCTCACCAGGACCACCAAAATATTCAGAGCTTCATCTGTCTGGAAACTCTGCTGTGAGTAAATTTCAGTCATTTTACCAATGGCGCCGATATCAAACAGGGCCTTCTGCCCAGCCTCAAAAGACGCGATACTCTTTAAACATCCGTAGGCTTCACCAATAATGATCAGACTGTCGTCATAGTCTTCAGTATCTGCTTGTTGCACGATGTCGAGAAAGACCGGAATGTTTGCCAACATATCCGGATGGGTGGCTAGCTCCGGCTCGTTGCAGAAGCACGTGAGGATGGAAAGAGCAACCGATTTGTAGATCGTAGGCGGGCAATCGATCGGCACATCTCCGGTAAGAAGCAATCGTTTCAAGAACTGGAAACCGATTGCTTCAAAGATGGCCTTCTTGGCGGGGGTAGTACAATCCTTGCCCTTTACCAATTTGGTCACCATGAACAACGCAGCAAACTTTTCTGTATCGCTGGTTGCATTTTGTAAAATGGCGATGCACTTTTTCACCGCGTCCGATATCTGAGCCATGATCACTACTACTTCACGACGCGCCGGCACGGGGATGAATACTGAAGCTGCGTACGGAGATGTGGCAGAGTTTCTTAGCGACGCCGCCGCCGTCGCGTGTTATTTTTAGCGTATTCACACTGCGCGTCTTCCAAAATAGGTAAAAAGATTTTTGGATCGGTTTCATACGCGCGCGGCGAGTTTAAATTTAGAAACAAGTCACTGACTTACCGCGCGCACTCTATACACTTGCGCACTAACTGACACACATATACTGGTTTCTCACTAGTGAGAGAAGAAGATTCGATTGAGATCCACGCGTGTTAGCATCTGAATCAACAGGATTTATTGCAAGAAATACACATCGTCATGGAAATAAACCAGTGTTTGGGTGCACATGCTGTGTTGACAGTGTCTTGCATGTTATTAGTGCCAGATGCATACGGTGTTTTTCACGCGTTTTGTGTGCGGATCTACGTTGGCGGACGTTTACGGACGCGAATTGTAGGTTATGAGCGTGCGCCTCGCGATCCTCGTGTCAGCTGATTCGTTGCGCAGGTCCGTAATGTGTGCGCTATGCGTGGTCGCAATTCGCGAGTGGAAAATTTTCAGAAGTACCGTTCTGACGCATCTCAATTTGTCATGACAACCTAGATTGACACCTGCAGGAGGCGGTGTATGACAATCATTTGGGGTTGTGGCACTTGTATTGTTAGTGACAAAAGAGTGTATTTACCTTATTACAAGCCAACTTGTCGGCCTTTCTCGTCTGAATCAACGTGTTGTCGAGATCGAGGAAGATCACCGAAATTCCAGCATTGCCGCTTAATCTAGATACCATATTCTCGGAGCTAAGTGATGCGAGCAGGGGCGGCAGCGGGCGGGCACAGAATCGACGCGCGGAAACTAAAAATAACGCACCGCCGACTAAGGAGGAGCGCAACGACGTGGTGGTTCGTGTGGTGTTCGATGGTGCGCGCGGTGGCGGTGGTGATGGTTGTTGCGTGCGGGACGGATTCGCTCGGTTCTGCTTTTGCGCTCCGACACCAGCGGTAGACTGCTCGTGTTCGTGCCGTTCATTCAGTCGGTCGGTGTGCGAGACGCTCGGCCGCCGCGGGGGGAAAGGCGGGAGGTGCGGGAGAGAGCGGCGCGTGCCCAGCTACCGACGACCTCCTCCTGACGTCGGTGGCGTCGGCAGTGTGCCTCATTCCGACTCGCACTTGGCACCGAGCTGTGGGTGCCGTAATGAGCAGTGTGTGTTCCTGGGGTTTTATCAACCACACACGCACGCTTTGTACTAAGGTCACGTTCAGTGCCAGTCTGGTGAACACGTTGGTCAGGATTTGAACCATTCGGGGTTCTTTGCTGCAGCTGATGCCCTGTGGTCATGCACGTGCTATCAATTCTCCTTACTCTACTCTATTCCAAATCGATATCTTTATATCTTACAATGTCAAGCGTGGAACGCAGGTCATCAAAGTCCAACAGCATTATAATGACCTTTAATTTTTACCTACTGCATATTGATAAACGTGAAACGTCACACGAATTTGTTTTGATTGTGTGGAATTTAATCAATGGCAATAAAGTCGAAATCATTAACCTCAATTGATGTGCAGTTTGGTACGTGATAGGATTCGCCAAAAATTAATGCTCGGAGCTCATGCGCTTAATTGAATATTTGCTCGTGAACGAGAAAGGAGGAAATATTGATAGCACGTGACATGCACACCTAATGCGATTTCCTCAGTCGCAGCGTAGGTGTGTAAACATCTTTATGTAGATTTACTAGATATTGACGCCATGGGCGTGCTATGAAAATGCGACGTGCGATGAGTTTTATTTCGCGCCACAAAATGCGCTGTAGGTTAACTGCGCGTGTCGCAATTAACAATCCGATGCGGGCTCGGTCGATAATACAAGCATAAATTTTATAAGTTGACAACAGCGTAGTATACTAAAAACAATCAAGGCATCTTAAATATTTATGTTTGCGACAACATCATGGCTTAAACTAATAAACAAACGTTGTTTATCTTGTCTGATAGTCGATTAAAATTAAACATTCTGCGTAGTTTTGTCTTTGTAGTTTGGAAACTTAATTAATTCGGAAGTTTGTGAGAGGACATCTTGAACTTTGGATCAATTGGAATTGTAACTTGGATTAAAACTAGATTATTGGATGTAAACTTTAAGAGAATTTATTGTTTTATTTGGTTATCAGCAGAAATGTACCAACTATGAGTTTGGCCAACTAGCCTAATACTAGAGCTGGCTTGATATTCATTTTTGAATTTAATCTATCTATATATATAAAAATGAAACCCGCTTCGCCTGGTCAAGCCATCACGTGAAAACGGCTAGACCAATTTGGCTGATTTTTTTTTGGCAGTTTTCTAATACTCTGTAGAAGGTTCTTACGGAAAAAAATATTAGGAAAATGTCTCGGACAGATTGAAAAAAAATAAAACCGTCTCCCGTTGTCACGCCATCTATGTGTGAGATTTCAGAAGGCATATATAAACTTCACATGATTTATATAGTAATCTGTGGTAATTTGTGACATACCCGCCGCGCCAACAATAAGGTTATTAAAGTTTTTGACACACAGGTTTTTGTTTGGAAAAGGAAAGTCGCTTTCTCTGTCTGTCCCTTTGTATGCTTAAATCATTGAAACTACGCAACAGATTTTGATGCGGTTTTTTACTTCCGTGCGAAGCCGGGGCGGGTCGCTAGCGATGTGACTGGCAGAGAATGCCTTACGGCATTAAGTCCTCCTTTTGTACAATATTATTTTTTTGTGTAATAAAGTTTAAATAAATAAAAAATAAATAAGGCGGTACGAAGTTCGCCAGGTCAGCTAGTATTTTATAGTATTGTGATTATAAACATGTGGAGAAATGCTAAAAATGCACTTTAGCGCCATCTAGACTTTAGTTATTTTGCTATTACAACGAAATAATCTCTATACCTACTAATTTTCATCTTTCATTTTACACCCTTAAATCCTAATTTTTGATGTTTTAATAGTTATTCTGCTATTCGAGGCTGAGACAAATTCCACAAATCATATTTCATCAAAATCTGTCCTGCCGTTCTTAAGTTATTAATGCTGTAACTAACTCAACTCGGTTTAATTTTGCGTTGTAAACTTAGGTGCATTGTTTTTAAGTATGTTGAAGGATTTGTGAAATTTGTATACTTACGAACACTATTTATAATAATATCTATCAATAATATAATGATGAATCGCAAAATCTGTTGGTAAGCGCATAACTCAACAACGCCTACACCAATTGGGCCAATTCTTGTTTTGAAAATGTTCGTTAAAGTTCAAGGATGGTTTTTACGGCGAGAGTAATTCGAATAATTGTCGGGAAAACCCTTGAGACAGCCCTTTTCTATAGGCGCGCTGAAGTGCATTATTAGCAATTCTTTATATAATTAATTTCTTTAAAATAAAAGTGCGGTCCTTATTGATAGAATTGACACATACTATGTCTAGAACAAGAGAGTAAAAACGAATTACATTTTTTATTAAACACTACCGGGACGAAATCGCGGGCAAAAGCTAGTTTTATATAAATAAAATAATTCTATAATAAAGGCTTGCCTTGCCATCATTCGGTACATATTTTTTTAGTGAAAACTATGAAAACATATTTAAGGTTATGTTAGGTTATGGTATCTAATTAATTTATATTTGTAAGAAAACTAGGTAGTCAGGTCATGTCACAACTTTGGTACTAAACATTTTGATTATTCCTCGGAGATTAATCAATCAAAACACATTATTTAAAGGCCAGCAAAGGCAAGTTCAAGTTGTGGCAAGCGTGCGAGGTGGTGGTGCTGTGCCAAGTTTCAATCTCAATTTTTCATCGTCATTACTGACTTGAGGACGACGCCATTTGAAAAATAAATTAACTTCATCATCTTTATTGCGCGTAAAAACGTCGTAAATTTCTTGTTTCTGCAGGTTTTCGTTTTATTAGTTTAACTTGGGTTGCTATGATTTATAGAAACAATATCGGTGGTGATTCAAATGATTACAAAGTGTATGCGAATGAAGTCATAATAATAATAATCATAAACCGAAAAGTACACAAAGAACGCGCTGATATAACAATAACTAGTGATGACTGATGAGAATCCCGGAATGATGCGCAATTGAAAATTTTTCCGTTGTGTACTCGGCACACTCGGTTACTGTGTACACAAAGAATTTGCTTGCTTCCGACGAATGCAGCGGCACAAATGTAATTGATTTTTTCGACGCGCGTTGCGTTTACTCGCGTGATTCTGATTAGATCCATGAATCGACAGAGTATGTGTGCGTGTGTGTGCGCGCCCTCCTTAGTTAGTCGCAGCGAGGGGGCGCACACCACCGATCGGGAAGAAGCGGCAACCACCGCCACCGCCGACGTAAAAGGGGAGGCGCGCGTCGACTGCGCGCCTCGCGACATCACCGGTGGTGGCGGCACGCTCAGTGCTTGCGGTGCTCTCCATGGCGACTACACCCGCCCGCCACGCCGCTGCCGCCGCCGTCGTTGTTCCAGTGACGCATCCGATGGGCACGCCGATGGCGTGAGAATATGGAGCCGGGAGCGACCGCTGCGTCAGAGTGATAACATTTTTTTACTACTACCACCCGTTGCATAGACTGCGTCGTCGTCGTTGTCGTCGACGAGTTCGGAAGTGAGGCGCGACGTAAGTTCACATTCGCCCACTTTCGATTGTTGTGTGGTGTGTGTTTTCTCTGTGTATCGAATTGTCGAAGTTGGACAGAGTTGTGGGTTTTGTGGGTTATGCGGGGTTTGGTTTTGTGTTCGTTTACATGTCTCCACATCATTTATACGTTTGCTTTGCGCTCGGTCCGATCGGTAAACACGAACGTGAAAGGTACATAACCTGAAAACTATAAGGAGAAAAAAAAAACACCCACACACACGCACAGATACACCTCGATTTGTTTTATATCGATTGCAGTTTAAGTTGATTTTGTCGTGACCACTTTTCTTTTATATAACAATATATATATTTTTTCCGTTAATTTGGTCGAAATTAGTTTTTTGACCTTTTGATCCTATGGGGTGTTTATTCCAAAACAATGTTTGTCCTGCCGGGTCAAAAATTAGAACGTTCCTGAATTATTAAGTGAGTTTTTGGCACAAAGCATTGCTTTTTCGAAACGACCCCGAAACGAAAAGCGTCGCAACTCGAAACTCGTGCAGTCGAGCGCGAAACGGTTCAATCGCTTGAATACCAAATGACGGAAAAACAAGCTCAACCTCCAACTTTGCAACTTGCTGCGGAAGCATCTCTCTTACGAGACGCAACTTTTCTTTCGAGTGCAAATCCGCGAAAGCAATCAATCATTGGCACGTTCCGCAAATCTTGCGAAATCACTCAAAATCACTGCAATTCTACTCTACTTCTGATTGGATTAATCAATCAAGAAAAACACTGGAATGTTATGATGAAAGTTTTGATCGGTTTCTTAATTAAGTGCCGACATTTATAACCTCCTTCAAAAACGTCTCTATTTGTATGCACGTAGAAAAATAATTCGTGAAACTTTCGGAATGTCGACATTTTGGCACGTTTCCTGCTGAATAGCTTCCTGATGGAAGCAGTTTAAAATAATTATTACAACTTTTCGTGCCCGCCGAACGGATGAAAGGATTTGCTCTTTGAATTTATTCGTCGACATCTATTGAAACTTTGTGCGGAATTTTTCCTACTAAAGATAACCCTGATCCGTAGTCTGCGCTTTTCATGCTTGTACTTTAGACCTCTAGACCTCGGAAGCGTTTTTGCGTGCCAAGAGATTTTAGGGTAATCTTTATAGCCGAGAAAAACACATTAATATCGCAATATCTAGGTAAAAATGGTTAATAAAAATATGTATTAAAAAATACTGAGGATATTAATTTTAACATATTTTAATCCATAAAATGTATTTATTGAAGCTCTCTGGTTATTTTAACCAATTAATCATTGGGTAGCATGTCATATATTTCGTGTTTTTCGTTTTTGGGGTGCGTTTGAATCAATATTTCGTGAAATATTGTATTTTTAATTAAATTATTTTTATTATCTACTCTTAAGGGTGGAAACGTTAACATTTTAGTACGAAATTGCA
The DNA here is from genome assembly GCF_025399875.1 of Dalotia coriaria. Classification (NCBI taxonomy): domain Eukaryota; kingdom Metazoa; phylum Arthropoda; class Insecta; order Coleoptera; family Staphylinidae; genus Dalotia; species Dalotia coriaria. Next base: position 7,537,332 of record NW_027045451.1, read on the forward strand.
ACATTTGATTCGGCAATAAACTACAGACTTTGAGGAGTCTTACTTTGAAAGGGAGTGAAGGAAAATAACTTTCTGGAGCGGAGGATATATATATTTCATCTTTCTTTTTTTACACGGGTGGTTTATTTTTAGCTCTGAGAGTTTTTTCGTTTTGCGTGCCAAGAGATGAAAGAAGTTGAAGAAAAAACATTAATAATAGCATATTGCGTTTTTCTGTTTGAAAGAACATAGGAATCAAAAAATATTTCCGTGTACATAACTCAATTCGAGAAAATTTAATAGCACGCTATAAAATGTAATTTTTAATGTAAATTTCTTATTTTTTTATATTTTATTATCCATAATGCATTTTTTGTTGACAACTCAATTGTTATTTTAAATTTTGAACAAAATGAACAATGAACCATTATTTTGAAGTCCCTAAAGCGGTTTTCATCGCTTTAGTAATCCACTGGGAAAGTCATCAATCATAATATCAAAAGTCCGCCGCAAAAATTCATAAAACCAAAAAATTCTGCCGGCTAGCATTTTTCACAAGTTCAATTAAGTTTAAATTAAGCGCAAACGTGACGAGCATATTCTCATATCATATAACGCAAGTTGTACGTTTTTTAATCACTTACAGTCTTAACTTTAACGACAACATAAAAATAGAACAGCTTGCAAGTGAAAAACAAAAATAAAAAAGAAACAAATCAATTCTCGACAATTCGCACAAATTACAAGCCATTACCATTAATATTTACTTCTTTACGTACTTATATTGCTATAGTGATGGTTTTATTTTGCTTGGTTCGGTCTTGATGTTCTGACAGTAATAAAAATCAACAGGAACGTGAGACGCTCACTTAGCACGCGCCGAGTGAAAAAGCAAACCTCGTTAAAGCAACTATTATGAGTCGCTACTCGAGCGCGAGCGCGCACTCGAAGTGGATAATCATATCAGCTCGAATTACGAAAAGGAAAGTTACTCCTCCGTCTAATTACCAAAAGCGTGTTCGAGAAACAAAGAAATGTTTCGCGAACGCGCGTGCCGCGAAAAGAGAAACGTTTATTTGTTGTCGAACGACCTGGGCGCCTTCAGAAGAGGCCACCTGCTCTTGGCAGGCACTTAATTTGGCTGGAAATTGACCATTTGCCAAACCCTTTGTAACCAATTACGTGTCGCTGTGCAAAGGGAAACGCAAAAATAATAAAGGACACCGAAGGACGAAAAGAATTTCCCTGCCATTGTTCCCTTCCTAGTTCCTACGTTGTTATTTTATGATAATTTATTTAAATTGCCGTTGTAAATCATTTTTTATGTTTGGTTTATTGACAGTAACGCGTTCGAAAAGTGCTTGTTATGTTATTTTTGTTCGGTATTTGGTTGTGTTTTGGGGATATGTCTTTATGTGAATTGTTGCATCATCGCAATGTTGTCCTGGTCGTGTTTTTGATGACTTAACCTCTTTGAAGATCTTCTTTTGACGAATGTAAACATAGGCAACTTACAATGCGTCTCATAAATATATTCGTTTCATTGTCATTGTTGGTTACCTATTGTGAAATGATTCAAGATGGATATTGCGACACAAATGATTGAAAGATGGTTTTCAGAAGGTTGAGGGGTGGTAATAGTCTCGATGGGCTTTGTAACTGAGGTGTACACTTTTTCTGTGTTCGCAGTTGGTTGTATGTGCGCGGACTTAATGCTAAAGTAAAAGAATGAATGAGCTAATAAAGACGCAAGATGGTACTGAGTACGGAATGGACGCAAGTTGAGGTGATTGATTTGGTGAATGATGGGACGGGTATAGGTTTTGGGATCGTTGGTGGCCGTAGCACTGGCGTGGTGATCAAGTCGATCCTACCCGGCGGCATCGCCGATAAGGATGGTCGATTGCAGAGCGGCGATCATATAATCCAAATTGGCGATGTCAACCTACGTGGGTTCTCCGCCGATCAGGTGGCATCGGTGCTGCGGCAGGCGGGGATGCAGGTGCGCATGGTGGTGGCACGGCCCGTCGAGTCGACATGCTACCCGAATCAGCACAGCGCGGCGCCCATTGTGCCCACCAAGGTGCTCAACGATCCCGAGGAGATGGAGCGCCTGCTGGCCGCCAACGGGTACGAAGAATACGCGTACAATCAGGCGGCCTTTGAATCACCCGGCGACTATAATGGTGAATCGTCTGCAACGGGCACGACGGTGGAGATTGTCGAACCGGCGACCACCTCGAATCAAGACCCGGGTGTTTGTTCTGTAGTGACCTCCAACTACGACATCAGCTCGGTGAATGTGATAAATGTAGATGTAAATAACTTAGCTGTAAATGGTAACTGCGACTCTCCCGAAGGTGGGAAGATTATCTTGACCCCGGTGGATATTGAGTACACTTCTCTACCGGAAACTGAAAGAATAACCGTTTGTATTAATAAGAATGAGTATGGTATGGGCATTACCATAGCTGGATATGTCTGTGAGCGGGAGGACCTTAGTGGGATCTTTGTCAAGAGCATCAGTGAAGGCAGCGAGGCACACAAGTGCGGCTTAATTTGCATCAATGATCGGATAATTGAGGTGAACGGCGAGAGCCTTCAGGAATGCAGCAACTATGAAGCTGTTGAGAAATTAAAACAAACCGATACTGAGGTAAACCTCACCATTGAAAGGTATCTCCGAGGTCCCAAATACGAGCACCTGCAGGAGGCTCTTGCTAGTACTGAAGCGAAGGACCTAAGTCCTCCGTCGCCATCAGTCACTACCCTAAGTTGGATCCCAATAGATACAGAAGTAAGTCAGTTGTCACACACACCGCACATTTCCGCACAGATCAAATCCAATGTTGCTATCTTGCTCTGTTTCATCATTGCATCACCACCATCTACATCACACCGACACCGTGTCACCATCATCCACATTTTTCTCATGCTCATTTGAATGTTTGTTGCTGCCGTTCATGTGCATGCTATATCTCTCCATGTGTGAGTGTGTTTGTGTGTGTTTGATGATGTAATATGTAATAATGTCGGTTAGTAAGTCACGTGATGAACTGAACTAGTAACCTGCGTGAAGTAGTGCGTGACGCCTTTGCAAACTGTTTACTCGCCACTTTGCCATAACGACATTTTACTTATATTAGCTCTCTTTTTACATGTTTCTGTCCGCTGTATGTTTGCGTTTGTTTTTCTCGCCTCCAAAGTTGGTTGCTTTGCAGGCGGCGATAATAGAGCCCGAGGGCGAGTCGGTGACTACGATCAACAGCGAGATCTACGAGTGTCCCGAGCGTGAGATCTTTGTGGATGATAATTTCGACGCACAGCCGACGGAGGAGTGCGAGACGTCCATCAAGCGGAAGTGGAGTCTCATCGTCGGCGACGAGTCGGAGATTGTGGTGGCGCACCTGACGAAGTTGACTGGCTTGGGGATCAGCCTGGAGGGCACCGTCGACGTTGAGGCTGGAGTGGAAGTGCGTCCGCATCATTACATCCGGTCGATTTTGCCCGAAGGGCCAGTCGGGCAAAACGGAAAGTTGTGTTCCGGTGACGAGCTGTTGGAAGTCAACGGGCAGAAACTGTTAGGGATCAAGCATGTGGAGGTGGTGAAGATTCTAAGGGACCTTCCGAATGCCGTGAGGCTAGTGTGCGCAAGAAAGTCGGAGGAGAATCGCGTGATTAACACGTCGCAGGATCGCGAAGCGTTCGATTCGAGGAACATCCTTGGCGGTAGCCTGAAAAACCTCCTCCCACAGCCGGAACCGCGCATTGTCAAAGCCCTTAGCGATACGTCTATCCACACGTCGAGCACGGCTACGATAACAGACGATAACAGCCTGCAGAAAGCGAAATCCAGGTCGTTAGAGAACACCAACCTCGCAATGTGGGGTGAGACGGTGGAATATATTGAGCTGAAGAAGACGGATCGCGGCCTTGGATTCTCCATCTTGGATTATCAAGACCCGGTCGATCTACAGGCTACCGTGATTGTTATACGAAGTTTGGTGCCCAACGGGGCGGCAGAAACGGACGGGCGGTTGAAACCCGGTGATCGCTTGATATCAGTGAATGACAAGTGCATCAAGAATGCGACACTTGATCAGGCCGTGCAGGCACTCAAAGGGACACTTCCGGGCACAGTGCGCATTGGCGTTTGTAAACCGCTTCCTATTTCCACAGCTAGCAATAGTCACGATTCTCCTACGATCGAATCATAATACGAAATAATGTAAGTAACTACGCAACCATCATCTAGCTATTTACTTACATCAGAGATCAACACGTTATACCTACTTACTATACTAGTAATCGTACTAATCGCCTAAAGTTCGTAGGTTGAGGTACAAATTGACCAAAAAAAGAGGAAAAATATAGCGAATATTATAACATAGGTACCTATATATTTCTATTGTGAGAAAAACAAATCGCCGGGAGTCCTGAGCCGTTTCCTTCGAAATCGCAGAGCTACAGACACATTTTAAAATCAACATAACCATAACCTAATTTTAGTGTCTGTTGTTTTAAACGGGCTGGTACGATATTTAGATGTAGACTTTTGCCAAAATCAGAATCAGATCTTTATTAATACACAATTAACCTGTAAACAAAATATAAACATAACTTATTTGTCGGTGGTTAAAAATGGACCAAAATAGTCTTTATTTAATGCTTTCTTCTATTTGGTCACAAATAATACAAATATAACCACAAAAATCTGTTAGCATAGGCAACTAAATTCACACGCGATCGATGCGAAACCAAATTTATAAGATGTTCCATCAAAATTGTTATGAATGTTGTTAGCGTTTATAATTTTCTACTTTTATCCACATCACTGCGCTCGATTGGGTTCATCCGTAGTTGAAAAAATTGTTGAATACAATTTTGATGACGATAATAATATTCTAACCTAGTATATTTATAGAATTATATTTGTATAGGATATTGAGAAGCGAAGGAAGCGATTTGGAGGATGAGGAAAGATGTCAATATGATAGCTTCGATTACTCTGGATTACTCCACAGATTTGTACATTTCATAGCGAGTACCTCTATTGATAACGTTAAGCTTTCGGCAGTTCATCAAGAAATGATTAGGCCTTAATTAATTACCTACAATTACCTTCGTGTACAACTGTCGATCGATTTTCGAATGCTTGTTTTGTTCAACACCAATCAAATCTACACGTACCTATTACCAAACTTTAATCAGATTAATCTCGTAATATCGACGCAATTATCAAAACTCTAGCGAAATATTTAGCAGAATATCAATAACAACAACAAATAACAAATTATTCTTAACAAATGTGTTCGAATGTGTTGTATTTCATTTGTAAATTATTTACGTATTACACTAGGGTAACATTTGTACATGTGTTAGTGTTTGTTAGCTTTAGTTGCGTTACTAGTGATCAATTGAATTGTAATTTGTAATGCATTTACGCAAATGAGCCAGTAAGCAGCGTTAATTTACTTACTTATCGGTGAAAATGCGATGGCACATACCTACACACTCAACACACACACGATAAACAATCAGCGGGCTTTATTACGAACGTAACGAACAAACTTAAAGTCTAAACGTAACTTACTGTAAAGAAAATGATGTAAGAATCACAACAATGAAGTAATTAATATTATTACATATTGAGGATTATATCGAATGAGATTTAATTCACTAGTACAACTCGTAATAACTATAAAACATGTTATAACAATGAGAAAAAAAGAATTTTAAATAAATTACATAAAAAAATATCAAGATTTCTATTTGTGGCGAGTTCTTTGTTTGTTTGGTTGCCTATTTTGAATTTAAATATTAATAAATTATTATTTCACCTCCTAAAATACCTAAAAATTAAATAAAATTTAATTCTTTTTGTAAGTTTTCAATAAGTTAGTTAAGTTAAGTTTCATGTATGTGTGTGTGTGACGGATTGAAGTTGACAGCAAAAGAAAATTTAAAAAGTCCAGCGCTGTATGGCGTCACTCTGGTGCGACGGCCGCTCATTTCCTCTTGTGGAAGTAGAAATTGGTGCAACAGCACGCCGTGATGAGTTCATGCTCCTTGCAGGAGTTGGCGTGCAGGAAATTGCAGTCAGCGTATTGACATTCGTAGGGGAGGCGATCTGGAAGAGTAATTAAATTTAATCAATTAATCACCATTGACTAGTATCGCAGTATTGGGAGCTCTGCGAGTACATCAGTGAGTTAGTACTAATTTATTTTATATTCACGATATGCGAAAACTAGAACTTGTGGAAGCACTCGAGTTATAGTAGTGAATAATAAAGTTATCTTTTGTTTTAAATACATTCGATTTAGAACAGTGAGTTAACTAAACTATATGCAACCAAGTATACAATTTACATTTTCAACTAACCCACATAGATTGAAAATTCTGTTTTAGTTTTGCAGGTTTTAAGTTGAATGTAGTTTACCGTAAGGATTAGTCGGTTTGTAGCAGCAGCAAGAATCGTGAAATAATTTGTCGCTGCAGTATGAATACACGGAGGAGTCGCACAAAGGACACTTGCGGCGATTGTCGTGCAAGTTTCCACCAATTCCGGACGGATAGAATGAATCCGGATACCGGTTTATACCATTGTTGTAAATAACTAAACATACAACAAATATTATTTTAGCTATTTGCACGAAAACTGTGCGTAATACTCACCAGTTGATTGAACATTCACGAAATAAATCATCAACACACAAATCGCGCTTGCAAATTTAATCATTTTTGTAATAGATTTAAATTAAACCGGAAACACACAACACCGGAGTCAATTTCCGTGGATTTCAAGACGCGTCGTGATTAAACGAAGCGAATATATCCTGAGTTTAGTAATCTCAACTCTGGAGTGTTGAGCAAGTAAGTATTCCAAGTGCGACGCGTCGAACGAATGGTGAATCGATACCGAATTACGGAATCTTTAAAGATTCGTGCACCGACTTCGATCCTAACTGTAAATTTCGATTTGTTTTAAGTAGGTGTAGAGTACAGTATCTCCGGTGTCAGCCAATACTCAAGCCGCAATATATTTAAATACATTCGGAACATTCGCAAGAGATTTGCTACTGCTAGCACCTAGAATAATGTTATTAACTTTCTTTAAGAAAAAGTCGACCTATTTATTATTTTGCTTCTCTCAACTTAATCATAGCTGATGCGTGAAAGGGGGATTTTAATAACTAATTAAACTTACGGATTAATTTGCAATTTGCACTAATCGCAGGCGTTTAATTCAAGTTTAGTGAGTGTTAAATGATCACTTGAATAAATTCATCATGACCTGACCTGAGTGCTATGTGTAATTGGTGTGTGGATTGAAGTAAAAACTAAAAATTAAGTCAAGAAGAAAAAATAGGTCAGGCATTTGAATATTTGCGATCGCGTGAGTTCGGCGTTTACAAAATAATTGCGTAATTACCGAATTTTAATTGCTCTTTAACAGCAAGAGAATAGAAAAACAAAAATTTAGATTTGATGACATCAGAACAATTAAACTGTTAACTGTGAATTCCTAAATTTGTACCATGTGTGATTAGTTTCCACATGTTAATTACATGTTTTACACTGTGCGATCAAAGGTTTTAATTTTATTCAATCCTGAAGGGACGTACAACACTGCGCAGCACAAGTTTGGTGTGTTTTTGTGTTTGAGTTGATAATTACCAAGTCAGGTCAGCTCGAAAATTCATTTTTTGATGTGGGTTGACACGTTTCATAATTTTTGATTAGAATTTATCTTCGGGCTTAAATTAAGAATATAGTAACATACAAAACGCGTGTAGGTTAAATATTTAATTCGGTACTGTCAAAATTGGGGAACATAACCTCACATAGAAAGTCTGAGCGAAAAACGAAAAGTCAAACTTTGTTTTGAACTAAAAATAAACCGCAATATTTTGGCTTTAGATAAAAATTGATTGTGAAACGGGAAATGTACAATGATGAAATGAAAAAGACGATTCCATCCGATTTCATACATCTCTCGAGGAGTTATAACGAAAAATATCGCCATTAAAATCCACTCAGTTTCCTCTCGTCTCCCGATGAAGGCGAATCGACATCCCATGTAAGGACTAGAAAAAGATCTCAAATGTGTTTCCAATACTCCAGCTTTACCAGCTGGCTCCCTCTGACTTCTTGCAACGCTTCCTTATTTTTTGCACTACTTTCGGTTTACGTTTCTCTTCTTACCCGCCCTCGGACTCCTATGAGTGCCATGTTTTCTACTACACAACTACGGCACGACTATGGCACGGCACAGAGTCGGGTTATGGAGGAGCGGAAGCGACCTCCTGCAATATACACACGGAGTAGTCGAGCAGGACAAGCACAAAACGCTGGAAATGCGAGAGACAGCAGTGGCAGGAAACTCCACGCCCGTAAAAAGCTGCAAAAACGTCCAATAAAAATGATTTAGTGCGCTTGGAACTGGAAAGTTTGAAATATGTAACAATATATTTTTCCAGCTTTAACAAAAATACGCGTTTACATTTATAATACAAATACGCAATGCATAATACAATATGTTATATACTTTTTAGCAAATTTTTTGAAAATATTACTAAAATTATAACTAAAGTTCAAATACTTTGCAAGATTTATTGCAAAATATAAATAGCGACTAATTATATTTTTTAAATATAATTTACACAGCTTGGTGGAAGGCAGCGATTGCAAAGACACTAATTATTACGTGTAGAACGTGTAGCACTAGAGTTTTTCTTCGGTGTGGAAAAATAATACTATTCGAGGAAGATTTTGCCTTCCCTAGAACGAAAAAGAACGAAATCATTAGCACTTAATTAAATTAAAGTAAATAAATGAATTAAATTCGAAAATCCCTTGCGGGGAAAACAAGTCAAACTCAGACTACTTTTAATTAAACCTTGTGGATGGTGGATTGCGGTAAGATTGAAGTGCTTTTAGGAGGTAAACACACGCTAGTGGAAACGAATTAAGATTAATGAAGAAAAACTACCCACAGGATAATAAACCAAATAAAAATAAAGTGAAAACAACGCAAAGAAAAACCATTTTAACGATGAGTGTTTTGTTTGCTTACATAATGCAAGAGCATGTTTATCACAGCAACATTTTCTTATCTTGGTGTACTCGTCACAATGGCCGGCGATGGGGCGGCACAGTTTTCTGCCCAAGTAACACGTGTGCGGAATGTAGGGAAGTTCTTCTGGAACAGTGGCCAAATTACAGTATACAAACCGGTATAATTTCACTATGGTAACATTTGTGCTTCTAAATTCCTAAGATACATAACCTATAAAAAAGTTTCTGCTGAGTCATCCACTTTTAATAAAATCAGTACACATTTGCAAGTTTTCATTATAGGATATTTTTTGCGTGTTACGTGAAGCGAAGCGTGTTGAATTGTGTGTTTACATCAGACGTGTCAAATGACAAGTGCTTATGAATGTTATGATCACGATTATGGTCTTAATCATTGCAATTTTAGCGTTTAACTTTTGTTTAGAATCGTAATACTGCACGTCATAAATTGCAATTAAATGTGAAGGCGATTGTCAAGTGACATAAGTGAATTGAAGTGTAAGTAACATGTTTGTTTATAACATTGCAATATGGATGGAGCATTTCAATCGTGATTTCAATATTTATAGTGTTTATAGTTCATTTGTTTATCTTACGAACTAAAAACAAACATTTGCTGCCGAACTTTTTTATTTCGCAATAGCCAAACTTTTAGTAAAGCACGAAAATTGTGTGAAAAGTTTGAAAATATTTAAATTATTCACACACGGAGAACGGAGACTTTTAGGTAAATTGTTTTCCATTGCGAAATGTTTGCCGCTCACGCAACGTACGCACCAGAATTTTGTTTTGAATTTAAAGCATGTGCCATCTTGTAACTCTCTCAAACTATTGTCATGTCTTTGTCCTTTTTTCACCCGAATTTCGTTCGTGTTTGTGCTTACGTATGAATTATATGTGTGTTGAAACATGGGCGTCGACTGAAAATATTGGCCGCCCCTTGAAGGCACAACATAACGTTGAGTTTATTTTATTCTTTATTAAATTAGACTTGATATATAATATAGAGATGTGCCGACGATACATGATTCTTCTTTTTTATTTAAGGATTTTTATTGAATTTTAGATTTGATTTACAATATCAGCATTTCTATCCATTGATTTCGTCTTACTTCATATTTTGCGTTGTTATCAAAATTGGTATTTTTTGGCAGTTTGTTGACTTTGTTTTATACATTTTTATAACGTTATTAATCATCGCAATATTTACACTTAAAATTTCTTTTTGTTAATAAAGTAAATAGCCAAATATTAGGCTTTCTCGACCAGTCAGCGACTATTCTGTTTTTTATTTCACTAAATTTAAAAAAAAGAGAGTGGTGTTTTTGCCCCATCTATTTATTTCAACAGCCGGAATGACAGTGGAGCAGCATGAAAAATGCAAACGGTTTTGTTGTGCAAATTTTGCACGTCCGCTCGCGTTGACGCGCGCATGAACCCTGAACTATTTGAAATAATCATTAGCCGGCGATGATTCAATAATGCACGAAGAAAACAGCATTACCACGCGCACGCGGTTAATATTTCACGGCGCATTATTCCGCCCACTTTGCTGCGTGCTACTGACCTAACCCAACATAACCTGAAATGCATTCATTTATAAATTCATCAACAGTTACCCAAATTGCGCGTGTTACAGTCAGTCATGCAAAGCAATTTTAATTGTATAGGTATCACATTCCATTGGCATTGTCAAAATTTAATTAATTTACTTAATTAGATTTATTAATTAATTTTATAAAAACCCTGTTTAATCATTTTTATTTTTTCTAGTTATATACTGATTGGTCGTTGAATATTTGAAAACGCTAAATTTTCGGCTTTTTTATAGTCGGCGCAAAATCGGTAAAAAGACACGAAAAGTTTGATCTACATTAGACCAACATTTTGTATATTGATGATTAATCACGTCACAAATACAAAATAGAGAAAAAAATTGTATAAATACAAAACAAATTCAACTAATTTTAAGAAGAAGCATTAAGAAACAGTGCAAAATTTGAAACAAATCAGAGAACGACGAAATAATAACATTTTTGATTGTATTGTGATACCATTTTAAGTCTTTTGACGTAATTCCTCTATAACGTCTATTTGACGACACCGATTAGTCAAAACATACTCACAAAATTTAAAATTGTGTCACATTTTAGGTAAACAAATTAAAAATATTAAAGCCATAATAAATAGTAAGACTATTCGGCCATATATAAGTTATACAAAATTGTGTTCCATAGGGTTATCAAAATATCTTTAATTTAACTACCAATTTTTGGCTTAGAATATGTGCCGACCACCCTATCACATCATGTTCAATAATACATAACATTGCAGTGAAACACAAATTGCATCCAAAAACTCCCTTAAACAGGTCAAAGCTACTCCGCTCCTGTACTACACTTCATAATAAACTGTATGACACTTGCCACACCTTCGTAAAGCCGGTTTTGATGTCTAAACAATGAAACTTATTTTTCATATCAAATCAAATTGCAGCATGTATTGTTTCGTTCGACATGATTAACTTGAAAGTTAGTGCGCGCATGATCGTGTCGACGAGTGACAGCCTAGTCAACCGAGTAATTCGTGTGCAATGTGTGTTCAACATAAGCGCACAGCATATCACTCGCCCGTTGGTTCATGTTTCGTGTTTAATTATTGTTATTGATACTGATTCGCAAAACACAGAATGCCAGAAAGCCAGCTGCTGTTTTCGCAGAACCATACAAGAATTATTAAATAAACATTATCACAACAACACACAACTCATCCGTCTGTTGGATGGGTTTATACTTTGATTATGAACTGCATAAATAAACAAAACGCGTAAAATCATGAGAATTATTCGCTATGCAAAAATTAATTAATTATTTCGTGTAGTTCTCTCTGTAGTTTGCTTATTTTCAAAAATGTATACTGCATTAAAGTATGAAAATAACTAATTGATAATAGCGTTTAATTAAAAGTTATGAAGCATTTTACTTATATTTTATGAATTTTTTCAAAGTGCAACTTTAATTATCTATAAGTTATTCGATTAAAATATTTTGATAAAAATACTTACGTTAATGAGTGTAGTACTTATTTAATTTGAAAAAATACTTTTTATGTAAATTTAAATTATAACGAAAATAGTTTTAGAATAATTAATTAAAACCGAAGGTCACCAATATATCAACAACCATATCCCATATTATTCAATATTCATAAATAATAAACTATGGCCGATAAAAATGTGTAATAAAGTGTAAAAAATTGTAAAATCGTGCAAACAGGTGTCAATAATGTTCAACATTGATATTATTGAAGCCAAGTCATGTTGAAAATTAATAGGTGATGAAATTTTATCGCGGTTACCACCATCGACCGTAATTCAAGCCTACAGAGTCGTTTTGCCAAATAAATCATCACAGGATTTTTTATCATTTGATATTTTGCAATAAAATTTCTAACGACGGCTCTGACCAGCGACACTGTTAGTATTATGGTCCGTGCTGAATTTACGTGTGCGGCAAATCGATTCAGACTGCGACCAATCGATTGTCATTTATTTCTGGTTGTTTTTGCTTATTTTTGCGAAACGAGGTGAAATAAATAGCCATTACCGTGAAACCGCCGATCGCAGCAACAATGGTCGCTGACGAAATTCGCACTCTCGCAGTAACGAATCTCTTCGGTGGTGCACTTTTGGCAGCTGAATGGTGGTTGTACTGCAAAAGAAAAAATTTATAAATCAAAAATTTTATTTTTATTATTATCAAAGAAATGGTGTCTTTCGCAGAGGTACAATTTACTTTAACGTTGAGAATTTGTGACTCAATGAACTGACAAACATTAATTACAATCTGAGATTCATTGAAACTCATAGATATCCCAGTAATAATTCCAGGAAATTCATCAGGGCGCATTGAAAATTTCGATTCATTGAACGTGTATTCATTCGCTCGGAAATTAACCCTTTTACAGGTCACGTGCTATTTTTATTTTTATTACCTGCCATAATCTTTACTTCCAGTCCTAACCTCAACTTCCAACACAAAGTGCAAATTTTGTTTCGTTTTTTATGAGTCCAACTCTTATGCTGGTAATTTTGCGGAGGAGTTATAATTGTGAAGTTTGCTAGGCACTGTTTATTGGTACACATTTTATTAGTGTCAAGCTGCGTGCGCGCTCTCGCGCCTTGAGCGATGAGCGACTTGAGAGGGAATTTTCGCCGCCTTGTTAATTACTTTTAATTAGCGCCAATTAGACTTCGTTGAATTTATGGCAAAAACTCATTGTTGCTAATGCGCTGCCGTTTGGCATCAGGGTGGCGGCGCGTGTGCTATCGATCACCGCGACCGCGCGAAACCATCGCAAACTAAAAATAAAACAGCAAGCATATTCAGAATGTGTACACAACGCATACGCAAAGCGCAAAGAAAACTGTTTGATGTTAACGTCTTTGTAACTCCTACAAGCGATTACGTTTTTAGTATGCTTTAAAAAATGTTGAAAACTTCATCTATAGCATGTATGTTTATTTGGCTGCCTATCTCAACATGAAAACCTGTACTTCCCGTGACATAACCACAAACTGTCATAAATGTAAAGTTCTACTCACTTGCATCCAGATCGATTGCTAGTGCCGCGTTCTTCGCCCGCAGCGCAGACACCTCGTGCTCCACTACGTACTCTTCGAACTTGTACGCTGCCGTGGGGGACGGCGTCCCCTCGCCACCCCCAAACAACACTAGAACGCCGATGAGCGCCAGCAACGTGCGCGCTAACGATGCACATTGTCCTCGTCCTCCTATCATGCTTGCATTCACATGTTTGTAGAAACCATCATGGCCGACAAAAGCACAAATTCGTCAAATTCGTTCACTGTGAGTATCCGTGTTTAGCTGGTTCGGAGTCATTAATGCATGAGCACAATGCGTTTAAATAACTATTACTTAAACTTTTTCGACGTGCGCGATGTTTGCCCGACTCACCTTCGTCGCATAATAACTTTTGTAGAAATTGTTATCTGGTCGCGGTCGTCGCGTGAGCGCTCCTATTGTCGCTCGTAATTTTCGAAAATTGTTAAACGCGCGCCATCGTTATCTCCACAATGGCGGCTTCATTATTGTTATTATCTTTATTAAAATTATGTAAAATGCACTTCGGCGCGGTATTTAATAGATGTTTTTATTCCATTCTATTTTTAAACTCCACAATTTATATTATGTCACAGTTAAACATTCACTTTGTGTATATCTTTTATTGGTTCGGTACGTTTTGAGAAGTTTTCGCTAGTTTTGCGCGTTGCACGTGCTTGATTTTAGCCGTTTTTGACGGTTGTACTGCGCGTGGCAGTAGCAACTGGTCATTCGGCGGTGATAATCGACAATGGAATGAAAGGCGGGCTCGGCGAGCGCGTGCATGGAAGCTCGCACATTATTAGGGGGAACACGCAGGGAACGACACACTCGTGAAATATATAAAACTTGCGAGAACTGCAAATCACACAAGTGCTCGTGGGATTTACCCGTTCAAGTAACTTGTGAAGGGCATTCGTATTCAAATGATGCAAATTCAAAAGCGAGGCGACTAGACACGTGACAATCAAAACTAGTTTTGGAAATAACTTCAACTTGATTCAACTTAACTTAATTTTCCATTAGTTTAATACGAGTTTAGACAGCTTACGACAAATATATTAAACGTTTTTAATTGTTTTGAGTTTATTTAACTTGAAAATCACAATAGTTAGCACTTCAGTGGACAATAACTTTTGTTCGTTAATTAAATTGTCACCGATGTAAAGTGAGCAGCTGTTAAATAGCAGACAAAAGTTCAAAGTTACATAACTTTGTGTTAATTATAAATTTAACACTTGAAACCTACAAAAACAGGTCAGTTCTATAGCACTAATGCAATAGTTTATTTTTGAGATTATAATGAATCATAAACATGAATATTTTATATCAAAAATAAAACTTTGCGGTCCCTATAAGAAAGTTTACTTTGTACAACAAAAAGTTTCCGGAAGTGAGTGGAGTCCGATCAGTTATTTATACTCTCCTCTGTTTTCTATATTTATCCTTTATGCCGATATTGATGGCCAAACTCGCAGCAAATCAATCAAACAGTTAAAACAACTGGGAACATCTTAAAACTACTTGAAAACAGTTTCATAATTCAAACGTGTAAAATTTCCATCACAAGAATGTATTACTTGCAGTTGGTTTGCAATTGCCAGTTTTAAACTGTTTTCAATGCATGCGTTTTATGATATTATCAGTGTTATTATAAAATCGACGGAATTAGTGACACAAAAGATAGTAGTCATCATCGCATCAATAAATAGACATATTAATTTCATCCGATGATGAATCACATTCGCACATTCAAATTTCATCGTGGTCTATGTGCAAAATATGAAAAATAGATGCATAATAACACTGTAAAAGCATAATTATGGCTTGTAATAAACATGTTCGCGTGGATAACTGCATTTCATGCACGAGTATGCACATACAATCAATTATAATATTTATTATTTTGACTTTAGTTGAATTACGAGGTGAATCTAGCAAAATAACAACACAATGCAAGTTTAAGGTTATTCTCAATTGCTGTCGCCTGATTTAAGGTTATACAGGTTTACATAACCTGTTTTATATACAGACAGGTGTGAAACAATGTTTGCTGAATTTGATTGAAACCAACAAAATAATAATCGACCGGAAGGGCGAGGTATTTGGCATGCATACCTACATCCTCCTCTAACACCTAGTTGGTATAGAATTGAGCTGAGCCCAGTATGACTTGTCTGAGTTTATAAATGTGTGTGTGTGCCTACGTGCACGTGCACAGGTGCATGTGACAATCACCAGCAATTCCGGCGCTTAAACGTATGCGTTGCACATACGACGCATCAACAATACCTTCAGATACCTTCACACTAATACATCGGTCTACTTGAGTTTTATTTTGTACGGTACGCTCCCGGCATAGCAATTACCGATGTGCGACAAAACTCATCAATGATGGATTTGTCAATCGGCAGTCGGCGGGCGTTTATGAGTTGCTGCTAGTCACAAGGCATTGACTCCCGTGGTTTATTACTTGTATCGATAGACAAGTTTTTTTTCTTTTCCTAATACAATATTCCATTAGTGGATTCACAGTGGCGTCGAACGTCCTGTAAGGAAGTTGTGTTAGTCATACTCAGATACATTGTCAAATCAAAACTAAACCGATTCAAAAATCTTTTTATAATGAAGTAAATTACTTATAGTAAATTACCAGAAGCATTAATCAAATACTTTTTAAGGTGTGTGCGATACATACATACATTAAAAGTAATTAACTTTATTATCTATTATACCATTGATTAGTTTTATTAGCTGTTTATTTACGATTTGTTCACTTTACACTCGATCTATCGGTAATAAAGCATTGAGTATGTAAATTCTATTTACAATGGAAACCAGAAACACGTTGAAGGCATAACCTCAATTGATAAATTCATTAAAAATTGAATGAATGTGCTTTTATGTTCTTTCAATGCTTCGATTCGAGGAATTTCCAACCGTTCGAAGAAACAATTGTATTTCTGTACAGTTATGTTATTTCTACATATATACCTAGTAAGTATATTTTATAAAACAATTTACAGGTGATGAAGTTGATTGATTTATTTTTTTGACAATGTTTGTACTTTGCAATTGCTTCGGTATTGTTCCGTTTTGCCCGGAATTGTGATGTTTTCCAGGTATTCTGCAAAGGTCACTTTTGAATAGTTGTTATGCACGCACGGCATACGCGACCGTTGTGCCGCTCACACCCTGCGTTCTAATGTAATCGATAACATTACGTAACAAAATTAGATGCAAATATAGTCGAAGCCGACCGAGTAGAAAAGAGTAAGCGACTAAAATGGATCGTTGAATGGCAACCGAATTAAATTGGCAACGGCGACGGAAGGGCTACCCCGGTGCGAACCGCCTGAAGTGGAAATATAACTTTCAGTTGGAGAATGAAGAAGTTGCAAATAATTAAAACTTTACATCGAATTGAATTTTATTCAATTCAATTCCATTCAATTCAAGAATGCTTAATTCAATGCAATGCACTTGAATATAAATTTATCGTGTTTTTAGGGTTATAAAAGTTGCTATCAGGCAACCAACTATACGAAGTGATGTAGTTTTAATGACACAATATACTTATAAATGTTTGTAACTATAAATAAATTTATTATGCGTTTATCTGGTTCTTATCACACTGTTTTCATACATATTCTGCCCTGGATTGCCACACAATGCAGAACCCGATATGCTTTTGTTAATAATTGTCGTCGAGCTGTGTTGTGTGTTATCTTCCTGTGGTATCTTTTACTTTTCGCAACAACAATGCATCATGTACTCGTAATCCTGGCACAATTGCTGCCCGTTCAACGGGCAATTCAGGAAAGTCGGACATCGTACTGGCAAATTGTCTATAAAAAACAAAAGCAATGGACAAAGAAAAATTTAATGTTGTTTTCATTGCAAAAACTGTAATGGAGCACAATAAAAATGATTAATATGTTTACCAAAGTATCCTGCGCAGCCACAACAAAATCCATGAATAATCGCAGGATCGTCATCACAAAAGTGCGCTGGACAACCGTTGCAATACGGACCAATGCCCAAAAACGGCAAATGCACTAATAACAGCGCAAATAAATCAGAGTTGACTATATAAAGTAATTGTTTTTATTTACCTCGTCGCTTAGCGCGTTGATGCGCGTTGTTTGCGAATGCACAAGCAACTAATAACAAAACTAACAATGTACAATTAAGCAACTTCATTTTGTCGAGGTTTTTTCTTTGTGGAATTTTACTGGTTCTTGTGTGAAATGTACGAGTTTGCTGCTTAAATAGCTGCAACGCATAAATGTAATCTCGACAAATTGGTTTACTGAAAGCCATTATAAATTATCTAATATTCATATTATCTAGGCACGGAATGGGTTTTTTCTGCTTAGCTTTTATTACTTTTATATCATATTGGATGCACAAGAGGCAGGTAGCTATTTAATGGGGACATTTGTGTTTACTTTTGGTTTCTACCCGCGATAATGTTGGAATAATCATAATTTTCGTGGAATTTTCTGTTTTTTTGTTTATTTTGATTTTTTTTACATAAACAACAACTAACTGAAGGACGCACAATTTGACATTGTTTAAAACAACGCATTATGAATTATTAATTGGTGTGAGGGTTGTTTATTAATATTTGTTTAATAATTATTGTTAAAACATTACATCTGCCACGAACATCTGCATTTTCATGTTTTAGTCAGGCAACCAACATTACACCTAGTTGTTTTCACCCATCGTAATTTATAAAAGTGATCTTCAACAAGTATTTGCGGAATAAAGAAATTATTTAAATAATTAGTAGTTATTTAAAGACAACACAATGGGTTTCTTATCAGTGCTACGCAAAATGAAGCAAAAAGAGAAAGAGATGCGTATTTTAATGCTGTATCCTTTATTAAATTACATCGTAAATATAACCTTAAAACCAACAACTGGTACTTTATTACCATATATTTCCTTAATTAATTGTTTAGAGGCCTTGACAATGCTGGCAAGACAACAATATTGAAACGATTTAACGGTGAAGATATAAATACCATCAGCCCAACTTTAGGTTTCAATATAAAAACACTAGAACATAGAGGGTGAGTCATTTTGAAAAAGACCATTATTTTGTAAACATATCACAAATATAAATGTTTGTAGGTTTAAATTAAATTTGTGGGATGTTGGAGGGCAGAAATCATTGAGATCTTATTGGAGGAATTATTTTGAATGTACTGATGGCCTTATTTGGGTTGTAGACAGTGCTGATCGAAGAAGATTAGAAGATTGTAAGCAAGAACTACATATATTACTGCAAGAAGAGGTATAGTACTTACATTCTTTAATACTGTAATTGTAATGTTATTTTTTAGAGATTGGCTGGAGCTACTCTGTTAGTTTTGGCTAATAAACAAGATTTACCTGGTGCATGTACAGCTGATGAGCTGAAAGATGTAAGTATACATCACACTGAATAGATTGTTATGATGCATTTATAAATAAGAAATTTAAGAGTTGCATTCACAGCAACAGAAGGACAACTTGACATTTCTTATTTGGATTCCTAAAATAGTGGAGGCATTTTAAATGCATAATGCCCATGATATGAGGATGTATTTAGTGAGAATCAAACTTTCAAATTTGCTGCATTTAATAAGCTTGAATAAGATACAATAGTTTCATTATTTAAACTGGCACATTCAATGCCCAATATTATCAAATATACTGTATAAAGAGCAATTACTATTTCCATTAGTTTAAGAATGCAAGCGAAATTTATCGTTTGTTTAAAGACCAAACCTTTTTTAGGTGTTGGTAGAATCGCATTGCTATTACACCAGACGAGTTTTTTTAATATTCAATACTTTTTTATTAATTTAACCTGCTGTATATCTACTACGTTTTTTTTTAACTTTCAGATCTTGGAACTCGATGATATCAAAACTCATCATTGGCAAATTTTAAAATGCAGCGCTGTGACAGGAGAAAACTTACTGAATGGCATTGACTGGATCATAAGTGATATTGCAGTTAGAATCTTCACTCTTGATTAAATTTATTAGTTTATTATATTTGGACATTTTGATATTAACTTCTTTTGTGATTTATCACTCATCTTTGTTATCTTCATCATCAGGTTCCTTGAACATAATCGACTTCTTTCTTGGCATCAGATCTTTCCTGTCCTCTGCCTCATCATCACTTTTTGTGGGCACCATCATCCTGACCCCCGATTTATTTTTGGGTTGTGGTATCAAACTTACCCTAGACATATTCAGAGATACGATACTTTTAAGCACAATCGATTTACGCGCTTCCTTCTCGCTGAGAACGTCTAAATCAATTGTAGTGACCACGTTTTCAGTTTCAGTTGGCTCTTCCAGCATTTCTTGTTGAATCCGTGACAGTCTAATGAGCGCATTTGTCCCACTAACCATTTTGGACGTGACAACGGATGATGCATTTTCCAGAGGGCTCATTACTAAAGAATCCGTTCCAATGGCTTTTTCTTCGGTTGACGGTCGAACAGTACTTTCAACTGCATGGGTGAATTTGCGCGTACGTCTTCTGTTTTTCTTGTCACTTTTAGGCGTTTTGGGGGGTGCGAGAGGTTGAGTATCTGGGTACAATTCTAAATATGCGTCCCGCATGAGTTTCAGTTCGATTTTTTTCTTTTTACGGCTAAAAGTTTCACCCAGGAAGTCGATTAAATCGTTGTCGAGATTGATCTTTGACTTCTTCACCAGTTTTTTTAGGGTTGCATTGTCCACTATTTCATCCGGGAGGGACATGATAAAATCAGAACTAAACCCAGGCATAAATTAGTATTCGTCTTATGTTACACATAATAATAACTTTCTTGGACAATATTTACCCAAAATCTTTTTTAAGTTTCTTTTTCTTTGGTTTCTGAGCCAGATAACGACATCTATCAAAGACAACTTTCCTCTTATCTGGACCTTCAATAGTGTAGTTTTCCAGAATGCCTTCTATACGTACACTTTTTCCCATGTCGGTTAATTTTTTCCATAGCTATAAAAATGTTAATTTAACGAATTTATATAATTTATTAAATTATATTACATACAGGTACAAAATTCTTGTTGAC
The DNA here is from genome assembly GCF_025399875.1 of Dalotia coriaria. Lineage (NCBI taxonomy): Eukaryota > Metazoa > Arthropoda > Insecta > Coleoptera > Staphylinidae > Dalotia > Dalotia coriaria. Next base: position 7,558,104 of record NW_027045451.1, read on the forward strand.
GTAAACGTTTTGTAAATCCATATACTCTAAAGGATGATCTGGATGTAAAATGGAAATCAATTTAAGGGCGTCCGTCGGTGTAATAAGGTTAAACCCTAAATTAATACTCTTCAATGACTTGTTGTCTTTTAGAGCATTGGTCAACATATGAATCATCTTTCCCATCAATCTTTAAAGAATCATTAATGGGCAGAAAAGCATTTTTGTTTTAATTCATACCTGTTAAAACTCAAATCTAAATGTTGGAGCTTTTTAGTTTCCTTTATATATTTCGCTAGAGGTGCCATGTGTTCCGGGGTGCTTATACCATTCCATTGCAGGTTTAAATACTCTAAGCTGTCGGCCTCAGCTATGCCACTCAATAAATAATTTAATGCTTTACCTTCATACAGATCATTCCATGATAAATCTAAGAAGTCTATGTTTGTGTGTTCTCGTAACAAATCTCCCAGTGGCTTTGCACCAGATTCTCCCAAGTTATTATGTCCCAAATTGAGTTTGTCCACGTTGTAGTTGCCCTTCAAGGCACCAACTAATATTTCCATACCTTCATTGCCCAAATCATTACAACTGAGGTCGATTTCACGAACAGATTGGTTCAAACTGAAACCTTCTGCACAGTTGGTCATGCCTTGTATTCCAAGGCGACATTCGTGAAGATTAAGTACGTTGATGCTATTGTTTTCACGCATCATCTCACAAAGCCATAAAGCGGCTTCGGGAGATATCCAGTTATCTGCGATAATGAGGGTTTTGATGTGCGTGTTTAGCATGATACAACTTGAGATTGCTTTAAATTGTTTATCGGAAAGCCCATAATACTAATAAATTAACGTTATATTTTAATTGTTTTGTTTTTAATCATACCTTTATTTACCTTTAAATTGAGAGTATCTGTATTTAAACTTCTAATAACTCTTGCAATTGGCGCAATATTCATGTCTTTACACAATTGACGATATTTGCCTGTACCAATGTCGTCAAACGTCTGTTCCGGTTCTATAAAATTTTATTTATTTTGTGTTTTTGTGTTTGTTCCAAATTGGTGCACTGTATTACCTATGTATGTAAATGCTTCATCTATGCCCGGATCCACTAAAACGGGAAAATGATATAGAATATGTCGCATTAGAGAGCTACGTGATATCAAAATTTGTGTTAAGCATCGAAAAGATTCCGTATTCTTCTCGAATAAATTTTCGGTTTCTATCTCGGGCGCATTTTCCAATACTCTCTGCATGCGAGTTTCTGATAATCCATCTAAATTCGGAGCTGATTTAGGTAAGAATTGTCCAGTGTGAACGGGAAATCCGTCTATATTAAAAGTATCATCGACCCCGATTAACACGCTTAGTTGTGATTCCTCTTCAACCGACTCTCCTTCAGCATCAAAAAATTCGGTATTTGTAAAGAGCTCCATATTTAACTGATTCTGATATAAATTGTTATATAATTAGTAAATTATTAAATATATGACACACTATAATGCTTTGTTTGAAGTTTAAGAATTTAATGACATGACTTGAAATAGTTAAGTTTGTTTTTAATGCGTTACGTTGGTTGCCTAATTAGGCTTCTTTTTTCAAACCTAACCATACTTCTTTTATTTGCTGCCGTCATTTTTTGATCGTCTACGTGATGAATTGAAACATTTTGATTGATATTATTTGTTAGCAAATATAGGCAAAGATATTTTTGTACACTTTGTTTACATTATAACACAAACATCGTTATGATAATATTTAACATTTAACGTTAGTTTGCTGTCGCAACATGGAAAATAATAAGTTACCCTTAAAATTCACCATAAACGCGGAATATTGTGAAACATAGGAGGAAACAGTAAAGTTGAAATACAGTAGTAGGGTGTTTAGTTTAATGGTAATTTATCGAACAATCGAATATCAAATATTTGAAGAACCAAAATAAAACTGCCGGTAGAATAATTCATCGACTCATTTTTTTTTCTGCTTTTAGACGTGCATGTAAAGTCTGTGAATTGTTATTTAAATGCAATATAATGAATTGCAGTTATACATTGAATATTTTAATTAACTTATTTGTTTCATTTATTGTTGTTAATTCATTTGAAAAGCAGTTAAAGCTGCCAGAATTGTTACGAAAGCTTTTCCAACATCAACAATGCATTTACTTGGTTTTGTACCAGGAAACATATAAAAATTTAATTGAAAATGTATTCGAAACATTACCCATCTTTATTATACACAACTCAACTTTTAATCCTAATGTAGTACCGAATGAATACAATTGTGAAGAAACAGGCTACATTGTGATAATCAACGATAAAAGTGATATTAGTTATATAAACTTGCAGATGTTTCTACCGCAACAAAGAATTGTGTTTATACATTCACCCTGTATAAAAACACAACTTTACAAGGCCGTGAATGAGGGATTGTTTCGTAGCGTCGATATAATTCTCATATCAATCAGTGTTTCAAGAAATTTTGAGTTATTAACTATAACAAACAATACAAATGCAAAACTAATGATTAACGAAGTGTTCTGGTACAACAAAAATATTACGATTAACGAAACAAATTTAAATAATACTCAAGAAACAAAAGTTAAATTATTATTTAAAAAACCAGTTCAAATATTGTTATTTCATCAGTTTCCGTTTGTTGTAATAACAAATTCAACATACTCTGGTCTAGAGATTGAAATTTTAAAACTGATTACGAAACATTGGCCCTTGGAATTTGTTGAGTATGGATTGTTCGCATGGAATAAAATGCTAGCAGATTTATTAAACGACACTGGCGATTTGTCTATAACCGCCCATTGGCAGTCAGAAGTGATGAACTATGAATTAAACTTTGTTCCGTATATGGAATTAAGTTCAACATTTCTTGTTCCGGATGCGCATCTGCTACCTCGTGTTACATACTTTTTTCAACCTTTGTCAAACAACACATGGATACTAATCATTGCAATATTTATTCTGATGGGTCTTTTATTGCATACAGTATCCAAGTATCATGAAGGACGAATGTTGAAAAATTATTTTATGGTCTCCTTAAGCTTTTTGGTGCTTAATTCAACAACACATCGTGAAAACAGATATCTGCTTCGAAGTATTTTATTGATGTGGTCAATCACCTGTTTACTCTTAAATACTTCATATAATGCAGGTTTGACGTCATTGGAGAATGTACCTAGAACAACCAAACCTATCAGGAATTTCAAAGATATGGCTGAGAACACAATAAGATGTCATATTTACGGTGACTTCACAATAAATTTTTTGAAGCAATCTGAAGATGAAAATAGACATCGGGTTGCTAAGAATCTTGTTTCCCATCTGGATGATACGCCGTTAAATGGTCGTTGTGTAAATGTAGATGTTCTGGACAACAGTTACTATTACGCTGGTTTTAAGTTAAATGTTGATGACTTCATAGATTTTAAACTGTTGAAAGAGTTTTATCAGACAACAAATATGGTGTTTGTGTTACCAAGGCGTTCGGTTTATTTTGAGCCAATTCAGAAAGGCTTAAATAACTTGTTTGAATGTGGTTTAGTTAAGTATGTTTTATCAAATTATAGTGATCAATACTTGTATACTTCTCAAACGTTTGCTGCGAATCGATGGACATTTAAAAAATATTTGTTTGAACCAAATACTGTATCAGATCTTCAGAGCGCATTTGTCTTGTTAGTTTCTGGATACTTGTTGGCAACTTTGGGACTGTTGTATGAGATTGCAAGATTCTACTGCGATAGTCGTACACTCATTTTTTATGATTAAAAAGACGATGTAGAATTATTTATTTCCGACTTGATTAAAATTAACATTGATTTAATATGAGAATTTAACAACCAAGCAAGTTCACAGGTCCTGTAATAACATATTAAAGGTACAGAAAAACCATGCACAAATTTAAATACATAAAAATGCAAAGAGATGAGTGTGATAGTTAATTATGTTTCGATTTTATAAGACCGGGACAGCGCGTACGCAGTCCCGACTACCAAAAATTGCGCGCCCGAGTTATCCACATTAGGGATAATCGCAGGGGTCAGCCCAGCCGTAGTGCAATGGGAGGGCCTCACCCTGGGGGAACCGCCTTGTTGATCACGGTAACCCCTACGCCAGGTAAGTATGATTAGGGTAGCCTTCTGTTAACATATATACACCCCAAATAAGTTTTAAGGGTTGGAAGTATTTCAGTGCCATCTATTTTTGCTTAACGTAAACACAACCGAAACATATTCAAAACCGGATAATGATCAATACAATTATTAAGTACGCAAGTAATTATACTGGTAATGTAATGAATATTTTTAAAAATACATTACTGTAAAGGGAAATTTATGAGGTTTCGTTATTCTCATTGACATCATTAGTTTCTTCATTGGTTGGTTCGTTGTTGTCAACAACATTGTCATCATTGGTGACGTCATTGTTCTCATTATTTTCATTATTGGTATCATTGTTATCATTATTTTCATCATTATTGTTATTGTTGTCATCATTTGTGTCAGCATTATTTCCATCATTGGTTTCTTCATTGGTTGCGTTAATACCATCCTCATTGTTTCCGTTATTATTATTTTCGGTGTCATCATTGGTGGTGTCGTTGTTATCATTGCCACCTTCATTGGTTTCTTCATTGGTTGCGTTGGTATCACCTTCATTGTTTCCGTTATTGTTATTTTCGGTGTCATCATTGGTGGTGTCGTTGTTATCATTGCCACCTTCATTAGTTTCTTCATTGGTTGCGTTAATATCACCTTCATTGTCTCCATTGGCGGTATCGTTGTTATCATTGCCTCCTTCATTTGTTTCTTCATTGGTTGCATCATTGTTTTCATTAGGCGTTTCAATATTACTTTCATTACCAGTATCTTCTACATTGTTCCCATCATTTTCGTTGGGAGTCTCCACGGGTTCCTCGGGGGGTTGCACGACTGGAGGTCTGGATGGAAGCACTGGTGGTCTGTATGGGTTCACACGAATGATGTGCAGAAACTTAAAGCGATCCAAGATGAGAACTGTGCCCAGAATACGGTTACTGTTTATATAAATAAATGGTCCTCTGTTTTCGTTGAGAAATCCAATGGGTCCGGTCCATTCTGTTCCAGGGCGCAGGGGACGGTAAGTTGGTGGGAAGAGAATGGGTAACAAAAATATCCTTTCTTCGGCCGAGTCTTCAACTTCTGGGGAATTGACAGCAATTGTGAAAACATCTATGGGACTGGCATAGCTTATGGCCAGAGACCCAAATATTACAAGGGCTGCAAACTGATTTAGCATTAGTGTTTCACATTTCAAGATTCCCAAATAATATTAATTATAGCTTACCTTCATGTTGTAAGTAGTGTTAAACTTTAAAAATTGCCAGAAAATTCCACTATTTATAACCGAAAATAGAATTATTTTATCATATTTTAGTAAAACGAACAACATTACTGTTATCTATGCGTTGCGATAGAATTTTGGCGTTAGATTTGTAATTTACCAAAAACAAAAACAATGGCTACACTGAATAAAATTATTTTGTGAAACCTTCAGGTTTTTCTCATGATTTAAATATAAATTACTTTGTTATTGTAAATTTATCTTTAAGAAATTATGATTATCTTATTTTCGTAACGGCTTGGTTGATCCAAAACCGGAGATTTACAAATTCTGCCCACAAGCTATAGGCCTCCTGATTGTTAGGTGCCAAACAAAAGATAAAAAATTTCCTGCTTAGTGTACTTCAATTCTCGCAACGTAATAGTGTGTTTATACATACATACCTATTATACATATTTAGCTTACACAAGTAGGGTACCTACAGTGCCTACATCAGGATTTTTGCATAGTAATTCATATTCAAATGTCCAAGAAATTAGTCATTTATCTCTTGATCTTTGGTTTCGAGGTAGTTACCTACAATATTGAATATTAATGGACTGGCGCTTTATAGGTGGAAGTAGAAAAAATAATTTAATTATGTACATTATTTACGCTCTAAACCTTAAATTTACAAAAATTGATATTTTTTTAAACATTATTTTTGAATAAAAATAGAACTAAATTTCTGTTAGAACATTTAGCTGAACCCATCAAAACTGCGCCACCGCACAACAAAAAGTTAAAAAGAAAAATCAAATCCTTAAGTTTTCAATGATTCCCTGCTTTTCAAGACAACAAAAAAATAACTTTGAAATAATTTTGCGTTTCTACATTCTGTTTTCCGACTAAATAATAAACCATATATAAGGCGTTTTCAGAGAGTTTGGGGGATTGAGATGTAGCGGGTCTTTTAAACTACAATATGATGGGAAAATATTCAAGTTAGGGGAATTAGTTCATAAGATATACAGACAAGTTTGGCAGATACTAACAAATTTGAGAAAATAGCCAGTTTGCTTGGGCATGTTAGGGCGCACCCTAAAGATTTACGAAATAGGAAGAATACGCATATTAGGTTTTAATACATAGATGAATTTGATATCTTATGAATGTGTTTATTACTATATGAGAAATTATCAGTGTAAAACCATTGATAAAACAAGATAAGTATATAACTGAATCATGTATTATTTAATTTGTTCTCAAGTTTCATAATTATTCATATTTCACACTCTGTAGCCTCTGTGCATAACCTAGTTTTTTCGTAGAGTCTGAATTCTTGAGTGGGTTCAGTGGGATCTTCGTCCTTTCGGACGAATGAGAAGTTCCAAGTGTTTCATTTGATTCTCTTAATTTTAATGCAAATACAATAGTAATCTTATCCATGGCATCTAATATCGTAGAGGAATCATCGGAAAATGGTATTACATCAGAAGTGAAGCTAACAGATAACTTGGAACACCTTAATACATGCATTCGAGAGGTGGATGCACTTAGCATTAGCCAGCAGCAGCCAACCTTCTCAGAACAAAGCAATGAAAATACCGAAAATGAGGACAATCAAAGTGCATGCTCTTTACTATCTCAGGATGAGGACTATAGAAAAAATGCTGACTGGTTGAACAAATCAAAACATATTTTTGTGATGAGCACAGCTGGGAAACCAATCTATTCAAGGTAATTAAATAAAGCATTATAAACTATGTGCATTCAGGAACTTATTGATGTTTTAGACATGGCAATGAGAACAAATTAGCAACATTGTTTGGTGTAATGCAAGCAATTGTAAGTTTTGTTCAAGATCAAAATGACACAATTAAATTTGTGCAAGCTGGCAACACAACCACTGTGTTCCTAATCAAAACACACATTATCCTAGTGGCAGTTTCTAAAACACAGGAAAATGTGAAACAATTAGTTCTTCAATTAAAGTAAGTTAAAACATAAGTAACAATTGGATGGTTTCAGTTTATACATTCAAAACATTTTTTTTAGTTATGTATTTAATCAAATAATTAGCATTCTAACTATGACAACTTTAAATAAGACATATGAAAAACGAAGAAATTTTGATCTAAGACGATCCCTGTCGGGAGTGGAGCGTCTAATAGATCACCTGCTTGATTTTTACGAAAAAGAACCTGCGTTTACTTTCGGAGCTGTCCAATTTTTACCACTGCAATCTTCTGTTAGAGACAACATAGGTTCAGCAATCATCCAGGCATGCAGTAAAATAAAGGTACATCTAATGGAATTTGTTTTAAAATTATTATAACAAACTATTCGTTTTCAGAATGTAGTATTTGGAATTCTGCTAGCCAACGACCAGTTCATAACAATAGTACGCATGAAAAAATATTTTATTCATCCGTGCGATCTTCATCTTATTCTGAATCTGGTGCATGCGTCCGAGAGTCTGAAAGCTGCCGAAAGTTGGACACCTCTCTGCCTACCGCACTTCAACGAAGATGGCTACCTCTACAGTCATGTCTCTTATCTCGCCGAAGACTGCCAAGCATGCCTGCTGTTGCTAACAACAGATCGCGATGTGTTTTTCGCATTGAGCGAAGCAAAGCAGCGCATTGTCGAGAAGCTGCGGCGTGGCAACTGTCTTGAGGCGATCAATGAGTCACTGAACACTCCAAAGGAAACGGCCATAGTTAGCGGGTTTCCCGAAATAAGGCATTACATCTACAAGACAAAGTCGACAAGTCAATTTTATCAGCCGACTGTTGGCCCACCTTACAACATAAACAGGCCGCTATTATTTATGCTTTATAAACGCACGCAGCAGTTACTGCATCACGGTGGGTCTCCAATGAAGTTGATCTTCGAGAAATCACCCGATGAAGCCATTCTAGCATGGGACACCAAAGAATTTGAGCTGTATATTATCTTCGAGCCGCTCATTGATACTGCAGCGTCAATCGCCACTGTCTCGCGGCTTCTCAACTGGCTGAAAAAGCGTGAGGATAGGCTGTTCCAAATGAACCAATTGTTATTTTAATTATTTCTCATTTAACTAATGGCAATATTTGGGGGCATTTACGTGCCTACCACGTGAGGAATAACATATTACATAGCCTAAGAGAAGTAGCTTCAACGTAATCGCTGTGATAAAGACGTTGTTCGGGCCAGGTAGGTAAGTCCACGTTGAAGGCATCAACACACTAATTACAAAAATTCTTATAATTTATTTTTACTCGTGTAATTATTGTAATTATCATTGTTGAAACTATTTGTGAATTATTTGATGATTACCATTGTCCACTTTTAGCGCTCCCGCCGACGATCACGATCGCGTTCTCCTCGTTCGTTATGTCTGCGATCCCGATGATCACGGTCGTTGCGATCCCTGCGCTCTTCACGTTTGCGATCGCCTCGATCCTCCCGTTTGCGGTCGCGGTCCCTGTCGCGCTCTCGGTCTCGTTTTTCGCGATTTCTATCTTTGTGTCGATCGGTTCTGTCGGGGCGCTCACGTTCTCTGGATCGATTTCGATCGCGGGATCTTGAGCGACTCCTATCGCGTTTTTTCACCTTCTCAATTTTATTCGGTTTTTCCTCCTCTTGTTTGTGCTTATCTTCTTCAAATTCGATTTCTTCATCTAGGTCGTCCTCAAGAGCTGAAACTTTGGCTTCAAGTTCATTGTTCTCTTCATGTATATGACGTTTTTGAATTCGTGGTAAAATTACATCAGCAACCTGAAATAATAACAATGGTTATAAGATATAGGCAAATTTAAAATGTGTAATTTTTATACTCTTTCTTCTCTAAGGAGTTCATCAATAAACTCATCCACATGGATAACTTCAAAATTTGCCTGCCTGTTTTGTCTCCTCAGCTTTCTATTGTCATTATACAATGGTTCAAGATATTTGTAGCAATCCAAGGAAGATCCAGTCAGTCGCATATAAAATGCGCCAAGGGCTCTAACATATTTGAATTCTTCATTCTTTATGAACTCAACTACAATATCCTTCTCTGGTTGAATTTGTAGCATTTTTAATGTGAGACATAAAAATGGTGTAGGCTTAATGTTGCCGCTGTGTACGCCGCCGATGAATCTCAATTCCATCGCTTTGTCTACTAATAACTCCGCGGTTAAAGCAAAACATTCTTCTTTCCAGTATTTCGAATCATATATTCGTGTTCGGATAATTTTCTCCACCAGATATTGCGGGTTTGTTCCATGCACTGATTTGGCATCTTTGACGGTTCGGTTCGCCATTTCAATTCACCCACCCAGAATTGTTATGTGTTTAATTCATAAATATTAGTATGAACTTTTACTATTATTAGAATAATATAAAATCGAGCGCCTGCTAACCTCTAAACATAAGCATAACACAACACAACGAAACAAAACGACAACTCTTGGCAGGGAAGTGGTGGTAATTTCGTTATACGCATGCGTGCAGCGTCGGAAAATTTATTTAAACCAGACAGTGATAAATGTCTGCTACGATGTTTTATTTGAACACTATTTTTTGTGTATCTATATCAATTTCTTAAATATATTATTAGCAGGTTGTAATATCACACTATAGAATAGCATCTGTTATAGAAATCAACTGAGATATAGATTTTAGTAATTGGTCTCCTAGAAATGCACACCTCGGCAGTTAAGCTGTAAATTAAGTATGTATTAAATAGAATTGCCCATCTGGCAGAAATGCAGCGTCAATATGATATTCCAGAAATAGGATGCACAAATAACCATGGCAGTTTATTTCTATCAAATAATCTTTTTCCACGAGTGATATATAATTATTTCATACAGAAATCCTACACACGCTACCGAATATCCAATAAATAATAACACAAACGCACTATAAATTTCACCTAATGATGCTCTTACATAAGTGTGCTTATTACCCCATCGTTTAGTGGCGAAAACATTCAGAGTATACAAATGATTGGACCTATGGTTCAATAACAAATATTCTGCAATCCCAGCTTCAAAAACTCTGTTCAATCCTTTTCGAATTGATTCAAAATATCTCGATCGTTTTGGCATAACAAACACCAAATTAGTTGTCAGGTAAAACTCTTTTAACAACTTAAAATCAAGGAAGTCATTAACAATCAGCTTAAAACCAGCGTTAAAATAAGTATCATGCAGAATATCACATCTTGCGCAGCGTCCATTTAATGGGTCAGCATTTTTAGGAGTAATTAAGTTTACACCAACATTATGTATATATTTATCAGTGGCCTGGGTCAGAAAGTTTTTTGTAAAGCGACCATACGCATAACACGTCAATGTATTTTCAGAGACGTCTTTGAAAGTTTCAATTGGTTTGGTGGTCCTGGGTACATTCTCCAGTGATGTAAAACCAGCGTTGTATGAAGTACATAAGAGCAAACATGTGATTGACCATACCAATAAAACACTTCTAAGAAAATAAGTATTTGCGCCATGTGGTGTTGTATTAAGCACTAAGAAGCTTAATGCTATCATGAAGTAATTATTCAATATCCGTCCTTCATGGTACTTTGAAATTGTATAGATTAAAACTCCCATAATAATAAACATCACAATGATTAGTATCCAAGTATTGTTTGCCAATGCTTGAAAAACGTAGGTCACTCGTGGTAACAATTGATTTTCTGGTACCATAAATGTCGATTTTATTTCCATATATGGAATGAAATCAAGTCCATAAGGATTCACTTGCATTTGATAATGAGACGTGAATGTCATATCACCGGTACCATTACTTATATCTTCCAGCATTTTTGTCCATGCCAGATCACCATATTGGATAAATTCGATTGGCCAATCCTTTGTTACCAGCTTAAACACATCGATTTCTAGTCCGCTTAAAGAAGAATTTTTAATAATGACGAAAGGAGGCCATGAAAATATTAAAACTTTAAATGGTTTCTTGAATAAGAACTTCACGTTGATTTTTGATTGCTTTTCTATGTTCGTTTCGTCAATGGTTATATTTTGATTTATCCAAAATACTTCATTTATTTGTAGATGGTGATTATTTGTTATATTTATTAATCCAATTTGTTTTGGGATGTCAAAGATGGAAATTAGAAAGACATCCACATTGTAAAACAATCCTTTATATAATTTTTCGTAAATTATTGTTTTTGTAATATTTATATTGATAAATACCACTCGTTTTTGTGGTAGAAATATTTGAAAGTTAATAGAACTAATTTCACTTTTGTTGTTGATAATCACAATGTAACCAGTTTCTGTGCAATGGTAGTTGTTCAAAATGGCAGCTTGGTTTATCGTATCATTAGGCACAATAAAAACAGGAACAGCTTCAAATATATTCGCATGTAAATTACAATTTGTTTCTTGGTTGGCCAACACGATTACACATTGTTTATGTGGAAATAAATTGTTTATTATTTTGGATAGTTTTAAGTTATTTAATAAAGAATATCCAAAATTAAAAAAGATAAATAAAATTAACATTCCTAATAAATTACTGGAATAATACATTTAATTTTATAAGAAGTATTAGAACATGCCAGACTAACACCTTTTTACTAAATAACGTTTTAGATAGCTTTGGGTATATTAAAAAAAATTAATAATAATATTATATCAATATTTAAATTCGTATGAACTCTTTTTACGTTATGTAGTTTTCATTGTTGTTTGATAGCGTGCGTATATACTTTTGCCTAAGTGAAGTAACTTGTATAATGTTAGTTGTTACAAAATCTAGTTCATAATTGACAAAATTAATCAACAGCATGATATAATACCATAGCATTGTATATTATATTAATATACTAGCTGACTCAGTAAACTTTGTACCTTCTTTATTTGTGAATATTTTCGAAATTCCTTTAACACTTATTTTACTATTTATGCCCACCCTGTTTTCACACAGTTAGTACTGTTGCGGCTAAATAAATGTATCACTTCTGTTAATTTCAAATCAGCTGGATTAGCCGTAATTCCATATATTGTGTCGTTTGATGTATTGAAAGTGATTAATCCGTGAAATTATAAAATACGGGAAATATTACATGTTACTTACTTAATGAAAAAAGTCAGACAAAATGTTCCATTTACCATACGACCTTATAATAAGATTGCAATTAAATAATTTAACAGCTATGTTCAACATTATTTTGTAATCCCTACTAATATTATAAATGCGAAAGTCCTGATGTTTGTTACACTTTCACGCAAAAACTACTTAACCGATCATCATGAAAATTTGTACACATATTGTTAGTGGTCCCCGAATGGTTATAGGCTACTTTTTATTTAATAAAAAAAAATTATTTTTAAAATAAAATAAAGAAATTGTTTAGCCAATAATACCTCTGCATCTGGCTATTTCACTACTTTAACGCCATCTAGCATTCCAGCAATGAAGCTCAAACCTAAGTACTATAGTACCATCACACTGTATTATCACACTGTATTACCGACAGCTACGTCAACATCAAATCCAATTGACTACACTATGGAGACTGTACACTATACTTCCATAGACTATACTTTCAGCCATTTTAAACTTCCCGCCATTCTACTTCATTGTTACTTCTTCTGTGACTACAGACGCGAGCGAAGCCGCGGGTTAAAGCTAGTCTACTATATAAAAATAAGTCGGGTTTTCCTTCCTGACGCTATAACTCCAGAACGCACGAACCGATATATTATATAAAAATCATATTTTTAAAGTATGTATTCATTTAATTATCTTTGTATAAATAAATCGATATATAACTATTCTATCTGTTTTCAAGTAAAATCTATTTTTTAACATTTTAAAAGACGTGCGATTGTAATTTTAAGATAAATGTTAAAATTTGATTAAGAGACAGCAAGAATTCATTAGAAAATATTCAAAACTCCGACGTGATCAGGTTGATATTATTATTAATCATATAACGCAAACCGAAGAACTTAAAAAATGTATTAAAACCGCAAAAACTTTGAATACTGAACTCTTGAAATCTAAACATTCCGTGCAAGACAACACTGAAAACATTTATGAGAATAACAACACATTGATTTCTGCCAAACAACAAACTCTCTACCAGATTAAACAGGTAGAAAAAACTAAACGACAAAGTTTAGCAGAAGTTACTAAGGAAATAGAGGGAGTGACAAATGCTACACATGATATTTTTATTGAATCAGTTTTGTTGGATAATCAACAAATTAATGAGATGCTCCATTGTATTAATATTCGAAACTTTACAAAAGATGCTGACAATATAGGCAACCTTGAACACAAGTTGTTACATAAGGGATTGTCCATTAATCACGTGAGGCATGAAGGGGGGGGGGAGGGGTTTGTTAAAAATCACGAAAAATCACCAGGGGGAGGGGGGAGTGGAGTAAGATATCACGTGTATTTATTTTTTCGTCAAACGCACGATTTCTAAAGAGAAAAGCGGCGTGTTGTTGTTGGGATTAAAATACACGTGATGATGGGGGTGGGGGGTGGGGGTAATCTTAAACCTCACGACGTATCACCAAGGGGGAGGGGGGGGTCCAAAAAATGAAAAAAAAAGATCACGTGATTAATGGACAGCCCCTAAAGAAGTGGAGTTTAACAATCTAACAAATAATTTAAATAAACTCAAAATTGTTAGGTAATACTAAAAATTCAAGTGAAATTGCGACTGGAAAAGTAAACCTAAAAATCTTATATCTCATGCCATTCAGGGAAAAATGAAAGATGTTAATAATGATAATACTGAAATTAAAAAACAGTTGAACTTTTACGAAGCACAAATTGCCAAAAGTGAATCCGTCGGCGCAAAATGCCAAAAAAAGCAACAAGTTCTTGAAGAACAAGAACGCTACTTGAAGACAATTGCAGTAGATCTGACTGAATTTAATCAGGAGCATGCACCAAAGTTACAACAAATTAACATTGATATAATAAAAGTTGAAGAAGAAATGGCAATACTGCGTGTAAACTGTGTGTAAAGAAGATGAAACTGGGTTTCTGAAAGAAAAAACCTGCTTGAACAAGACATTTCTATTGCCACCCAGAAACAAAAGCGTTTAATAACAAATCTAAGAAAAACTAAGAAACTTAAGGATAATTTAATGAAAACTTACTCTAAAATTAAAGGTCCTGGAAAAAGTTCAGGTATTCGCAAGGTAACATTCAATCAATAGGTATGTTACTGAACGCGAAATCACTGATGAATCATCGGAAAATTAAATATTTAGTTATAAGATTGTAGAATAACTATTGATTTTTTAAATTGTTTTAAGTTTTTAAGCATGTATACTTCAGTTGACAATTTATTAATACAACACTGCGTAGCATTTACGCATTTACAATGACTTAGGGGAGCGAAAAATATAAACAAGATCAAAGTGATTTTTCGGGCCTTCTCGAAAACGGGCTTCCAAAACTTATTATCCCGAATATATCCATTCACACCATTAATATTATTTAAGTTCAAGTGGGTTAAGGGTGCGACTAACAATTACGGCACGTGATGCATTCATAAATAAATTCTTTGGTGTGCAACAATAACAAAAAAATGTTGTTTCATTTCTTTTCAAATAAATGTAATATCTCACTAACAGTTCTTTTTATTTGCGTGTACACAATTCATCAGTCTTCAATCTTCAAAACCCTTCAAGAAATTAGTTTATAGATTCCTAAATTTCTAATTTTTAATACCCTGTTATAAAAACAAATTTAATACTATCACTATATGAATTTGTGCAAGGTCAAAAACATATTTACTTTCAAGTAGACATCAGTTGAATGTTGTAGTTTCTTTGGACGGTTACGTTCAATTTTGTCTGCAACTAAATAGAGTTAAAACTTTGTCGTATTCGTTTGAAAAGGTATGGAGGAATATTTTGCGGGTAATTTGCCGGTTTGGTGGCGTAGTTGACTCCTCGTCGCACCGCGTTTAAAGGACCTTGCGCGCTGAAATTGGAAAACATGTTAAATTGTACACAAAACAAAACACAATACATACACCCACGATTGACGAATACGTTCTTTTTTCGTTTTGCATTTGCGGAAGTAATAGTTTTTTTAAATATTAAAAGTTGTCGATCCTAGAATGGCGGTAGCTACGCGGAAATCGTCCACCACCCGAAACGGTTACCAGCTTGGAAGACAGAAATATTTACAAATAAATTTCAAAAGTAAAACAATGTGCACGTGTGTTGTTTATTTTAAGTATTTCACGTATTTTTCTGAAACATTATATGAAGCAAACAAAAAGCTATGGGCTAATGAAAGAAATCTAATCATTAAATTTCAAATTTATTTCACAGTTTAATAACAGTGTGTTGTTGTTTATGTAACAAAATTATGGACAATTTAGAATTGAACACATTTTCATCAAGAATATTTTTGTATGATACTCGCATGTGGATGTTTTTTGTAGAAAAATTAAAATACATGTAGAATTGTTTTACTCCCCAAAAAATAACAAAAGACTGTCAATGTACATAAACAGAAAGGAGTAAAATAAAAGAAGGAAATAAAATAATGCGGCAGTATATACAAACACCCAAAGTGACATTCCCTGCGTGTTTGTGGAAACCACCGAGTTGCGGTGGCTATCGTTAGGCACTTGGGATCCATCACCTTTTAAAACTGCAACCGGCTTCCATGTGCTTATGCTATGCACTGCAACAAGCAAAAAAAGTTAACATAATCCGTAGTAAAAACAAGCTATCTAACAGTACATTGCAATTTAAAACTTGTACAACTTACTTTTAAACATTCTAACATTTCCATCATCACCGCTTGATGCTACAACTGTTCCAGTAACATTCCAACACACTCTCCACACTGTACTGTTGTGATCTTCAAAATGTCCAACTGGTTGCATATCAAGTCGAGATAAACCACTCTGAATGCTTGCATTGTCACTAAAAAGTTAACAAATAGAATGTATTTTATTGCAAGCAGAATAATGTGAAATCTATACCTGATTGGTGTCAAGTTGATAATTTTAAGATCTTTTGATGCTACAGCTAGAATATGGAATGATCTACCCAAATTTGGTGCAAATGCAAGGTCATGGACAGGCTCTGTGATATTGTTTAAAGTTTCAGTTTTCGTCCACCTACGACTGGTCTCGCTATACTCAAATATTAACACCTTTCCACCGTTGGCCGAGTTTGCGTCGTCACTTTCCATAGCTAGCATTTGTGGATGCATTCTAAATGTTTATAATTGAATTGATAAAATAAGCATGAAATATCCTAATTTTTAGTTAATTACTTTGATAAACTTGGATTCCAACTTAAGCAACTGCATGATAATTTGCATTGCACTTCATGTTGAAGTGGCCATTGACTTAAATTCATCACATCTGGTGCTTCATTGATTCTAATAACCCCATCAGTAGAGCATGTTGCAAGCTGTAAACCTTGACTTTTTGGACCAAACTTAACATCAGTAACAGAAGTCCTGGAGTCAACCAGATTTGTTCTTCTGACCCAATGTCTCTCTCACCTGGTCCAGGAGTCTCACCAACTATTAAAAATTTAAACTTTTAGTAAATGTTTTAGGCATATAGAATGACTGGCTTCACCAATTTCTTCCCAAACTGCTGCAGTATGATCAAATGAGCATGTAGCAAGTACTTGACCAAATTCTGGATGAGCCCATGTTACTTTCCAAACAGAACCACTGTGAGCCTTCCAACTCTACGTTAGCGACCATTTTTCGTCGCTACTCTGATCCCAAACCTTTAAAATCAAACAAAGTTATTGTTTGAGTTTAGTTTACCAACTTATTAATTACTTTAACATACTGATCGCTGGAGCACGTGGCCATGCGCTCGCCATAAAAGTCAAAAGCAACATCGTGGATAAGATCTTTATGTTCAGCGTTAATTTCTTGTGCTTCAAACATCTTATTTTATATTAACCTCGTTCTCAGAAAACAAGCACTAGTCCCATATTGTTTACAACCGCGCTGCAGCATTGAATTAAACAGAAAGTGACAATACGCACGCGCGGTTAAACGAGTGGAGCGCGCAAAATTACCTTTGAATGAAGGAAACAATAGTGCCTTTGATTTTTTTTTTAATTGTTATATATTTGGCTTGTTGTCAGCAAGTAATTGTAAATAGTTGACAAATATTATTTAATATTTTATGATATATTATTTAAAATTAAATTTTGAAGGTTTTTGCATCGAATGTTTGAATTCATCAACACTTGCTTGGCATTTTGACCGTTCCTAGAATGTTACATTTGAAAGTTGCAGCTATATTCAATGCGAGTAGTATGTATATTGTTCATTTTTATCAATTTTTTCACATCTGCTAAGCAGATGAGTCGAAGAATATTCCATTGCTAAAGAAGGTAATGAAAAAAATGGTATTTCCCACTACGTGGTTTTTTGGAAATTCCAGCAATATTCATTACATCCAATTTATTGCACTTTTCCCTCATTTTTACCCATCTGTGATACATGTTGTACTGACCTATTCTCCTCCCCCAACTTTATCTATTCCGGTGGGGTGGTAGTTGGAATCAAAAAACTAGAGAGTGGTCAGTGTGTTTTGAATTACAACCCCGGCTACGCCACATTCACTTTTTAACAAGTTTTTCAAGTTTTGACAATTTTTATCATGTCGTAAGTAAAAGAAAACTTTCTCCTACATATTATTATATTACTAATTTTCTACTTTTTGTTATACTTATTAGTAAACCTAACCGATCGAATAATACTTTGGTACCATCCAATGCCGTTGGGTTAAGAGAAGAGGTCCCTCTTACAGAGGAGGATTTGCTCCAAATACAGGAGCTGAGAATAGAATACATTGATGCCATGAGGGAGAACACAGCGGCCATTTTACACCTGTCTGATATAATCAAAGCTTTAGCGGATAAATTATTGAATGTGCATAAGAATAAATAACTTTAAAGATATAAAAATATAAAATATAAACAAGATAATAATAATTATTAACTTCTATTTTCCAAAATGATTCTATTTCTGATTTATTTTCCTTTCTGCAACAACTGTCGATCCTCTTTTACACTCTCTGGTTCTCTCTCTAACAGGTCTTCAGATTTTTTAGGTTCTTTGTTCATCGTCATCAAATGTTATGTTTTTTCGCATTTATGAATATTTTTGAAGACTTACATTATTACTGGAATGCGAGACAAAGAACGGTTTTGGTAATGCTGCTGTGCTTCTAAATCCCTTCTTAATATGAACTCTTATAATTATTATATATTAAGGCACAACCCAAAAATACATTAACCACAAAATTTGGTGAGCCGTGTTCTGAACTGAGTGGTCGCAAACAATTTAATTTTAATAATATTAAAAAAACAAAAGATATCAAAATTTACACAATTCATTTGAACGGTTTTATGAAATCATAAACTAAAATTTAAAATATCTTAACGAACACGTATCATTGCATTTTAACTTTGCAATAGACAATGTAGTTCATCTATTATATTTGTTAAATTCCAAATGTAAAGCATTAGAAAAAAATTTGCACGAATTACGATGATCATAAAATGCAAGTTGCCATAATGTGCAATTTTTTTTCGGTGTACAGTTTATTTCATGATGCCATCAGATACCGTAAAAATGCCAATTTTCTTTCTTAAATTATCAATTGATTTCCTTTATTTTATGGTGAGTTAAGTTAACATAGTACATTACAACTGAATACGTCAGTTTGAAAACCTGTAAATATTGATGTTCTTTATACAGTAGAGTCCGGTTATAATGACATCGAAGGGAATTGACAAACACGTCATAATAAGCGGACGTCATACAAAGCGTTTTGTGAAATGAAAACCCTTTTTTATGTAAATATGTACATACACATACATATTAAATCAAAATCAAAATTGCACGTAATCAGCACATTATAACACATACAAGTGTATTTTTTACTGCAAGTAATCTGTAATTTTTGTCTGCATATTAATGTTCATAAACATTAAAAACCTAGCACTTTCAATATCCCATCCCATGCTATTCCATGAAAGGTTGTGTGTCAAAATTCTTCACTCTAAAAGAACTATTTATTAGCAATGCACTACACAGTTTAAAACCTAATATTCGGTATAGGCTATAGTATTAGTATACGTATTGTTCCATTTCTTTAACAACAAATCCACATAAACATGTACCAATAACATGCGTAATAGAAAGAGGAATCAAGGGTATATTCAATTGCTAAAAATAAATAGTATATTATTAAATTTGCTTTTGATTAATATGAAACTTACAATTAATTCCGAGATAACAATTAATCCAACCGTAACACCACTGATTAAATATTGCATAATTAAAGGCCATTTAAAAATAGCAGCAACTCGGTCCCAGATTCTAAAATTTATTTAATAGTAAAATATGGTAAAGATTTCAAACAGGCTTTAGAGAAAACTAACAATTTTGTGATACGCTGTAATTGGTAGGCTTTTACTGATTTCTGTAGCCTTATTGCTTTACTCTGTGTCTCTTGACTTTCTTGCAGAATTAATTCAAACTCTTGTGCACTAGCTTGCGTAAGCAACATCACAGTATACAGAAAAGTGCATGACGTTAAAGTCGCAACAAATAGATATCCGTATGTGATCCCAACCAAGCCATTAACAAGTTCTCGGTAAGGTCGTTGACCTAAATCAATGAAGAGATCCTGCTAACATATTTCAGTTAAATTGTTTCTTTCCAAAACATCGATTTCTCACGCTGGGGCATAAAATTCCGCAGGCATGTTTTAATGAATTTTCACCGCAAATTTCTATTTCACCAGCGAGGAATGCCGTAGTGAATCCCAGAACACCCAATGTAAGACCAAATTTATAAACCAAATTGGAGTAGAAAATAACGTGGCAAATTCTTTTTGTCAAGTACATCAATTGTTGCGTTTCGATCAACTGCCCGACCACATGTCCAGGTTTTGCAAATGTTTTTAGCCACATCATTATTATGAAGGCAATTGTTGATGAAAGAAGCCATGATAAAACCTTAACCCAAACCTTAAACAATCAATTTAGTCAATTCAGTACTATTCGTCACTAATATTTAAAAAAAGTTTTACTATATAGAGTTTTTATGTAGTTTAAATTTCCAAAAATAGTAATTGCATAAGCAATTGTGAATACATAAGTAACTAAAGTAGCCCTAAACGCATTGTAACTAATCCAATAATAATCTTCAGCTGTGGAAAAGTTGTAAAAATGTTTTCTTGTAATGCGCATATTGAAAAGTATGTCATTCTTCAACAGTTGGTGGAGAATTGTGAAATAATATATTTCTAAAAGCAATGATTAATAGTTGTCTACTAAATTATTTAATTATTAGATTTTTAGTATGATTCGGTAATTTTATCTATTAACGATCTATCTACATCTTATCTATTTTATCTATAATGTTTATCTACAACGATGATAATGATAATCATAATATAAGTACATATTAACGAAATGTCAATTTTATCTACTCACATTTGATTTGCGGTGTTCGATACACCGGTAAGTAACATTTTTACTGTTTTCCTGCAATTAAAAAATTGATATCTTAAACTTATTTTTGCGGAAATTTCTTCCAAGTACTTCGCAGAAAATTTAAAAATGGAAATTCAAACTTTTTATTGCGGATACCTTCATAACATGTGGTTCTGAACTTTTTATGATAGTAAAATTTTACTCAAGGACCCATAAGTGTGTTATAGGTTTATTTACATATATGTACATATTTATTGTCAATTTTATCCTCTACGTAAAAAATGCTTTATGACCTATTTTGACACAGCTATTGGTTTATTATTATTAATATTATCAAGATTTTTTAAATTAATATAATTGAGTATAGTCTGAGAGCCCGTGACGTCCAGACTTTCATCAATTCAGCAAAGATGAAAATTTGTCTATGTGTGTCTCCAGCACAGGTAAGAACGATCGCCAATTTTGAAACGTGGATGGTGGTTCCTTTGGCAGTTAACAGCCAACAAATATATGATGACCTAAGTTTCGTTATTTTAGCAAACTCCAATTTTGCATATTTTATTCGTAAAATTATTATAGCATGCGCTGCTCATTGCCAGACACCTGGTACGGTCCTAACTCCAGCCAGATACCCCTTAATTATAATATTTTTAAATTATACTTACGTCATATTAGGACGGCTGAATTCTATATATATAAATATTATTCAGAGAGCTATTAAACTGTGTTTTCTTAGTCGTCAGACAGTTTGGTGGGTACTATCATCCTGCCAGACGCATTGAAAGTTGCAAAAGTTAATTGTTTAAAAATTAAAATTTCACAGAAAAGTAATTTTATTTTAACATATTTTAATCATTTTCATTATTGTTCTCGATACCGCGACTGAAAGTGATCAAAATTGCAATTTTTCGATTTTTGACGATTTATTTCAATTGCGATTCGTTCCTTTCTATCTCTTTTAGTTTACGAGATATTCGAGATATTCCTTCCGATCTCTGTCTCTTGTTGGCATTCACGCCCCTGGCCACGTCTTCGGACTCCAGTGCACGTGGCGGTGGAGGAATAGGCATATTTAGAATAATTACGTATTCAATGAAGAAGAAAAATATTAGAATAATATTAAATTGAAAAATTAATTAAGATTGGGTACTTGTTGACATCTAAATATAAGCAAAATTCATAACAAAACGAAACAAAAGATACTGACAGTAAAATGGGAAATATTTAGTTACAAGACAAAATAGTACCTATAATACTCGTAAGTATCAAGTACGCTACATGGCACCCTAATCTGCTGTTGTATAATGTTAAACGACGAGATGTTTTGCAATTTTCCTACTTCCACTCTATTGTTTTCTATAATTTTGTATTTGTATAACTTTTATTGTAAAACTTTGATCTTCCTTAGTACACTACAAGGAAATGAAAGGATATAAATATATAGGACTTCGCGGAATCACCCAAAACCTGACAAAAGCTGACGGTACCGCATTTCATATGACCTTGTACTGGGCAAATGCGCGATCGCAAGCTTCACCCCATACTTTAGAGTACTAAAGTTTCGGTCTTGGCTGTCCGTGATTAAATTGTCACTTTTCGTTTATGTTAATTTAAATCAGGTTGTAAAAATTACTGCATACACTATATTATTTTATTACTTTTTATTGAACATTTATATAATATATTTTTTAACATCAGAGTGTAAAATAAATATATGCGCTATGTGGTATTGAATTGAGCTCGAAGAAGTTAATTGCATCGGCAACTGTTCCTCAAGGAATGCACACATACGAGTACACACCCCAATAAAGGCATTAAAATCGGTGAAAATTGAAGCGTCTTTACAATTATCAGATATACTGCTAACTCTGGAGAATAGAACTCTTACGTTTAAAATAAAATATAATCATCTCACACAAAAATCCTAGGCATGCTGCCAGATATCCGATAAATAATATTACAAATACACTGTATATTTCACTCAATGGTTCACTTACATAAGTGTGTTTATTGGTCGCCCATCGTTTAGTGGCGAAAACATTCATAGTGTACAAATTATTAGACCTATGGGTTAATAACAAATGTTCAACAATCCCTGCTTCAAAAACACGGTTCAATCCGTTTTGTATTGACTCAAAGTAAATCGATCGCTTTGGCAAAACAAACACCATATTAGTTGTGAGATAAAACTCTTTTAACAACTTAAAATCAAGAAAGTCATCAATAATCAGCTTAAAATTTGGGTTTAAATAAGTATCATCCAGAATATCGAATCTTGTGCATCGCCCATTTAACGGGTCAGAATTATTAGGAGAAATTAAATTCACACCAACGTTATGAATATATTTATCCGTAGCCTGGGTTAGAAAGTTTTTTGTAAAGGAGCCATAAGCATAACATCTCAATTTATGCTCACTCACATCTTTGAAAGTCCTAATAGGTTTGGTGGTCCTGGGTACGTTCTCCAGTGATGTAAAACCAGCATTGTATGAAGTACATAAGAGCAAACATGTGATTGACCACACCAATAAAACACTTCTAAGAAAATACGTATTAGTGCCATGTGGTGTTGTATTAAGCACTAAGAAGCTAAATGCTATCATGAAGTAATTATTCAAGATCCGCCCTTCATAATATTTAGATATTATATTAATCAAAACTCCAATAGTAATAAACATTATTATGATTAGTATCCAAGTGTTGTTTGCCAATGCTTGAAAAACGTAAGTCATTCGAGGTAACAACTGATTTTCTGGTACCATAAATGTCGATTTTATTTCCATATATGGAATATAATCTAGGCCATAAGAATTAACTTGCATTTGATAATGAGACGTGAATGTCATATCACCGGTACCATTACTTATATCTTCCAGCATTTTGGTCCATGCGAGATCACCATATGGGATCAATTCAATAGGCCAATCTTTTGTCACTAGCTTAAAAACGTCAATTTCAAGACCGCTGTAAGAATTATTTTTAATAATGACGTAAGGAGACCATGAAAATATTAAAACTTTAAATGGTCTATTGAACAATAACTTCACATTGATTTTTGACAGCTTTTCTATGTTTGTTTCGTCAATTGTTAAATTTTGGTTTAACCAAAATACTTCATTTGTTTGTAGGTCGTGATTATTTGATATATTTAGTAAACCAATTTGCTTTGGAGTGTCATAGATGGAAATTATAAAAATATCTACACTTTGAAATAATCCTTTATATAATTTATCGTAAAGTTGTGTTTTTATAAGATTTAAATTGATAAATATAACTCGTTTCTGTGGTAGAAACATTTTAAAGTTAATCGCGCTAATTTCACTATCTTTGTTGAGTATCACAATATAACCAGTTTCTGTGCAATTGTTGTTGTTCGAACTTACAGCTTGATTAAACGTATATGTAGGTACAATATAAACCGGAAAATTTTGGAATATATTTGCGAATAAATTACAATTTGTTTCTTGATTGGCCAACACAAACACGCATTGTTTATATGGAATTAAAAAGTTTATGATTTCGGTTAGTTTTAAGTTATTCACTAAAGAATGTCCAACATGATTAGAAATAAACCAAATAAACAAACTAAATAAGTTAATTAAATACATTTAGTTTGATGGAAAATACATGTTTAAAAATTTTTCGCTAATAACTTCACGGTTCTATTTCACTAAATATATACGATTATGGAACAATGAAAATAGAAGCGGACTGAGAAATTTGTAATCAGATTTTATATTTTATTATAATTATAATTATTATGAAGAGAATCGATTCTCCTGTTAATTATTAATATTATAACCATTGGTTATATGACTGCAACTAATATCTATATTGACACCTAAATAGGTATGTACTATTCTTATGTTGTGCACATGTTATTTTATAGCCTGAGTTTCTAATTTTGCTTAAGTGAAATAACTTGTATAAAGAACTGATTCGTTACAAAACCTAGTACGTAATTGATAATACTAATTATTAAATATTACTATTACTAGTACATCATCGTTTTGTCCTCGTCCTCGTTTTTAACACGGCTCTTTGGGAGCACTAAAACTTCGACGCGTCGCTCCTTTTTGTCATGTCATGATTGATTAAGAGCTAGCGGAGCTTTTAGGTTGTTGAATATGAGCTTTTGTTTTTAATTAAATTTTCGAAATTTACTACTAGGAAATGTAAGGTTACTAATGCATGGGAGTTCGCGCACGCACTTAAGATCCCTTCCCGCCAGGCGCACCGGGCCATACCATGCTGCGCAGCCACGTGCAGCAGCAGCGCTTTATGGGAGTAGTTTTCACTGACAGTACATGGCATTTCATAAAGCCTTGTGATATACCTTAAGTAAATGTACAGGCGAAAGCTCCACACCGTGACTAAAGTACTTTAGACACCACCTTTTTTGTCTCAAAACTGTGAAAAAACTGACATTATTAAGGTAGAAGTCAAAAAAGGAAATTACGATATGAATTTCAATTGGAATTAAACTTTTACAGCTGTAGCGTTATTCTGTCATCGAAAACGGGAATGTGTTAATTAGCGAAACAAGGCAAAACTATACGTTGAAATTTGATGAAAAGGTGTATCAATCCATGATTTAGTGTAGTATTAATTTACGGTACACTTTTATTTTATAGTTGATCACTGAAATGCATAAGTTTGCTTTAATAAGCAATTAATTTTTTTTAAAGTAGTTTTCAAAAATTTGCATTATTTTAGAAATACAAGGCAAGGAACGGTTTCATTAGAGGCGCTCTAATGCTTTAAAAATCTCTCTTAGGCATTAGGCAAATACTCGTAAGTATTACATAACATGCCGTGGAACGTTAAAATGATAATTTAAACAGAGCGGCAATAAATTACTGCACACGCAGTGTTTATTTGATTATTTGATTTCTATTTATTGAACATCTACATAACATATTTTTAAACTTCTAAGAAAATAAGTATTTGTGCAATGGGGTGCTGAATTGAGTACAAAGAAATTTAATGTTAAGGTAAATGTTCTTTTAAGGATGCCCACTCTAGTAAATGAATTAAAAACTAAGTAAATTAAATAAAGCAGCTTATTTAGGAAAAAAGGCACCGTCCCTACCGTTATCAGAATGTACTGCAAAATCATGGGAACTAGGTGTAATCACATTTTTTTCAATGATTCACACTCAAATATTCGTTTACCTTTGAAATATAATGTAAACATCTAATAGAAAAGTCCTAGATACGCTGCCAGATACCCAATAAATAATATTACAAATTCACTATAACTTAATGGTTTACTTACAATGATACACCCAGGAAAGTACTTTCTATAATAATCTTTTCGATGAGAAATATATAATTCTTTCATACACAAATCCTACACACGCTACCGAATATCCAATAAATAATAACACAAACGCACTATAAACTTCACCTAATGATGCTCTTACATAAGTGTGCTTATTAGCCCATCGATTAGTGGAGAAAACTTTCAGAGTATACAAATGATTGGACCTATGACTCATTAACAAATGATCTACAATCCCAGCTTCAGAAATTTTGTTTAATCCCTTTTGTATTGACTTAAAATATCTCGATCGTTTTGGCAAAACAAACACCGTGTTTGTTGTCAAATAAAATTCTTTTAACAACCTAAAATCAAGAAAGTCATCAAGTATCAGCTTAAAACCAGGATTTATATAGGTATCATCCAGAATATCACATCTTGCGCACAGTCCATTTAACGGGTCAGCATTTTTAGGAGTAATTAAGTTTACACCAACATTATGTATATATTTATCAGTGGCCTGGGTCAGAAAGTTTTTTGTAAAGCGACCATACGCATAACACGTCAATGTATTTTCAGAGACGTCTTTGAAAGTTTCAATTGGTTTGGTGGTCCTGGGTACATTCTCCAGTGATGTAAAACCAGCGTTGTATGAAGTACACAAGAGCAAACATGTGATTGACCATACCAATAAAACACTTCTAAGAAAATAAGTATTTGCGCCATGTGGTGTTGTATTAAGCACTAAGAAGCTTAATGCTATCATGAAGTAATTATTTAATACCCGTCCTTCATGGTACTTGGATATTATATTGATTAAAACTGCCATAATAATAAATATTGAAATGATTAGTATCCAAGTACTGTTTGCCAATGCTTGAAAAACGTAGGTCACTCGTGGTAACAATTGATTTTCTGGTACCATAAATGTTGATTTTATTTCCATATATGGAATGCAATCTAGTTCATAAGAGTTAGCATGCATTTCATAAAGAGAGGTGAATGTCATATCACCAGTCCCATTACTTATATCTTCCAGCATTTTGGTCCATTCAAGCTCACCATATTGGATAAATTCGATTGGCCAGTTCTTTGTCACCAGATTAAACACATCTATTTCAAGACCGCTGTAAGAAGAATTTTTAATAATGACGAAAGGAGGCCATGATAATACTAAAACTTTAAATGGTCTATTGAACAATAACTTCACGTTGATTTTGGATAGATTTTTTATATTCGTTTCGTCAATGGTTATATTTTGGTTTAACCAAAATACTTCATTTGCTTGTTGGTCGTAATTATTTGCTATATTCATTAATCCAATTTTCTTTGGAGTGTCATAAATGGAAATTATAAAAATATCCAAACTGTGAAACAATCCTTTATATAATTTATTGTAAATTTGTGTTTTTATAACGTTTAAATTAATAAAAACTACTCGTCTATGCGGTAGAAATATTTGAAAGTTAATAGAACTAATTTCACTTTTGTTGTTGATTATCACAATGTAACCAGTTTCTGTACAATGGTTGTGGTTCAAAATTGCAGCTTGATTAAACGTGTCATTAGACACAATAATAACAGGAATTGTTTTAAATATATTCGTATATAAATTACAATTTGTTTCTTGGTTGCTCAAGACAATCACACATTGTTTATGTGGAAATAAATTGTTTATTATTTTGGATAGTTTTAAGTTATTTAATAAAGAATCTCCAAAATTTAAAAGAATAAATATAATTAACAATCTTAATAAATTATTGAAATAATACATTTAGTTTTATAAGAAATATTTAAAAATTGCAGAATAATAACTTTTTACTGCGTAACGTTTTATTTCGAAAAAATATGCGGTTGTTGAGCAATGAAAATAAAAGCTAACAGTGAAATTTACTTTTAAATTTTATATTTTTGTAATTATTATTATTATTATAAAAAGAATCTATAGGGTGTATGTTAATTATTAATATTCTAACTTTGGTCATATTAGTAAAATTAATATTAATATTATATTAATACCTAAATACCTATGTACTATTATTACGTGCTGTAATTTTCACTATTTGTTTGATAGCGCATATATTTAATTTTGCTTAAGTGCAATAACTTGTATACAGTTATTTATTACAAAATCAACAGCATTATATAATATCATAGCTTTGCATAGTCCATTAAATATTATATTAAAACCATGCCTTGAAAATATGATCGATATCTAACTACTCTATTGGTTTTCAAAAGAGGCGTTTTAAAATACTGAATTATACTATTCTAACTTATATTATAAATACTAATATTGTTTAATAATTTTGCTTTCACACAAAAGCCATATGTCAACTAAAAAGTGGAAAATATTAGATGCATTTTGGTGTAATATCATCATATCATATATATTAGTACTAGCTTTATCCCGCTGCTTCGCTCGCGTTGAATCCATCAAATAAATATTAGAAATCAATGAAGTTGCTTCCGTATGCGTCTGTAGTCACATAAGAAGTAACAATGAAGTAGAATGTCGGGAAGTTTAAAATGGCTGAAAGTATAGTCTATAGAAGTATAGTGTACAGTCTCCATAGTGTAGTCAATTGGATTTGATGTTGACGTAGCTGTCGGTAATACAGTGTGATAATACAGTGTGATGGTGCTATAGTACATAAGTTTGAGCTTCATTGCAGGAATGCTAGATGGCGTTAAAGTAGTCAAATAACCAGATGCAACGGTATTATTGACTAAACAATTTCTTTATTTTATTTAAAAAATAATTTTTTTTATTAAATAAAAAGTAGCCTATAACCTTTCTGGGACCACTAAGAATATGTGTACAAATTTTCATGATGATCTGTTATGTAGTTTTTGCGTGAAAGCATGATAAACATCAGGACATTCGCATTTATAATATTAGTAGGGATATATCATATTTATAGTTATGTAATTCGAAATGAATTGGCGCTTAAGTATGTTAGCTGTTTCCTACATTTAAATTAAAACTGAAAATCTTATTTACGGAGCCGGCACGTCATAGATCCAAGAAATAAGAACGAAATTAGTTAAGCTGTTTTTTTGCCAAATGTTTATAAAAAAACCATAGACAAAAACAATTTTTTTACATATAAAGTTATATTTCTATATAACTTTACAATACTGCATTATACAATAAATTTATAAATGATTATTGAGTAGATGTAAACAATCCTACAATGCGTCAATATTTCATTATAATAAACCACTGATTGAAAAACATGTTGTTGTGCTTGCTTCTATATTTTTAACTTCAGTTTATAAATATAATTAATTCCCAATTGTTGCAAGAACGATGTCCGTACATAACACAATAATCTTGTTTATAAATATAGAAAATTACTACATGAAATCTATGTTAATCAATACTTATTCATACTTTGTTCATATTTATTTACCACTAGAATGTGTAGATGTTGCACTAGTTGAACCGATATAATAAAGGGAAGTTAATGTATACTTTACTTAATGTTTACATACTTATAAATACGTTCTAGGGTTGGAGCGGGTAATGATTTTTTGAATATTTGTTGGTGAGAAATACATAATTAGTTAGCCATAGTTATTTTTCAGTTATATCATAAGAGCTACACGGTTATCTTATAAGAATGTCACAAAATAACAAAATACATAGGTTTGAATATTTTTACTTTATTCTTGTTGTCATTACAACAACAATAGCAAGTACATTAGCAAATCAAACACTTTCAGCAGTGCTCAATAATCTTTTTGATTACAAGCAATGTATTTATCTGGTAGCATCAAACGAAAATCAAATTAAGCCTATCTGGGAACAGTTGAATACATTTCCGGTTTATTTGGTGACAAACGAAGAATTTCGGAAAGATAGATTTAATAAACATTACAACTGCACTGAAACTGGTTACATTGTAATAATAGACAATCCAGATAATATGTTTACAAATTTTACAATTTTCTTACCTCATACAAGAGCTGTATTTATATACGAAGAAGTATACCATTTATTAATGAAAGAAGCTTTGGTTGGTGGTCTCTATCAATCTTTGGATATGATTCTAATTCCTATTAAAGGATCACACAACTCTTCGATATTATTAAACACAGTAGAAGATACAACATTAAATATTGCTACTATTGAATGGTTTAATCATAATATTACAATACATACAAATTACACAAACAACTTATCATTTAGACAAGTAAAGTTGATTTTTAAACGACCAGTGAAAACTTTATATTTTGACATACCTCCATATATTTCACATAAAAACACATCTTTGGTTGGATTGGAATATCGAATACTTGAATTACTGGCAAGAAATTGGCCCATTGAATACGTGCAGTACCCCCAGATGAGTTGGGATAGAATGCGTGAAGATTTAGGAAATAAGAAAGGAGATATTTGCATATCTGGAAATTATGCAACATATATTGATATAAATAAGCTTGACTGTGTGTCATATATGCAACTGAAGTCAACGTTTTTAGTTCCTGATGCTCAATTTTTACCGCAAGAAACTTACGTATTTCAATCTTTAGCCGACCTTACATGGATTGCAATTTTTGGTGTGTTTGTAATAATGAGTGTGCTAATTTGGATAGTGTCTAAATATCACGAGAAAAGTTCTATCGACAATCCGTTTATTATTACACTCAGTTATTTGGTAATCAATAATACAACCGTACATGCAAACAGATACTTATTAAAAGGAGTTTTATTAATGTGGTCCATCACATGTCTCTTATTCAGTACTTCGTACAGTGCTGGATTCACTTCCATTCAGAATATACCAAGAACAACAAAACCTATTCGAACATTCAAAGATTTAATAGAGACCGAAACACAGTGTTATGTTTTTGCTGAAGGATTTAAGTCAATGTTCACATCATCTGGAAATGAATACGAAAGAGAATTTGGGAATAGGATAAAAGTTGCAGAGGTTACTGAATGGGGCAAGAGACCTATACCAGGCTTATGTTTATATACAGATCTTTTATATCAAAAATATAATTCGATACCCTACAAAATAAGCAAAGATGATTTACTTGATATGAATATATTGAAAGAATATTTCCAGAGCACTAATGCGGCGATTGTAGTGACTTTAAGATCACCGTTTTATAAACCGCTCCAGCGTGGAATTAGTATTTTGAAAGAGCATAGGCTTATGGAATATTTAATAAGAACTTCTAAAGATTTAGATATAATCAGTTTGGATTCATTCAGGAGTAGTAGATTAAGCCATTATAAAGCGGCTCAGGGCACTCTTGCAAAAATGCAAGGGGCGTTTATTTTACTGGTACTAGGAAATTGTCTGGCGTGTATTGTGTTTGGACTAGAAATAATTGTTGTTAAATTAAATTTATAAAAAATTCTGTTTAACAAACCAGGTTATAATTAATTCTTTCTACTTCCATATATAAAGCGCCAGTTTTTCCACGGTTTTAGCTCCGAAAAGTAGTATATACGGACGGCCAAGCCGTACATAATATTCATTATATACGGGCATTAGCCACGGGACGGAGCAAGCGCTTGCGCATTTGCTTCCGGATCAGCAAAAGACCGTATGAAATGCCATGGAACGGAGCGGACGGAGCGTCACATCGTCCGGCGTGCAGCATGACATTTATAACTTGACATTTTATAGAAGTGGGCGAGCAAATTTCGATAATTTAAAATACAAAAGTTGAAATACAAAAACCGGAACGTTCAACTAGAGTGGAAGTATAAAAAATAGCGCAAGCATCACGTGGCTAAACGTTGTTAAACACTCGTGCGTAATGCCATCGTTTAGCCACTTGATACTTAATATACTGTAAATCATTAATTTTAATAAATATTTGTTGATTTTATAAATAAGTAATAAATGACAATCACATAATGGGCCTGTTTATCAATATTAAGTAAAATATGATTAATCCTACACCTTTTTTATTTATTTGTTTTTATTATGTTACATATTTAGGTGTGTACGTCAATAGAGTATATAAAATAAATGCATTGGTGTGATTTATGGGACAAGATAAATCAACAAAATAGTGTGTCATTTGATTTATTGGTTTAGTACTAGGTAATTACTTTGAATTTTGTTTACCTCTGCTTTGTGAATATCCGCATCAATAAGAATCGTCAACATGTTGTGTCTCAAATAATTATTGGGTAGATTTTGTTTGAATCTTTTAGTATAAATGTTGAAATGTTTACCGGTTTTATTGTGTTGTTATTTGCAATTACAAATATATTTGCACACATCTCACTTTCTACAATATTCAACAATCTATTTGAATATAAACAATGTATTTATATAATTGAATCGAATCAAAATCAAATTGAAACAAACTGGATGATGCGATTTGAGTTTCCAGTTTATTTAGTGAGCAATGAAGAATTTCAAAAAGATAGATTTAACGACAATTACCACTGCACAGAAACTGGATACATGATATTGTTAAATAATCCAGATGAAATGTTTTCCAACTTTACAATTCTTTTACCGCATACCAGAGTTGTATTCATTTATCACGAAAAATATGATTCATTAATGAAAAACGCTTTGATTGGAGGATTATATCAATCATTGGATATGATTTTAATACCTTTCATACCTTTTTATTACGATTCTACTTTAATAGAAACTATGGAAGAATCAATAAATATAACAGCAATTGAATGGTTTAATAACAATGTTACAATCGATGTTCATAATATAGAAAACTTGTACTTTAGGCAAGTGAAACTCTCCTTTAATCAAACAATCAAAGTTTTGTACTTTGATATTCCTCCTTTTATTTCAAATACCAATTCAGCATTAGTTGGATTGGAATATCGTGTTACTGAACTGATAACAAGAGAGTGGCCAATTGAATACGTCCAATATCCACCGTTTGCCTGGGATGAAATGCGACAAGATTTAGAAAACAAAAAGGAGATATTGTTATAGCCGGAAATTATTTAACGAGTCTTATGAAATCCAAAGTCGATATCTTATCTTACATGGAAATTAGATCAACATTTTTCGTGCCAGATGTTCAACTTTTACCGCACGAAACTTACGTATTTCAATCTTTATCCGACAACACATGGATACTTATCTTAAGCCTTTTTGTACTCATGGCAATGCTTATTCGCTTAGTGTCTAAATACCACGAAGGAAAAACCATTGACAATTCGTTTATGATATCACTTAGTTATTTGGTTGTAAATTCTACAACAACACACGCAACGACATATCTCTTCAAAGTAGTTTTATTAATGTGGTCCATAACTTGTCTCTTATTTACTACTTCGTATAGTGCTGGATTTACCTCAATTGAAAACGTACCAAGAACAACAAAACCTATACGAACATTCAAAGATATGTTCGAAAGTGAAGCAACTTGCTACATTTTTGACGATTTTCTCAACGCTGTGATGAGGGCATCAGGAGATGAATATAAAATAAAACTAGCGGATAAAGTAAGAATTGCTTCGATTACAAGTTGGGCCCAGCAGCCTGTACCTAGCAAATGTGTGAGTACAGATGTAATAATTAATAGATATATTCACTCGCCATACAAAATTAGCAGAGACAATATGTTGGATATGAAGTTATTGGAGGAAAACTTTCAAATGACTGATATTGCAATTGGCATCACATTACGTTCACCTTTATTTAAACCGTTGCAAAGTGAAATTAGTAAACTACTTGAACATAGACTCATGGAGTATTTATTGCGGACTACTAACAATTTGGATCTTTCAAGTGTAGAATCATTTAATCGGAATCGATGGTCACTCAGTGAATATGAAGCGAAAGCGGTGAATTTAGCAAAAATACAAGGAGCTTTTATTTTACTGGGAACTGGAATTTGTCTTGCATGTATTGTGTTTGTGTGTGAATTGTTTATTGTTAAAGTTTGGTTATCGGAAAACAGGTTTACATAGATAAAACACATTTGACCAATAACAATAAGTAAACAGTATCTAAATTATCAGTTTTTGTTTGATATACTAGTTTTCAGTCTCTGAAATTAAAGCGAGGTTTTTAATTTATGTAATAAAATAAGTAATAAAATAAATAAATAAGGGTCTTTGTTTACCAGAATTATTTATCTATCCAATATAAAATATATTATTCATTAAAGTAATTTTTCTAGTTCCTCCTTTAAAATGCCAGGTTTTCCACGGTTTAGAGACACAAAAAGTGGTACTTTAAACACAGGCGCGCAAGGCCGTGACTAAAATACTATAGTCACGGGTTTCATTCACGCATTTGCCTGATGTATGTATTTGTCCCCGATTGACTTCAAAACTTAAAGGGTGTTGCATAAGTTTTTAACATTGTTTAAATGTTCAATTATAAGCCCGAATAGATTGCATTTTTTGATATATAGTTGTTTATATATTTGGGAAATAAATAAAACAGAAAAATTCACATATCTTTGTTATTTATAGTTGTAATTATAATGCGTTACAGTTTTTATTTATTGTGTTTACTAAGTAAACAGTAGAGTTCAATAACGATGCAAGAACAAACATAAAAACTCCTTTATTACATGATACACGTATCAAATTACGCATTGCACAATTGCCGTCTTTGCCAAACTACATTCAAAATGAAAATGACCTAAAAAAAATTATTTGTAAAGACATGTTTCACGCATATAGAATTTATAAACTGAAACATGTTTATCAATTTTATCGTGGTAATGATTGCTCTTGCAAGTACAACAGCAAACATGCCACTTTCAACAGTGTTCGATAATCTATTTCAATATAAACAATGCATATATTTAATAGCCTCGAATGAAAAAGAAATCAAAACTATTTGGAAAGAATTTCATATGTTTCCGGTTTACTTGGTGACCAATGAAGTATTTCGCAAAGATCGATTTAATGAAGAATATAAATGCACTGAAACTGGTTACATTGTTTTCATCAATAATTCTGATGAAATGTTTACAAATTTTACAATTTTTCTACCGCATACAAGAGCTGTGTTTATTTATCCACAGAAACACGATAAATTAATGAAAGAAGCATTGATTGGTGGATTGTATCAAGCATTGAACATAATTCTAATACCATTATTATCATCTTACGACTCTCCAGAATTAATGGAACTTACCGAAGACACATTAAATATATCTACTATTGAATGGTTTAATAATAATATAACCATAGATATGGATAACATAAATAACTTGTCTTTTAGGCAAGTAAAACTCTGTTTTAATGAAACAATCCAAGTTTTATACTTTGACATTCCTCCTTTTATCACCAACACAAATTCATCATTAGTTGGATTGGAATATCGTGTCACTGAATTGTTGACAAGGAAGTGGCCAATTGAATACGTGCAATATTCACCGTTTGCCTGGGATGAAATGCGACAAGATTTAGAAAACAAAAGAGGTGATATTGTAATAGCTGCTAATTATTTAACAAGCATCATTAAGTCTAAAGTTGATATTATATCATACATGGAATTGAGGTCGACGTTTTTCATCCCAGATGCTCAACTTTTACCGCTAGAATCCTACGTATTTCAATCTTTATCTGACGACGCATGGATTGCTATTTTATGTATTTTTATAATAATGGTTATACTTATCCGATTGGTGTCTAAATACCATGAAGGGAAAACTAGTAATAATTCGTTTCTCATAGCGCTTAGTTATTTGGCAATCAATTCCACTACTCGCCATGCAAAGAAATATCTTCTCAGAGGAGTTTTGTTAATGTGGTCAATTACTTGCCTTCTATTTAGCACTTCCTACAGCGCTGGCTTCACATCCATTGAAAACGTACCAAGAACTACGAAACCTATTCGCACATTCAAAGATATGCTCGAAAGCAAAACAACTTGTTTTATTTTCGACGATTTTCTTAATGCTATTATGCGAACATCAGAGGATGAATACAAAATGAAATTAGCGGATAAACTTAAAATACCTTCGCTTACAAGTTGGGGTGAACAACCTGTACCCAGCAAGTGCATAAGTACGGATGTATTGATCAACAGATATATCTTCACACCATATAAAATAAACAGGGATAATATGTTGGATATGAAGTTATTGAGAGAAAACTTTCAAATTACTAATATTGCGATTGGTATCACATTACGATCACCATTATTTAAGCCATTACAAATTGAAGTTAGTAAATTGCTGGAACATAGTCTTGTAGAGTATTTATTACGGACTGCTAAAGATTTGGATCTTTGTACTGTGGAATCGTTTAGTCGAAATCGATGGTCACTCAGAGAATATGAAGCGGTACCGGTGAATTTAGCAGAAATACAGGGAGTTTTTATTTTACTGGGTACTGGAATTTGTCTTGCGTTCTTTGTATTTTTGTCTGAGATATTTGTGGTTAAAATGATTATACATTTGAAAATATAACAGACCTTTATAAAGTAATTGTGTATATAAGTACTTGTAAAATATTAAAATATAATCAACATTTATTTGGTTTTTAGTGTTATTTTAATATGTCTTACATTGATTCCTATTCTTAATATATTTTCCACAACTACAAATTTATATTAATAAATTATGTATTCCTACGAGTAGAAAAACAATTGATGGTTTTGTAAAATTACAAAGTTATCCATTGATATAAATTATTCATTTAGCTTTTATTTTATCGTAATTTCATTGTTGCATGCTTTGTATAATTTATTTTAATATTCAGAATGTGCATAAAGTCTAAATAAAACTAGCAGTTACTATATAGTTTTTACAAGTATCAACATAATTATGAACCTGTAGAAATTGGGTTGTAAAATAAAGAATTGTGTTGACATCATCTTTAATTCTAGTGCATTTGCTACACTAACAAGGTGATTTGTTTATAATGTCATTATGAACAAAAGTAAAACTCATTAATGCCGCAACCATATAATTTCTTTTATAGGAAAACACGAAATTACCGGTTTACTTTGCATATTTGTCATGTATTGGACGATCCTGAATGTGCTTGAACGCAATAAATGATTAATTGTATTTGATAAAACAGTATATTTCATATCAAATTGCTATAACATGCCTTTTATTTCAATATAATTTTAGTTACAATTATCATGTGCTGTAATCATTATTTAATGTATTTATCTGATAAGCATTCAGGTAAAGGTAAAAGGAATTGAATTAATAATTACTGTTTTTGATTGTGTGTGAACCAAGAGTAGAAATAATAAAAATTACTACATAAGAATGATGTAACCCGTTTAATACTGGTAATGACATAGTTCTTCTTACACAATAGCAGCACGCCCGAAACCACATTCATAGCTTTCAAAAAAAAATCTCCCTAAAAAGAATATATTTACAACTTGAAAACCATAAATTGAAATATGATTATCAGTCTTATTGTGATGATTGTAATTGAAAGTTCAACAGCACATACTTCACTTTCAACAGTACTTAATCATCTATTTCAGCATAAACAATGTATTTACATAATTACACCAAACGATACACAATTAGAAATTACATGGAAACAGTTAAATACATTTCCGGTTTATTTGGTGACAAGCGAAGAATTTCGTAAAGATAGATTTAATAAACATTACAACTGCACTGAAACCGGTTACATTCTAATAATAGACAATCCAGATGAAATGTTTACGAATTTTACAATTTTCTTACCTCATACAAGAGCTGTATTTATATACGAAGAAGTATACCATCCATTGATGAAGGACGCTTTGGTTGGTGGACTCTACCAAGCTTTGGATATGATTCTAATTCCTATTAAACGATCATACTACGCACCGATATTATTAAACCGAGTAGAAGATACCACATTAAATATTGCAACTATTGAATGGTTTAATCGCAACATCACAATTGCTACAAATAATATGAAAAAAATATTTTTCAAACAAGTGGCACTTGTCTTCAATAAAACAGTCTCAATCATGTATTTTGATATTCTTCCTTATATATCACAAACTAATACATCTTTAAAAGGATTGGAGTACCATATACTTACAATGTTGACAAAGAACTGGCCAATCGAATACGTGCGGTATCCTCCATTTAGTTGGGACATCATGTTAAGCGATTTAGAAAACAAAAAGGGTGACATTGGGATCTCCGCTCATTATCAATCAAATATTATACTAAATCAAGTCCACTTTATACCATACCTGGAGTTGGTATCAACTTTTTTTGTCCCGGACGCTCAACTTTTACCTCGACAAACTTACGTATTCCAGTCTTTATCAAACAACACATGGATATTAATATCAAGCCTCGTTATAATAATGGGAACACTAATTCGCTTGGTGTCTAAATATCATGAAGGTAAAACAAGTGCTAATTCATTCCTCCTAGCGCTTAGTTATTTGGCAATCAATTCCACAACTCGCCATGCGAAGAAATATCTACTCAGAGGGGTTTTATTAAGCTGGTCCATTACTTGCCTTCTACTTAGCACTGCATACAGTGCTGGGTTAACATCCATCGAAAACGTACCACGAACTACAAAACCTATACGAACATTTGAAGATATGCTCGAAACTAAAACAGTGTGTTATATTTACGACAAATTTCCAATTTCTGTTTTGAAATCATCCGGAGAACCTTATAAAATACGTCTAGCCGATACACTTCACGTTAGTTTGATCTCAAATTGGGCAACAGATCCCATGCCTGGTTCTTGTGTAAATACAGATATCTTGTACAACAAATACATTTCTGTCTCTTATAAAATGAGCGCGACTGATATGATTGATGTTAAATTATTAAAGGAATATTATCAGATTACAAACATTGCAATGAGCGTCACATTACGGTCGCCATATTATAAACCGTTGCAGTATGGAGTTGATGAAATATTGGAACATGGTCTTCTGGAGTATTTAATAACATCGGCTAATGATTTAGATTTATACAATCTGAAATCTTTTAATCAAAATAGATGGACACTTAGCAAGAATAAAGCTTCACCATTGGTTCTTCAGAAACTACAAGGGGCATTTAATTTACTAGGAATTGGACTGTGTTCTGCTTTAATTGTGTTTTTAGTTGAAAATGCTTGTAAATTGTTTAGATCAGAGAAAAAAATATTTAATTAAAAATCATTCCTAATTTTATTATAAATTAAATTATTAAAGCTTTAACAATTGCATCAATTGAAATAGCTGTCACTTCTTTAATTTGCTGTACCATCGCTGTGGGTATCTGCCGCCTTTTTTCGGAAACATGTCATTTTCAAAAATGAAACACCTAGTAATAAAAAATCATTAGGATGATTCAGGTGTGAAGGGTGTAATGATCAATGACACATTAGAAATGTACTGTGCGTAACTATTTATTAGAAACATGTATTAGAATTCTTTTCAATAAAATACAAAAATAAAAAAAAATAAAAATAACTTAACAATAGCTACTAAAATAAATCAACCAACAATGTATTATTGCAAATGCTTCAGGAATGTTAGTTAGTATGGTAACTGTGCAGGCGTTATTTGCAGGACAAGTAAGCAGATCAGACATTCAGTCGAAGTCTGGAATAAATCGGAGGTAAACGTTACACACAAGCGTTAGTATAAGAACGGGCGATTGGTGGTTAATGGAAGCTACCTAGAGAGCTGTTGCAGATTAATGGCTTCCTCGGACGGGGTCTCTTTGAAGAGCGTCGTGGATAAATCAATCGCCACATACAAACCGCAGAGTACTAATGGACCTATTATGGCACCTTCTAAGCCAAGGCAGAATATTCCACCGGCAATCGCTAGGCCAGTTAAATATGGGTGTCCCCTGCGTCAGTTTTAAATATTAATCTATTAAAGAAAAATTTAAAACTTGTTATAAATACCCTTCATTTCTGCATAAATAGTTGCATCAACTACAGACATGGGTAAAAATTGAACAGCTGCAAAGAGAATAGCATAAAATCCTTTATCTTGTGCTAGCCACAAATCAAAGATAGCGGGTATACAAGCCCAATAAGATCCCAAGAATGGGGCAGCACCTAGAATAGCTGCGATAGCTGTAAAAACAAATAAAAACATAAAAGCAATATGGCTTAAGTAGATTTTAGTATATATGCTTACCTGACGGTAAGTAAACAATTTTACACCAAATAAATTGTGAATAAACCATGTCCACAAGCCATAGAAGGTAGCCATTTTAAAAGAGGCAGCGAACACGCCATTAATCGCGTCACCCAAAGCTAATCCAAAACGACTTCCATTAGTTGAAAACTGAGTCATTATTTCAACCGGTTTATATAGTGCTCCGCTAGAACTTAACAGATAGAACAACGTAGTTAAGAAAATCACCTGGAAATACGTTAATCAAATTTTCAATGTCTTTCAATAAATTATTTGTAATTACAAACCGTGTTTAGGATAAAGTTTAAAACCGCTGTGCCTCCACCTAACAACACTGAAACAAACGCACTAAAACTACCCAGAAGTAAACTAATATTCCCCTTCACAATAGACCACACCGAATCCAGCAGCGATAATAATGTGCCAACATTCTGATTGATAAAAGACATGATACCAGATAAATTCAACATTTCTGTAAGTAAAACATACAGAATTTTAAAACGGCATATTTTACTTTTTTTATATAATGTTACCTGGGGATTTCTGCAAGTCATCAATAAAAGTATTCCATGAGTCCTCAATTGCATCTTGAGTAACTTTAGGCCCATGTTCAGCATTGTCCGAAGACATCCAGGTTTGGTAAATACGATCAAACAATTCCAATACTTGATTTTCCAATTTTGCTGATTTAGTAGGATCTACATCGCTCATAACACTCTTCACAGCTTTCGATATACCTTCACGGCCGTACTGATAGGCATTATCCAAGAGTGAATCGATTGTGCTCTCAAACGTTGGAGGTAGTAATTGTCGAAGCTCAGGATTGTGCACAACAGTTTGATTTATGACGTTACTGGACATTTGTACTAACATTATAGCTTCAGCGTACACCTATAGACAACAGTATTATTTATATCTAAAGAATTTGATTTAGTTTACTAATACCTGAATAAATATAAAAATGGACGCACAAATGGCGAATATAATTAATCCAAATATCACCATGCAGCTAGCAACAGTATCAATACTCTCTTTGACACTTTGTTTAAGCCATTCATTCATCCTCGAAACCAACTTGTACAAGCCGCGTATTGGCACTGGTACAATTGCATCATGTCGTTCAGACAACCAACTTGTGACATTGTCACACACCAAGTTTAATTTCTGATTTACCCAACCCCAAATGCCTAGATAATGGCCGATGTGTTTGGCAGTAAAGATCAAAACGGGCACAAGTAAAATCGGTACAAACATCAAGTTACGCCAAAAGAAAATAATCCCACAACCCCATAACAATGCATAGATATAAAACTCGCTTCCATAATCGTCGTTGTTCAATTTTAAATTACGACTTGAGTCACGACGCCATGTTAGAATGCCGGTTTTGTTTTTAAAGAGAAGCCCGCCAACGGTAGGTTGTGATAGTGAGCGGCGGACTTTGGGCATGTGATCGCTAGGTGCCTGTTTGATTATGTGAACTTTACCCTTATCTGTGATGAGCAGACTGGCATTCCGCTGGACTTTCGGTTTATCATCAAACAGTTCCAGGGTCCATGGATTGCGTCGTTCTTCTTTTGGCACTTCAGTGGAGGTTTCAGAATGCGACTTTTTCTCTGCTTTCAGGCTATTATCAGTGTTTTCCTCTTCAGATGTGAGTTCTTCAGGTGGAACAGATGCATCTGTTTCCGGATGTTTTGTACTACCGTTTGTTGTTGTATCCTGAAGCAATTCAGAACGTTCCTTGCCTTGTAAAGCAAACTTTAATGATTCTGCTAGTGTATAGCCTATAAATATTTAATGAAAATAAATTTACGTAATATACATGATTATTTAATAAAAATGTTACCTTTTAGGCCTTGTTGAATATCAATAACTTCAGAGATGAATCCACCCAACAAAATAATTTGCAACACAAGAAAAATCGGTATTTGTAATGAACCAAATAATTTAGCAATCAGACATGACAAAAGTAGCCACATCATCATGGAAGCATAATGAAACATTCTATTATTGTTAGGATTCCACTTAAATACCATCAATGTAACATATCCAAGTAGTAAAGCACATACCTAATACCAAATAATTTTTCTATATCAATTATTTCTTTAAATTTAAAGCATATTATCAACTTACAAGTGATGCTGACACATTATCAATCAGAAACTGAATAATACAGTGGAGACAGGCCCAAGAACTGCATACTATATTAATAAATATCTTTGGTATGTAAAAGTAGAACACCTGCAGGCCCATGAATCCCAAAACTCCACATGTGATGTACTTCCAGTGCTTTTCCAACATGTTGCCAATTCCTTCAGAAAAATCATCAGAGATTTTAATTGGTATCAGAAACACCCCAATAAAAATAGGGGTGTGAGATTCTTCTAAGTGGTCAAACCATTGCCGAAATTTTTGTGCCAGAGAATATTTGAATGGGTGCAGCACTGAACCCACCAGCAGTGCCCACATTAAAGGTTTGAAGAATGGTTCTAGAATTAAGTATAGTGCCCATAATGCTGCACAGCAGACAAATAGAAGAAATAGAGCTAGAGCGTTGTAGACGGCGTGTTTTACGGGTTTGTCATGGCCCTGGGGAAGGCCTCCAATGATGTTAAATATGTTCTCAAGTGGTGATCGATGGTCCATGTTTTCACCGTAAATTCACCGCTTTTTATTTAACACTGGGCGCTCTACTTTGGTATTTTACTTCGGCGTGAGTTTAAAACTTGAATCATCGTTTAAAAATAGACTGACAATTAATAAACATATTGATAACTGAAGTTATGTGAATGAAGTTTATTTGTTGTGACACTCAACCCCACTAGGCCAAAAACAAACCTAGAAAAGGTGATGCAATGTTGGCGCGTTTCCTAGTGCATTTTAAAAATTAATGCAATTTGAATTTCCTCTACAAAATCAGAAGAAAAAGTGGATAAAGTTGACAACCAGGTAATTTAAACTTATATTTACATAACATTTCAAAGCTTACTCAGCGAAATAACATGCGTAGATAGAATGTTTAAAAGAGGAGGGAGTAAATCGGACTCATTCGAGAACATTCGCAAAATCCCGCATGTCAAAATCAGATGTTTTGGTGTTTGCCATTTGTATCCGTTTGCGTTAGCCAGGTGCTACTGTTTTTCAGAACATTGATTACTAACAACGTTAACAACAAATTTATTTAAGTACAATGGGTTGTGATGGTGGAACTATTCCTAGAAGGGACGAATTAGTTCGCGTAAAGAAGAAGCCTGAAACTGTAAGTTTAAAGAACGTCATACTCAGTAAAATTGGTTATAATTGTTATTTATATTATTTCTTATAGAAAGACAAGGATTCCGCTCTTGCATTCCAATGGCGTTGTTGTGCAATAACACAGCAAACACTTCAAGAACCGATTGTCGTCGATGGCTTAGGCCGCCTCTACAGCAAAGTCTCCCTTATTGAAGCCCTCCTCAACAAAGAAACAATGCCTGAATCAGCAAAACATATAAAAACTTAAAGGATGTTAAAAATTTGAATCTTACACCAAATCCAGTACATAATACTGCTGACAAGAAAGGTGGTGCAACTGAAACAAGCAGTGCACCATACATTTGCCCTGTAATTGGGCTGGAAATGTCTGGAAAGTTCAGATTTGTTGCTATTTGGAGTTGTGGATGCGTGTTTTCCGAGCGTGCATTAAAGGAAGTACCAACTATAACCTGTCACAAATGCCAGAAAGCATTTACAACTGACGATGTTGTCATTATTAATGGAAATGAAGAGGATGTGATAGTGATGAAGACTAGGATGGAATTAAGGCAAGCACAGAATAAGAAGAATAAGAAAAAGATTAAAACTGAACCTGTAGAAGAAACTATAACTTCAAATACTACTACAACTACCTCTGTTGAAACAAAGAGTGAGGTTGTATTAAGAAACAAGGCTGTTGCTAGTGGCAGCAATGATAAAAATGTAAAAGTGCAGCCATTGTTGCCGTCTAAGCGACTGGGTGCGTTGGTTTCTAAGGTAAATGACGAGAAAGCTAAAAAGGCGAAGATGGATTACAGCGTCGCAAAAGATCCAAACGCGTCAGATGTTTATAAATCATTATTTACCACTCACAAATCTGAACAGGAACAAGGCAGAGCTCATTGGATAACATATAATCCATTTTATAATTAAAATAAGCTATTAACATTTATGTTTAGTTAGAACTATACAAACAACAGAAGCACAAATTTAAGTAGTGTGATTTTGTAGTTTTTAAATAAGACTTATATTCCTTGATACCGAAAAACCTTTGTAACATGACCTTTCAATGTGTACAAATAAACAAATCCAATAAACATGTGAGACAAGCTTTCTATAACTATAAATTCACACCACTTAAATACCTACACAAAATTTATTTTTTAGATAAAAGGAAAATTTATCTTTATCATAAAATACGTAATTCATAGTATTGTACTTATTCAAAATTGTACGTGAATTGAATTTCATTTGTTTCGAGCGAATACTCGAACAATTTTAAACAAATGTAAAGAAAATGTTCAGTTGCCGATTATACAA
Organism: Dalotia coriaria; assembly: GCF_025399875.1. Lineage (NCBI taxonomy): Eukaryota > Metazoa > Arthropoda > Insecta > Coleoptera > Staphylinidae > Dalotia > Dalotia coriaria. The sequence continues at coordinate 7,602,756 of NW_027045451.1, forward strand.
AGCATGTCAAATATAATATAATTTGTAACAAAACATGGTATGTATTTAAAAATGGAAATAAATATGTCAATTGATATTCTGATTATGTGAACACAGTACAAACCAAATGTAATCATTAAAATTTATGATTGATGAACTTGAGGAATTTTTAAAATAATTGTTTAATTGGTATCAATACTTTGCAAATATTACCTTTTCTGCTTCTAGAATAACATAGTAATAATAATAATAACATAATTATAATAAGAATAATGGTACTATGAATGAATTTTTAAACTAAAAGATTATCTTATTTGAGGTAAACGGCCAGTTTTTGATAAGTTTTAAACTGAATTAAATGCATGAAATTAAATTAAACATCGTTAAAATAATGTGAATAAGTAATTAAACAAAACAATGAATCATAAATATTTAGTTTGTGTGAATTATAATAGCTGTAAGCACAAGAAATATTTGAAAGTAATTCGCCGAAATTAAAAAAATGCTTTCAAGCTTCACTAAAATTACAACTTTACGCTGCTCTGATTCGGCCACACGGCGTCGATGCATTTTAAAACGTGGCGCTTTCTTGTCACTCACTCACCGGCGCGATCACACTATTGAAATTCCCGGAGAGCAACAGAGAAAGTTGGGTGCTCAGTTGGTGACTTGGCCGTTTGCTTTCCGCACTTTCCGATACAACCCAGCGTAGTTCATTTGGAAACTCAACGTGACAGCGTTGACGTAGTTGTGGTTAAATTAAAAGTCGGCTTTTCGTAAACTTTTAGTTAAAACTTACGTTTATTTATTAATATTGCTTAAATTTCGTATAAATTGTTCATTGCTACAATGTCTGGTCAATGGGAAGTTGTCGGCAAGAAGAAGGAGAAAAATGGGAAAAACAACAAGCAAGCTGCTATCAAAGAGCAGCAACAGCAAAAACTCATTAATGGTGTTACAGTTGAAGAAGTTTGTAAGTACAAATAAGCACAAACCTTCATCTATACTATATTTTTTACATCTAAAATTTGTAGTGCCAATGTCTCAATTGAAGAACTTGTATGGTGTGAAAAACAAAGAGAACCATAAGCCAACTCAGGAGAAAAATGCAAAGAAAGAGGCAAATGGTAAAGAAAAACCAGTTCAAAAACAAGCCACCAAGAAGCCTCAGGTGGACAATAAAGTTAATCAATTCAAATCCATTGATAATGCCTTTCATTCTGTAAGTTATTCTTTTCTACATGAATTACTAACTGAACTGTTTATTAAATTAAATTATATTTTGCAGATTAAAGTAGAAGAACTGAGTGCAGTTTATGACAAAAACAAAGTTGTTTATCCATCTACACCAATTGTGTGGCTAAGAGAACTAGCACAATTTCTTAATACAAATATTGTAGTGGATACTCCAGATGTAACATTTTCTAGCAAACCAGATTATTATCCATTATGTGCAATGCCAACAGCCCAGTGTGCAATCCTAGAAAAGGGATTGAAACAAGCTGGTGCTGAAAACTGTGCTCTCTTTTATGATATTTGCCTCACAAGTATGGCCAATGACATGAATAAAAATCTTGCAGCAATTGGTCATAAGGTTTTTATACAATTATTATCTCAGCAGTATCCAAAGTTAGCTGGTGGCAATGTTGCAAAATATGTGACATTAAGGAACTCATATCAGAATAGGCCGAATATTGGCATGTCTATTCTATGGGCTCTAGGACAAGGTGGCCTTAAAGATTTGAATGTTGGTTTAAAAGGTATGTTAAGCTAAAACGACAACTAATTATTGAATTTTTATTAAACACATTTTACCATTTTTAGTTTTCAAAGAAATCATGTATCCATTATTAGATATGAAAAATTATACGCGTGATGTACTAAAGTATTTAATAACACTATTGAAGAAACACTCTACGTCTTCCACATCGGCGTTGACTATTGACCAATATTTGTTTCTGGTCGATTTGATATACGCAAATAAAAAGAACATGACATCGGATCTGAGCAAAGAGTTAACTGACTTGATGCCGATTTGCAATGAATTGCTGATGGCCGGCAACGGGCCGTTTGTTAGTTACGTGGAACCGCTTCTGCGTAAACTAGGCCAGACGGCCAATAAAGCCTGCAAAAATTATTTAAGTTCTGTGCTAGCGAAATGCATGCAAAAAGAGGCGCCTTGTCTTAAAATATGGGAAAATCTCTACGTTAAGAATCTATCTGCGAGTGCATCTCTTCTTATTTACATCGGTAATATTCAACTTAATTTATAACTTTCTAATGTAACGCGACAAAAAATATGTGTACATTCCAGAGCAACATTGGCGAAGCATATCTAACAAAATTAATGTCAAAGTTCTCAAAGAATTGTTAAAAACATTCACGGGGATTAACGAAGACCTTGAGAAAACGCCGAAAAAGAATATTGATGGCTTAGCGGAATGCATTAATGGAATTAAGGTGAGTTTATTTTATTATTTGCTAATTTTATGGTTTGCGATGATTCCTAATTTCTAACGGATGTGTCAAGTTATAAAACGGATTTACGCGAGGATTTCCGATGATTCTTTTTATCGATTTGAACGACCTGACAAAGAACCGGTTTGGAATGTAAAGACTAATGCACACGATCAATATTAAAATATTTTATCAAACTAAAAATAACTAATTTCTTATCAGCAGATTGTTTGAGGCACGGTTCTATTTAAATATTTAATGTTATGTTGCTCATAGTCGTTGTTTTTTAGTAATAATATTAGATTTACTGGGTGTGTTGAGTGATGTTAGTGTACATCCGCCTTTAGAATGTAGTTGCGTTTGTTTAGTGGGGATGTGTTAAAGTAGACCGCAAGACCTTTGCACCGAAGAAGTTAATTATTTGATGATGCACAATCATGGCATACGTTTAAAATATTGGAGTGATACGTGTTGATTTCGCGTCGTCGTCAGAAAATTTGCATAGACATTCGTGTGTGAGTGCGCTGTGTGCACAGGGGTATCAAACAGTTATCGGTCATGCGCGCTTGAGTACGTAGCGTAACCACCGACTGCACTAACCGATCACTAACTAATTCGGTGTCTATTCATGGGGTTGTCGGCGTTTTAACGGTCGAAATTCACGACCAATTCGTGTGAGTTGAGTGAAAACGTGGCGCATCCTGATTGCAAGTTGGTCAAAATTCAGTTCCACGTATCTTCCACTCGCGCAAATAACATTTGAACTTCAGCTAGCGAGCTCAACACGCAACGACATTGCTTGATAAGATAATATTCAAGTAAGCTGCGAATTACGTTGATTTGACATTTGCATTTAGTCGTCGTCCAATTAACAGTCGCTTGTTCGTTTACAAGTTTTTACCGGCATTTAAAGTTTTATTTTTATGTTTAGCGGCTGAACAATAAAATGGCCGGCGGCAAGAAAAAAGGAAGATCAAGCTGTAGATTCTTCTCTTATACAGCATTGCTTCTGATTGGTACATTTATTTTTATTGATGTGAAGCAAAATGGTGGCTGGAGCAGTAAGTTACCTTTATAATTTTCTAATAATTAGAAATTAAACTATATGCTTATTTGTAGACTCTTGTACATCTAAAGCTTTGAACAGAACTGGTGTATATGATTACACACACAAAGCTTACGATTGTGCATCAGAGTGTACACATTGGGTTCACAACCACATTGAGGAGACATTCCCTGGGATCACTGAAAGTACCATTAAGCATACTACTCCTTATGTTGAGTTAGGGCGTGATCTTGGTATTATTGGTATGAATGTTTTTAACAATGCAAAGGAAGCAGCTGCATCAAGATTGCCAATTGTGGTGGACACTGTAAGTTAATACTAATTGCAATGATGTGTTATTATGATTAAATATTTTGAATCTAGATTGAGTCTTATGCTCCTGGTTTGATTGGGAAAACTCAAGAAGTTGCTAAAACTGCATGGGCTACTTCAGTAACTTATTTTGAGAATGGCAGAGAATATCTTCTGACTAAAGTTTTTGTGTAAGTATATAAACTTTTTCTCTTGATATTCAAGATTTAATTTTTTAATTTTATTATAGTGGTAAGCTTGCACCTGAGGAAATCCTGAAAACTATCACCGCCACCGTGCAACTGGGCACCGAGAAAGCACAGGAATATTATAGCTGGCTCTATAACAAAATCATGACTGCTATCAAGTGATTTAAAACTAAGGTTTAGGTAGCATTTACATACTATTATATACATAAATATTTTATACTTCTTTCGTCTGTGACTTCACTTATTTGTAATAATATCATATGCGCCTGATTCGTTGAATTATGTGTTATCAATTGTTTTTATCTTCGTCGATCATTCCAACGCCATTTATTTGTGTACGAAAGTATTTGTTGTTACAATAGAATTATTTTATACTGGGACCGATATTAATTTTAATCTCGTTGTACCAATATTGATTATCACGCAGAGAAGAATAAATCTTGGGTGTTTCTATGAATCTGCGCTGCGAGCTCGTCGGGGTTTTGATTTTTCACTGCGGCTATCACGTCGAGTACATGGCTGGAGATAATATTGATGATTATTGTTTCGAATGTATATGTGTATTATTGAAAAACATGAAATAGGTTTACCTTATGTTAGCTGGTTCATTTCTGCCTTTCACCATTGAGGTAGAATTCCATTTTTCTTTTTTAACGCTTTCGTGAAAGCTACTTTTTGAAATGAGGGAATATCCTGCATGACTTGGTCTTATCTCACACCATGGACAATCAGTTTCTATTAAGAGCTTCTCAACAGGAAGTAATTTAACTGTTTCTAGATTTTCTTTAGTTTTTAGTGAACTGTAAATAGAATAAGAGTAGAAAAATGTAAATATGCTAAGAATGTATATTTGCATATTTGCATTTTTCTCAGATATTATTACCAGCCATTAATGCCAATATAGTATCCCAAGTCAATAAACTTGTCAGCTTCCTCTTTGGTGCCATCAAATGAATGCACGACACCTTTCAAACCCGAATATTTCTGGAGAATCGTAATTAAATCTTCAGCCGCGTTTCGACAGTGTAAAAACAAAGGCAGTTTAGTTTCATCTCCAAGTTTCAACTGCATTTCAAAATATCTATGGGATTCTTAATTAATACTCCTAGTTCAATTAAGGAAATAAATATATGTACCTACTTTTTTTGAACATCAATGGGGCAAAACTGTACTCTGTCATAATCTAAACCACATTCTCCCACAGCAACTATTTTACCAATGTTGCTTTTAATTAAATTCCTCAACTTGTCCAAATAGTTCTCAGGAGTCTCACCTTCTGCCTCAAACTCTAAACATCTTGTTGGATGACAACCTGCTGTGCTAAATAAACTATCTTTTTTAAATTTAAAATATATTAATAACTCAATTTCCTTGATTATATTGTTATATTTAATTTCTGTTACCATTAGTGGTTGACATCTCCAAAGCTTTCCTACTTTCTTCATAATTGCCTCCTGTTATTATAAGTTTATCTAAACCAGCATCAAAACTACGTGTTAAGACAGCTGCTAAATCTTCTTCATGTTTCTTGCTACCATTATAAATACCAGTGTACATTAAATCTGTAAGATTTGCTCCAATATCTGAAAGTTATTAAGACATTTTTAAGATCAGTAAAATAACTAATGTGTACATTTTATTATTACCTATATATTTCCTTTTTGATACCATCTTGTTTAGTAAATTATTAACAAGTTTCAACGTATTGACGTGTTTCACAAAATAAGTTTGTGAACTGTATTTGTGAAGTAAACTCCAGTAACTCGTCTAGATTGTTAACCTATAAAACATTTACTTATTACATATTGTAAGAGGAAAGGAAGTTATTTTTTATTAAGACCTATTTACTAAATAGTATTTAGTACTATCTCTTAGTCTCATATTAATTGAAAATTCTTATTTTATTATATGAAACAATTATTTTTACAATTTTAGTAATAAAGTTTATAAAACTTTGATAAATGTTGAATACAATTAAACCTTTGTTTACAAATAAAACTTTCTAGATATTTGTAAAATTATTTTTTTTAAATGATTGCTTAATTATTAATCCCTAAATATGTTTTAAAATTTGTACATAAGTTTAGAAGCTGTCACATAACATGTAGCACCTATTAATAAATATTCCTAGGGAGAGCAAATGCTTCTGAAAGTCCTGGTACACAATGTCAGCCTATTTATACATATACATATTCAATATATTTGATGCGAATCGAAATTAAAAGTTTTCCCGGTGTAAAAGATGTAGATCAAGGTTACCAAAAACAGACGAAGATGACGGCCAAACGGCGAGCATCCAGGTTCTCAGTTATGCAACCTGTACAACGCTTTATTTGTGTTCACCTCTATAACCAAGTCAGTCAAGATGAGGGAAGATTGTTTTCAATGTTTTTAACATTTTTAGTATCAATTCCATGTTAAATGTTTGTTGTTTTTGGTTGTTACGTTGCAAGTGTTTAAAAGTTGTGTTCAGAATTTTAAATAGCTTTAAAAGTGCTTGTTTAATATGAGCAGTTGGAAAATATTCTGTGATTTATTAATAATGCAATGAAAATAATGGGATAATATGAAAATCATGGTGAAAAAGTGCAGATTCTTCTTCTTTATTCTATCACTTCTATCAGTGATTACCATATCATTGCATTACTATTTAAGTAATTTGGCAAAATCTGCAGTGGTTACCAGTTCAGCCCAATCAAAGTATGAGGAGATTATTTTACAGCATTTATCAGAACTGGGGCCTGAATATTATAAGCGAAAGTCAAAGAAAGTATTTTTTAATAACAGTTTCTTTGATGTGGTGCATTTTGATGGTACTCATGATTTAAAGCATATTTGGAATTATGCTAATAGTGCAATTGCTAAGTCAAGGTTGTATAAAAGAGATAATTTATCACTAATCATTCATGCTATGAAGACAGCTAAAATAACCAAAGCTGACTATTATACTAAGGGAACACAATTTAAGTTAAATCTAACTTTAGAGGTATGTGTATATATATTATTACAAACATTAAATTCAACTTAAAATACGTTTTAGGGTGATCAGAGTGTGGTTTTTAAACCAAGATGGTATAAATTAGATAGAATATTTAATGGTGCTGTTTACTCTGGGCGCGATCGTTTCCAAGCTGAGATATTATCGTTTTATCTCTCCGCCTTATTGGACAAGCCCATGGTGCCCATTTCCGTAGAACGCACAATTCTCTTCGACGAAATCCTCCAGGTTGCAACGCCGATTGTACACCAAACTACCGTGCAGAAAAACAGTACACTATGTTTGTACGGACATTGCTTGTACTGCGTAAAGAACGATCCAATTTGTCCAGAGAATGGCAAACTTCAAGGTGCTGTGATATTCAATATGAATGATATTCAATTAAAACGCTACGCATCTCCGTGGAAGCGGGTGTATAATAAAAACCAGAAAGCTAAGTGGGAACAGGATGACAATTACTGTGAAAGTGTGAAGAAAAAGGTAACTAAACGTTTGTTACATGAAATGGTAGACATCGCCATCTTTGATTTCCTCTTGCAAAATGGCGATAGACATACGTACGAGTTGTATCACCAAGAAATTGTGTGGCTCGATAATGGAAAAGGACTGGGTAATCCATACACGCATCACATTGACATTTTAGCTCCATTATATCAGTGCTGCAGGTTAGTACGTTAGTTAAATACATTTTCAAGTTAATAAAAATTATTTTTTGTGTTTAGTTACAGACCTGATTTAATTAACCGACTGAAAGAACTGTCTGGTGGTGCATTAACTGAAAATTTAAAGAAAATTTTAGAATTACGACAGCTTATAACTGAAGAGCATTTTAACGCGCTGGAAAATCGTCTTTTGCTCATTTTTGCCACACTTGAATACTGTAAATATAAAACAAAAATAAAACATTGACAAAGTATATTTCTTACAAAACAGGTATGAACTTTATTATTGTTTGATTGCATTAGCATTATCACAGCTTTGGTAAATTTTTGACGATCTTGGTTTGAAATAGTCTTGGATTTCTTGTAAACTGCGATTCTTTGTTTCTGGCAGCACGAAATATAATCCTACTGTTCCTAAGATTACTAACACTCCATAAAGTGCAAATGTCCCGTGTGTTCCTAGTACATCGAATAAAAATGGACTTGTTTTTACCACGACAAAAAATGCGATGAAATTAACAGCGCATGCAGTTCCACCTCCGATGCCTTTTGTTGTAGATGGTAAAATCTCTCCACACACTGTCCACGGCAATGGAACAAGACCAATTGATATAAATAAAATGTAAGTCATCAGAAAGACAAGAGGCACTGTTGTAAACACTTTGTTGTCGGGATACGTTTGTCCCATGTACACAAATCCACTCAACGCGAACAAGGACAGAACACAGCCGATGGAACTTGTAAAAAGTAATTCTCTCACTCGGTACCGCTTGGTCAAAACACTTGCGACGATCGACATCACTACACGTGCAACATCCACAATCATCATGGCGGCGTATCTATCTAGTGATGGCACCGTGATTTGCATCAGTTGTACCGAATAAAAAGTAACTACATTGGTGCCGGTCACTTGAGTGGTAACAAAAAACAAAAACAGGATCATCAGTGGATGGTAAAATTCTTGTTTTTTGCATTCAGCGAGTGTTTCGGATAGTGACTTTTTGGGTCCAGCGGATTTTTCCATCATTTGATTGAATTCTTTTTGTTCTACATCGCTGTGACCACGGAAACCATTCGAATGATTTACGCGCTTCTTCTACTTTATTGCAGTTGAGGTACCAGACGTGGGTTTCTGGTAAATATATAAGTAATGCTATTACGATGAATGGTAACACCATTGTCACCAAAGCAGTGGTTTGCCAGGTGAGGTAAGTGCCCAAGAAATGAACTACTAAAACGCCGCCAGCTATACCGAGTGCTACAAGCGACAAAGCCACTCCACGATATTTTGTTGAGCAAATTTCAGCCAAGTATGCCGTTGAAGACATTCCTGACAATCCCACGTAGAGTCCGCATATTACACGACCGATGAGAAGTGTTTCTAAGGATTTACTGAAGTAAATGATGCCCCAACCAATAATGGCGAGGAATGCACAAGCGATGTTGCTTCGTTTTCTTCCATATTTATCCATTGTCCATGTGCTGAAGATGCAACCGATAGACATTTGCAACGGCGCCATTGCGGCTAAAATTAACATAGAAGTCAATATAAACCAAGTTCTTGTATTATATTCATTACCTATCCATGATTCTTCTTCTTGTGAAAGTTTTATGATGCTGTCATCTGCTTTTAATTGTGGTAATAATATTCCCGAATAACCGGCAACCATTGATCCCAAGATGACGGCTAAAAGAATAGCGAAACAACCTAAAATCTTAAGTTAAACATAACATATAAAACTTCCAAAATAAACAAATGCCACTTACTTGTCGCCTTAAATAAATGCGTGGATTTTCCGGTGGTTCAACGTCAAGAATAACAATTTTCTTTTCATTTTCACTTAAAAATGGTTCATCAGCTTCCATTTTAATACTCTCTCACTAAACGCGCACGAGTTTTGCCAATATTGCAATGAATGCAATGTTTTTATGGTTTAATTAATCCGCCATTTGATTAATATCTACCAATCAATTGAGATAGATAGATGAGTTTCAATTGCTACATTACGAGTATAAATTGTGAGTTGTACACGAAATAAATAAAACGTGCTATATTGTTGGGTTGAAATAATCATCACATACATTCCATTTCAATCACAACAATTTTATTATGCAACATCATTCAAAGGTTGAATTTTGCAACATCGAGCGATTAAAAACGAGTTTGATATTGCGACGTCATTTTCAACTACTGGTCGAATGAGTGTTCACTTTACAACACACCATACCATACAATATGTTATCATAAATATGTACATTTTGATTACGTTATAGTTTACGTTGAAAAATATGCTAAAAAAACCTACTTGAAACTACTTTGAATTTCCTCCAAAGTTTTATTTTTAGTCTCCGGTAAAACCATGTATAATATCATAGAAAAAATAGATGTAATTGTGGCGTAAATTGTAAATGTTCCCGCGGTGCCAAACTGCGCAAATAAATCAGGACCTGTTTTTATAGCCACAAAGAATGCGATAAAATTAAGTGCAGTCGAAATCCCACCACCTACTCCTTTGTTTTGAGGTGGTAATAGTTCCCCACTTAAAGACCAAGGCAAAGGCACTATTCCAATAGACATAAACACAATATAACTAATAAAAAACGCAAGCGGTACCGTTGTAAACCACGTATTTGTTGGATACAAATCAGACAGATACACAAATGTAGCGAGGAGGAATAACGATGCTATCGTCCCCGCTGCACTCACAAAGGTTAACACACGTGTTTTATAACGACGTGTTAGTATACACGCAATTACTGACATAACGAAACGTATTCCATCAATAATTAGCATTGATGCGTATTCATTTAACGTGGGCACGGTTTTCTGCATTACGCCAACAGAATAAAACACAACCACATTGTTACCAGAAAATTGTGCCGTGACAAAAAATAAATTCATTATCATAACCGGCTTGATAAAGTCTTTTTGTGTGAAAATTTTACAACTCCACTTCTTATGCGTGCGTTTGGTTTGTTGCTCGTATTCATCTATAATTATGATTGCATCACGATCTGAGTACCACTCGAGAGCTAGCCGTGCCTCCCGAAATTTACCTTTGCTAAGCAACCACACGTGAGATTCTGGTACTGGTATCATTATGAAGAAAACAATGATTGGCCCTGCGCAAATTATAAGAGCCACTGTTCGCCAGTCGAGAAAAGTTCCTAGTAGATGTGCAACTAGAAGACCTGCAGCAATGCCTAAGGAGATTCCCGCTAAGAAAAATCCTCGATATTTTGGTGTAGAAATTTCACTGATGTAACAACTTCCGGTTGGACCAAGATATCCAACACTAAAGCCGGTTATCAGTCGACCAACCAGCAGACTGCTTATTGTTTTACTTAGGTAGATGAGTATCCAACCAATAAAGAATATGATTGTGCACAGGCGTAATGTTTTCTTGCGACCGAAATATTCCATGGACCAACCACTTATTATACAGCCGAGTGCCATTGAAAGTGGTGCCATAGAAGCTAAAAAATAAATTAATATTAAATTAAAGTGCTGCGAAATACAATAGAACACTAGCTGCCAAAATTTATTTTAATTTTACTTACCAATCCATGATTGTTGACTAGGTGTTGCCGTTGCCACTATTGTACTATTTTTGTTATCTAACTGTGGTAGTAATATGGCTGAGTAACCCGATACTGTGCCTGCTATTATGTTTAGAATGAGACATACTGAGAATCCCCACAGCTACAAATACATATTTACAGCAAAAATATTATACCTTTACTTACTTAACTAGGTATATATTTAAAAACTTACTTGTCGTAGAAAAATATTTTTGTGTTCGATGTTTACATACACGCAGTTTTCTTTATTGACAGCTGTTGTAAACGTTGTTATCTCTGTACATTTTTCTTCGGGTAACTCTTTATTAGTGCTCATTTCTATCTCACTGCTTGTTTATAAATAAACTTTACACATAGTTTTCAATAGTTTTAGATGTGATCGTAAATAAATCCAACACTCGTATGTGTAACTCGTGTGTAACTATGCGTGAATCACATGTTGAATTCAGGTTTAACTAATAACGACATTTTAATTTTAGCTTAGTTTCAACGTAAATGATTAATGTTCTTTTGAATGTTGTAATAAATAAAATATTGTTAAGTCTAAAATGAGTTTATGTTGTGAAGGTTTTAGAAATAATATAAAACTCATACTAAAATGTTTAAACTCCATGCGATTCACATACTTATCACTTGGCATGTACTTGATATCAATGAAATCATTGCTTTATTTTTGATAAGTGCTATATTTTGTATATTGAAGTTTATTTTCCTTATCTATACAACTGTCCGTTTATTCAAATATCTGTAAGATACTGTATTGAACAAACAATATTTGTGATTTGCAAATGGCGGCGTATTGGTACCCTTTCAAAGATGGCGTTAGTTAGTTCCCATTACCATTTTTCTACCCTCTATGTCCGCACCGAATACAACTCCGCTGGGAGCATTCGCCTACTCACCTGCTGGTTTCCATGACAACCCAAACAAACGTTCACTAATCGCACAGATGATGACAATATAAATGTGCATGTGACATTTATTTTATTTGATTTTTAATGATTTAACATTCATTGTGATGGGGGGTGACGGGACCAGTGCATTATTATCATTTTGGCAACCTCAATTTTAAGTTCAATCAACTCATACCATATTCGACGATTGTGCGTTGATCCTCAGACATTTCCATCGAAATCATTCGTGAAGCGCGGTTTGACTCATGCGTGTAAATGCGATAATGTCGCTTCAGTGTGGTGCTCTATTTGTTCATTAATTATTTACATCAAGACCACGGAAAATATGGATCAAGGGTGTTTTAATCAGCCACGTTGAGTGATACCCGTTGACTTTTCAGTTTACATTATTCTACATTGGTGAAGATGTTGGAAATATACTAATTTTTACAACGTTTTACGGAATCTCTAAACTTGTGTTGTATCATTAGTGCTTGTGAGAGAAGATTTGCGAACGAAATTCTTGCGCCAAAATGTCGAAGGATAAAATGTCTGAGATCGACGAACATATTTCGAAAAGATTTGATATTCACAAGAGATTAGGTAAAGGTGCTTATGGAATAGTCTGGAAGGCAGTGGATAAAAAGAGCAAAGAAATTGTAGCAGTGAAAAAAATTTTTGATGCGTTTCGGAATCAAACAGACGCTCAAAGAACATTCAGAGAAATCATGATATTACAATCCTTCAAGTCTCATCCGAATATTATTAAATTGCATAGCATTCACAGGCAAGAATTCCAACTATTTTTAACAATCAACTAATTTTATTGTAATACATTGTTTTGTAGGGCTACAAATAACCGCGACATTTATTTAGGATTTGAATATATGGAAACCGATCTGCATAATGTAATAAAACGCGGAAATGTATTAAAAGATGTGCATAAGAGATACATTATGTATCAACTACTCAAAGCCACCAAGTATATTCATTCCGGAAATGTGATACATCGTGATCAAAAACCTAGCAACATATTGTTGGACACTTTATGCCGTTGTAAAATTGCTGATTTTGGCTTGGCACGATCATTGTCTCAATGTGGAGATGGGAGTCCCGATGCAGATCCCACTTTGACTGATTACGTCGCTACTCGATGGTATCGTGCTCCTGAAATTCTCATCGCAAACCGCCATTATACGAAAGGCATCGATATGTGGAGTCTGGGTTGTATTATTGGTGAAATGATTGCTGGAAAACCAATATTTCCAGGAAGCAGTACAGTGAATCAAATTGAAAGGATAATGGCAACCATACCGTGTCCTTCAAATGAAGGTAATAACATAACCTATAGGTACTAATTTCTTTCCATACTTACTTTTTATTTGATTTACAGAAATAAATGCGGTTTGTGTATCTGGTGTTGGAATATCCATGATTAAAAACGCATGTTCTGCACCGCGTATAGCATTCCGATCTCTCCTAGGACCGGAAGTAGCTAGTGATGCTGCCGATCTCATCAACAAACTGCTGGTTTTCAATCCCAGTAAACGTCTTACTGCAGAACAGGCCATTAAACATCCTTATGTTGCAAAGTTTCGTGAGCCACATCAAGAAATCGTTATGCAATCGGATGTGGTAATTCCGTTTAATGATGATGTGCGTTTGTCGGTGGATGACTATCGTAATAAGTTGTATGAAATGATGGCATCTTCTGCCACCTCAAAACTAAAACCGTTGAGAAATACTAAGACTGTTATCAAAGTAGAGCCCGAGTTTCAGGAACCCAAATTGAGGCCCGGCATCTACAAACCTGAGAAACCTCTTAAGAGTAACAAGAGTTATGTGACACAATCAGAACCAAAACTGCGACAAGTATATCGTCCGCGAAATACTAATCCTATTAAATCGGATCCCAAACTGCCACCGCGAGAACTCAACAAAAGTTCAAATTCATGGAAACAGGACATGTCGAAAAAATGTAATAACAAAGTCGCTAATATTGATCATGGTGTTCGTCGGTTGAATAGTAACAGCAACGTGTATATGTCTTATAATAGTTATAATCCGAGTCATGGGATTATCACACAGAACGCATTGATGGAGCTGCGTGCAGCTGGATTACGATAGAGAAGTGTCGGAATTGAATTGGAATTGCTCACTGTTTGTGGATAGAATTAGATGTTAGATTTTTTAGGTCGGTTTTTGCGACAAATTTTAGAAATGTTTTATACGTCTGTGGAAGAAGTCTTTTGTATTATACAATTGTGAGTGGCTGGCTCGCAGATCACTTTACGATCACTTTCTATGACTGGCTGATGACAGTATTATGATATTACAATTGATTGAAGCAATATATTTTTGCACACACGTGTGATTAACAGTTTTTGCAAATATATCCTAAAATATTAAATTGATGGTTCTAAATCCTCCTCATACCTTCATCAATAAATATAGTTTTAAATTAGTTATTTATTACTTAAACTTAATTCAATATTGCCATTAAAATATATGAATACTCTCCTTAAAATGTTTGAAATTTATTTAACACTTAAATAGATAAGAAACATTAAAGCACAAAATGCTGTAGATTTTCTCAAACGTAACAACTTTAACTCAATTTCTTATCTACTTTAACTTCCTGCTTTAATTTTCCAATGTTTTAAGAGTTATTCTGCTGTTCGGATTTAATAACTCATTGCTTCTGAAGTAGTTATCTTTAGATGATAGACATATAACTATCATTACATTGATTTGTAGACATTTTTAAGATGTCTAATTTTGTGGTACATTATTTTGATCTACTCGTATTTCTAACTGGTTTAACCAGCGATTGAAATCTGTGCGTACGAAAATATCTTTTTTACAAAATTTTGAAATTTTGTTTAATACTACTATATGTAAGTATTACCGATATAATCTCTCATCTTAAATTACTTCGTCAATTGAGGCCATCTGCTTTAAAATCCATTGCGTAGTTTGAAACTATGGCGACGGGATGGCCCGAAGGGACTTTGATTTACACTATGTATAAAGATTATTTCATATATTCTTATTGCAATTTATCTTATGATTTTTTCCAATTAATTTAAGCCGTTCTTGAGTTCTAGCAAAACAAACATACAGTAATTCATTTTGATTGTTTTTGAATGTTTCGTCAGTATATTAATTTTTTAAATATGAACATATAACCACTTTTTTCTTTGGAAAGTTTACGATATTCTAACATATTAATAGTTAATGACCAATTTCAACTTTATTCAAATGAATGAATTAATAAGCATCAACAATTTTATGAAGTTTCGGTAATATTGAATAGAATAGCAATTATTCATAATAGTAGAAAATAGATAAAAACCTTTTCCAATTGTCTATGATGCAGTCTTGTTTCCATCATGGAATCAACGACATTATCCAACATTTTAGACGCAATTAATTTACAAAAGAGGATGTTACTTGTAACTGGATGTTGGCCAGTCCGAAATCCTTCATTTGCATATCGCTGCAAATATTTCTTGTCCTGGTCGATTGATATATCTTTTCAGTTCTTTCTCTTCGGCGAACTGTATAAAAACTTCACTACAGGTGAATACAAAGAAATGACAGAATTGTTGTCATTTATGGCGTCTGAGGTTCCATACTTGTTCAAGCATTTATTCTTCGACTGGAATAGGAACAGATTTATGGATGCCTTGGACAAACTAAACAAGCCGATGTTTAATGACTATCCAAAAGTGTGCGACGTCTATGTCCAAGAGACTATAAAATATGCACGTATATTTATGCGTTTTTATCAATTTACGGTGATAAACCTAGTGCTGTTGTATTTTCTCAAACCATTTTTTTCACAACAAATGGCTATTCGCTTTTCGGTATTTGACTTTGGATCGTTTTGGTGGTTCTTTCATGTGTATCAGGTAATGTGCATTGGCATTGCTTGTTACAACAATTCTACGTTTGATATTCTTGCCTTGGGGATTATTTCAATTGGGAGTGCGCAATTCGAGATTCTTCGAGATAAATTAATCAATGCTACAAAATGGGCAGATTTGAAGAATGCTGATATTGACAACGGCAGTGTTAATGTAGAACTTGAAATGGATGAAGTTTTGGATAAGAAAATTAATCGCTATTTAGGCCAGTGTGTCAAACATCATTTGGGTATCTTGGAGTACGCAGCTGAGATTGAGTATACTTATACGTATTACTTTCTTGTGCAATTTGTGGATAGTGTTCTGGCTATTTGCAATACATGGTTTCAGTTTTTGGTATTTTAATAAAGAAATAATAGCGTAAGAAACTTTATAATATGTTAGTATTTTAGCTGGAAGATCAATTAATCAAAATTATGTTTTTAACATTTTACACTTGTACACTTTTGATGCAATTGGGCATGTACTGCATTTATGGTAATAATTTAATGTTAAAGGTACGTTAAACTATATTTCTACAAGAACTTCTCAATATTATAATGAGCAAAATTGGTTTTTACTAGAGCGAAGAGATACGCGATGCCTGTTATTCGTCAAATTGGTATCAGTCAGGTACAAAAGTCCGTAAAAGTTTAATGCTAATTATGGAAAGATCAAAACGACCAACAGTTTTGACGGCAGGAAAATTTTCTGTGTTAAATTTAGCAACATACGCAGGAGTAAGCAAAATAACTTATACAAATTAACATATAGAAATTGTTTTTTTTCTTATAGCTTATTAAAATGTCCTATTCATATTTTGCACTTATGAATCGATTATATGGTGATTAAAACAGGGATGTCCATTTTTAATTATTCAATGTGTAGCACCAATATTAATGTGGTTATTGTTTTCGGAAAACTAATAATTGTAGAGGTGAGTAGTGAAATTTAAAAAATCAAATTAATTAACCTTCTTTATCTTACTTCATAATTTGTTAAGTCTTACGTAAATTTACTATTTATAACACATTTATATTATTAAACAAAAGAATAAGATCGCCGTATAAATAAACAAGCAGTAAGTAGACCGCTTTGCTAATTGTACAATATTGTTCTATATCCAAACTATTCCCACAGAATTCTTTGGGGTAACTATAATTACGCAAATGCGCAAAATGCAAACAATATAAATTTAATAATTTAGACACAAGATGCGATGTGTTTACTTTATTAATTATAGAGTTAATAATTGGTTATTACCCCACAAACATTTAACTCCATAATTGCCAGTTACAACATGCATATAAACCCTTTTCCTATCTTCATTTTCCTAGTCACTAATTCAAGATGAAGTCGAAGTTATCAAATATTTTAGACGCGATAAAGTTGCAGAGAGATATGTTACTTAAAACCGGATGCTGGCCAGTCCGAAATCCATCATTTGGGTATCGCTGCAAATATTACCTGGCTTGGACGATTGATTTATCATTTCAAATCTTTCTCTTCAGTGAACTATACAAAAACTTCACACAAGGCGAATACAAAGCCATGACTGAATTGTTGTCGTTTATGGCGTCTGAAGTTCCGTATTTATTCAAACATCTATTATTCGACTTGAATAAGAACAGATTTATGACTGCATTGGACAAACTGAATCATCCGATGTTTAATGAATATCCAAAGGTGTGCGATAAATACGTCCAAACGACAATCAAAGTTGCCCGATTTATTATGCGTTTCTATCAATTTACTGTTATAAATTTAGTGCTTTTGTATCTTTTCAAACCAATATTTTCGGAACAAATGGCAATTCGCTTTTCTGTGATTGATTTGGGACGGTATAAGTGGGTATTCCACATATATCAGGTGATTTCTATCGGAAGTGGATGTTACAACAATTCGACTTTTGATATTCTTGCATTGGGAATTATGTCAATTGCTAGCGCACAATTTGAGATTCTTCGAGATAAATTAATCAATATCACAAAGTGGGCTGGCTTAAAAAATGAAGAGATTGACAACGGCGGGGTTAATGATGATGTTGAGATTAACGATGTTTCTGATACTGTGTTCAATCAGTATTTGAGCGAGTGTGTCAAGCATCATTTGGGTATTCTCGAATATGTTTCAGATATAGAATATACGTATACATATTACGTTCTGGTTCAGTTCGTTGATAGTGTTCTAGCTATCTGCAATACGTGGTTTCAGTTTATGGTACACATTAAAAGCAAATATTGGAAATAACTTTCCATATTGTGCGTAATATTTAATATTTTTTAGCTCGAAGATAAACTAATTAAAATAATGTTTTTAATTTTTTACACCTGCACTTTGCTAACGCAATTGGGAATGTATTGTATTTATGGCAATACATTGATGTTAAATGTAAATCAACAAATGCATTTTGACATTTATTTGAATTTATTAACATTGTGAATTTAGAGCGAGGAAATACGTGATGCGTGTTATTCATCGAATTGGTTGCAAACAGGTACGAAGGTACGAAAAAGTTTAATGCTGATTATGGAGAGATCGAAGCGCCCAACTGTTTTGACAGCAGGAAAGTTTTCAGTGTTAAATTTAGCGACCTACGGTGGGGTAAGCAGAATTTAAGATATTAAAAATTATGTCGATCTAAATTTTATCATTTTAGCTAATTAAAATGTCCTATTCATATTTTGCTCTTATGAATCACTTATATGGCAAGTAAAAAATATAACGATTAAAATTTCTTTTCGTTATTATATCTTTTCAAATTGAAGGCAAACAACCAAAATCATCAAAAGCACAAAAACAACGACATGCACACAATACAATTATAAACAGTAAAACCACTATGATATACCTATCATTTAATAACACATACCACGGCACACATAGCAAAATTATTGAAAAGCAAAAATATAAAATAGCATACAAAACCAATCTCTGAACATCAAACAAGTAAAAAACAATGACCAAACCCACAAACGCATCAATAGAGGAATTTTCAAATGGACATACTAGGAAAGCAATGTAATGTCCACCTAAAATTAAAACAAATAAAAACTTTAATATTTGATGTAAAGAAACGCTATAAAATACAACCAATAACGCAACAAAAAAATAACCACTCACAAAAAAATCACCACTCACAAACCTACCATATACACACTAAAACAATTAATTAAAACATCTCAAAAATTAGTCAATTGCTGACGATATTTGACGAGGGGAATATGATTAATTCGAAGGGGACAATTTTAAAAGTGTGAAAACTCGTTACCGACAAACAATATAATATTAATAATTAGAATAAATAGTTATATATTTTTTATAAGTTATATTCTTTATAATAATTATGAATGTGCTAGCAATCCCATTAATTTGTTAATTTCTTGAGATAATCCTTCACTCTCCGATGCTAATTTAGATACTACATACTTAGTCTTGGACATATCCTGTGATTTGCCCTTTTCAGAAATTCTTGTTTCCACTTTTCGTATTAAACTGTTAACTGCCGCCAGACCCGTCACTACATTCAATTGCTTTAAATATTCTTTACTTGGAATTTCCATTCTTGCTTGAGCCTAAAATCATATGATAAACATTAATTAACACTATTTATCATATTTACCACAAAGACAAATTAACCTTATTTATTTCATCCGATATTTCCTTATAACTTTTCTTTAATTGCACAGAATCTAATGATACATCTTCATCAATAAGTCCTTCAATTTGTATCTTATACTTTAATAAATTTGTGTAGTGTTCCAAAAGATCTTCTTCGATTCGACTAAACTCCCGTTTGCTATCATACTTATCATTCTTGGTTTGTTTTTTATTGCTCACTATATTTTGAAACACTTGCGGCGTACTTTTCTTGAGTTCTTCTTCATTTTTCACTGCTTGGGATATTAAAGCTTTCAAACGTTTGCGTTCCACTCTAACATTATTCTGTTCTTCTTCTAATTTATCACTGTAAAGTTTATTTAATTGTGCATGTCTGAAGAACTCTTCACTGGACCGTTCTAATTCCTTCAAGTGTTGTAGCTCTTGTACTTTAGTGTTCATACACTGTTCCTCTTGTTTTAAACTATTTACTTCTGTCCGTAAGTTATTAATACTTTGGCAAACTTCCAAACAATTTTTTGGAAACTGATCAAATACAGGATATTCGCCATTGTGGAATGGAATCAAGGGTTTCAAAAACAAACGTGGGTGATTTTCAATTGTTTTGTTGTTAAGTAACTTATAACAACGCGCTATAAATCGTTTGAAATTAAAGGTGCTGTTAGTCCGGAAGAAACATTCAAAGTCGTCAATGTTTTCTAATGCCATTAGCGAAGATTTGTTGGCAAGGGAATAGGCAGCAACTGCTACCGTCAGGAACACAGCATCGTTTGCAATCAAATGATCACAAAACACTAACCATTGTGATGATGATAAAACCTCCGAAAACATTGATTGCAAAATGAACCAAGCGTACGTCTTTGATGTGACTTCATTTTTATAGAAGTGTTCCATTAATGCAGGATCTTCTTGCATAATAATAGATTCGACTAATCCCAGTATATTTAACGGTGGTACTGGATGATATTCAAACCAATACTGACAGTAATTAACTAAAATAATTATAATATCAATCAATCGCCTTAAATAACTGTATTTTTCGCTTACCAATTATTGTCATCAATGTTTCAAAACATAATACTGGCTCAGTTTGTAAGAATTTAACAAAAGGAAATATCAACACGGGTAAATAGCTTACTACGGAAAGAAATGGACACCATGAAATTAAATTTTCGTAAAATTGCTTCAAACTTTTCATATCCTGTTTAACCACCAATGGATAATGCTTCTCAAACTCGTTGAATGCATTTTCATAGTTATTACTTAAAATGGCCGCGTATTGCTCTTCATCGTTTGGAAGCTGTAAAAGATTTCTCCAAATTACTTTTCTGTATAAACTCGGATACTCTCCAAATTCTTTCAATATTGCCCTCAGTTTTTCGGTATCAAGTACATCAGACAACTAAAACAAAATAAATAATTACAATAATTTTGATACTTATTTAATAAACTAAGATCTCACTTGTTTCTTTAAAACATCATTTAATAGTTTCTTGTTGGTTTTCTGTTTGGTTTTATAGTTGTTTCTTCTTGAAATAATTTTCAAGTTTCTTTCTCGATTAATCCTTGGTAACACGTGTGCCATTGAGTGAATTTGAATGAGTCCACACCGACTGATAGTAGCAATATGATTTGATGATGGATCCACGGCATACTTCCAAACTTCTTCGTCCATGTTTATTTTACTGATAAACTCCTCCGATTGCATGTCGTAGAAATATAACACGCCACTGCTGGTTAGAAACGATAGGATTTTGTTCACGCCGTCATCAAATGGATTTGGAAGAAACTGAGCCTTTTTTACAGAAAGGTGTAAATGTATAAAGCTGACCTCCTTTATCAGCTGCAAAGTCTCGATACTGAAGACGTAAATTGATGGAGCATGACCAACTACCACCATTAGTTTTCCATTACTGAAATAATTAATTAAAAAAGTAATATTTGTATTATAAATATTTTCATTATTACCTGGTAAAAGCAATTGATCGTATTGTTAACTTATTGAATGATCCTCCTGTATTTGTTCCGATTTGCTTTATTGGATCATATGTTTTTGCTTTCCATATTTGAACAGTTTCATCATTGAAACAAGCAAGAACATCATTACTAACTGGTACAAACATGACCTGTTAAGAATTAATGTGTTAATATTAATTGTTATTAAGTGATAACGACGTACAAATTTTAAAATAGTTCCTTCTTCCAAATGTAACACGTGTAATTTTGTGAATGTTTTCATATTCCACAGTATTGCTTCATTGGTCGCAAGTGTAACGCAATCGTCAGTTTCAGAAAATGAAATATCGTTTACCGGATTTTTGTGGCCCAATAAATTTGCTATATTTTCACAGGTGTACGAATTATAAATCTGAATATCACCAGTAGTTGCGCCCACAAAAAGTGCATCTCTTGGAACGGTATTAATTTTTCTCATAAACTTTATAATGGAACAATTAACATGCACCAAGAACCAATATTTCTTCACAGTTAAATCAAAAACGTATACGTTTCCCAAGTGGTTTGACGCCGCTAGTGCTGATCCTGTGCAGTTGAATGATGCGTGTAAATATCGAACACGTTGGCTGGTACCTTGACCCACAATTAAGGTATGGTGCACAGACAAAACTATTCCATCTGAATTTGCAGGTGCCAAGTTAAATGATCGTCGTTGACATGCGACTTTCGAACTACTTTCGGTATTTATGCTCATTCTGATACAAATAATGCTTGTTCTTGCATTTATTTAATGATTTGATAAGAGTCGACGAACGAATGACGCGTAAATGTCACACAGAAGATTTGTTTCTAAATTAATTTAGATTTTATGCCATGGATATACATTTGTTATTTAATTTTGATTAAATGAAACTTAAAGAAACAATCGGGAATACAAACACAGACTTTTGAATGTTTTAGGTTGGAAGCGTAAACATAAAGTTTTGTTTTGTGTCACCTGGCAACTAGTAAATACAAACATTGACAGAAAATGTACATATGAACATAATGCAGATGTTATATAAGCTTTATTTTTAATCATCATGAAATCATGGCCGCCTCCAACAATAATTTTTTTAACACCTATTGCAAAAACACGATGAATTCTTTTTTTATATATTTTGTATTTTCGCGTTAAACTTGCTGACGATTTTGAAATTTGAATAATGATATAACTGAATTATTTTGGTCTAAGAAAATAAGGTGATAACAAAATGTTACTAAAATAAATAATCCTAAATTCGGTGCTTCCGTTGTTTCTTTTTTTGTTAGTTTTGAAACATTAGAAATGTTACTGATGCTGTAATTTTAGTTCTTTCGATGATGTATTGCACGTTTCTAATTTGGAATATATATTATATTCCAATACTTACTGTTTTCGACAAAACCCTACACAATATACTGTTTTGCGTGCATAATTTTCGTGTAATAAGTATACCTAAATATTGTTCCTGCAGTTTTTTGTATCGGAATTTTTTCAAATTAAGCCTTAACAGCTCAAATGATCTCAAATTTCAAGAGAACCTTTAATAAATCAACATTAAACCTAGTGAAAAACTGTTACTAGAACGGATAATGTAAATTCTCACTTACATTTGTCTAATTCATATTCCATATAAATATTTGTACAATACTCTTGCAAAATTGATCTGATTTAAAATAAATTAGGTTTAAGATAATTGCGTGTTTTTGTTTAGATAATTCTCAAATCTTGCAGCTCTTGTGCCTTAATCATTCTTTTAACGATACCCTCGAGGCAAACCATTCGTAATATTCAAATTCGTAAAATGCAAAAAAGTTTATTCATTCAGATGCTACCACAGCTCAACCCAATTTGTTTGTGCATCTATGACACGGTGTAAATCGGTTGAACGGGGTTTTAAAATCACAGATCATATAGAGAAAAAGAAACGAACTGATTTTATATAAAAACATATCTTATGATCCTAACCCTAAAGTTTTGGGAAGGCATTCGGAAAGCACCAGTTTAATTAGTTTTGAAATAAGGAAATATATAATGTCGACTTTAAAAAGAGTCCAGGTAATTAAATATACTGAATAATTACGAGATTATTACTTGCTGTGTTTCAGCAATGGGCGACATTTGCAAGAATTTGGCATGTCTATGATGCTGCCTGGCAAAACCCTTTTGATTCTGCTAAACTGCTTACAAAATATTTAATGGGATCAAATAAACCAATCTACCATCCAATGAGTATGTTCTTAAATTTACAATTTATGTATTTATTTCATATTGCTATATTTTACTTAAATATTTTTAGATGATTGTGGTGATCATGTTGTTATAATAAACAGCAAAGACATTGCCTTACCAGGAAATGAATGGATTAAGAGGGTGTACTTCCATCATACAGGATATCCACGTGGTGCAAGTTGGACACTTGCCCATGATATGCACAAAAAGGATCCAAGATTAATTATCAAAAAAGCCATTTACAATCATATGGATGGTAACATACAAAGGAGATACACCATGGAAAGACTACATATTTATCCTGACTCAAATGTACCTGCAGATATTATGAAGAATGTATCTAATCAGATTAGACAATTGAGGCCAGTACCTAAAAGATTGGATCATTATGATTCTAAAGAAGTGGAAGAGTTTCCTAAAATTATGGAATATCCTAAAGATTATATCCTTCGATAAAGGTGGAATTACTTATTGTAATTTGTAGTCAGTAAATTTTACAGAGCTAGAATATAATAACTGAATAAATATCTAAAATAAAACCGGCCTGTCCTTATTTTTTCATATATGATCATACATGTGTTGTTACCAGGAAAACAGAGGTTATGTTACATTTGTTGTTCACTTAAATCTGATTTCATTCTACATTTGAACAGATCTATTCATTTAACATGAAATTAACGCAAATTCTGTTCCGCCAACACATTGGTCGACACCTAAAGAAACATTGGATGATACAAGGTAAAAAAGTAGCGCGTGAAACAGCAGCTTTCAAATACCTTGCTGAAAATAACATACCGGTATATGATGCAAATGATATCATTAAAGAAGAAAGAACTATTGAACCGTGAGTATGATCTTCACCAAATAAATTTAATCTACTAAGTTTCATTTAATTCAAGTGTGGAGATCATTGGGTTTGAACCAAAGCCTCAACTCCTTGACAAAACACATCCCAACTGGCATGATAAAATTTGTCTCACATACAAAGACAATAATGTTTTACTAGAAGGATTTAAACAGGCTCAAAGGATAACCAAAACTGTAGAAATTCAAGATGGGCTACCTGAATCTTATATTATCAAGAACTCATCAAAAGAATTGGATGCAAGAGTAAGAAATATTATTTTGAACTCACACATCCTAGATGCTCAACAGGAAAAGTTAGAAAAGATTAAAGACCCTCTGAGACCAGCATTCAACTTTCCAAGGGTGTATGGTGTTTCACCTGATAGGAGAATGTATTTTTTATCCTGTATGCTTTGATTTCCACATTAAATATGAATTTATTTTAGGAAATTGTTAACATCCAAACTGATGCAGTTAATTGAGTCAATGGCAGGTCCACAATTATCCAACGCTCGTTATTTATTAAATGATGTTCAATTTAGATTTAATTTTGAAAAG
The DNA here is from genome assembly GCF_025399875.1 of Dalotia coriaria. Taxonomy (NCBI): domain Eukaryota; kingdom Metazoa; phylum Arthropoda; class Insecta; order Coleoptera; family Staphylinidae; genus Dalotia; species Dalotia coriaria. Next base: position 7,628,036 of record NW_027045451.1, read on the forward strand.
GCAAGTGATTTGATGCAGTTTGACCTCACTGCTGAGACATTTCTAACAGCAAACAGTGCATTGAGGATGTTAACACAAGATAAAGGTTTAGAGATCACATTTCCTGATCTTCACCCAATCAGTGATACAATCACTCTTAATTTGGATAATATTTACGACACGTCCAATCTTTACCGTAAATATTTGAAAATACTTTCAAATGCTATTCAAACTATCCTTGTGTTTTGTAGCCATCAGTAAAAATGTAACCAAACGCCACCCACACACGATTTTCATCGATTTTAATCATGAGAAAGTCGGTAATGTCTTTGAAGAACAAGTCACTGAAGAGCAAATTATTGGAAGGAGTCTATTGAAGACATTTACCGCTGCCGCAAGTTATGCTCGACAAGAATTCGGTGTAAGTACCACGTTATTGCATTCGTACCAGTAAAAATAACATACTTTTTGCAGGATAAAGTAAAAGAACTGCCACAACCGGTGACTGTACAATGTGTGCATTCTGACGGACGACTTTTCCACTTTGGCGTTTTGCAATTGAACACTCTCGACTTAGAAAATCATGACGGTGTGCGAAACATTTGGTATCAAACACCTCGACTCCAAATGTTTAATGTGTGTGCCTATGTGAAAGGTAAACCAACTTTGGAGGGGTATAACAGCGATGTGATCAAACATTTGATAAGTTTTTACGATAGCGTTTGAATTGACAAATGATGTAGGGAATGCTTTTGCTAATTAAATTATTTAGAGAGAACGTACAACTACATAGTTTACTTTATTTTTATCAATATAAAAGTGAAAATTTCAGCTTGCAACTTGCATTAATTAAAGCTAAATTAACCAGGTTCGTAATAGACTTGGGCATGGGTGCGGGGTGGTTGTATAGGAAATTGCTCAGGAGTATGTCGAGGAACAAACCATTTTTTTTTATTTTGCTTTAGTCGCGTCAGTTTGCAATTTACCGCCCTTACCAGTCCATTCCTCCTTCAGCTCAACGTCACACTCGAGGTCCCTAAGGGCAGCCTTAATATCATACTCACAGTTTTTATACTTAAGTAAAGCCGTTTTTAGTAATGCCTCAGCATCCAACCTGAGAAATTCCTTGTTCTGTTGCCGGCTGCGCGAGACCATGTTCCGAATAGCCCAGCTCGCATTTTTCTAGCACAATCGCATCAATTGTAAAAAAAGAATCATAAAAATGTATTCCATACAATCAACGAATAACTAAACTGATTGCCTACCTGCACAGATTCACTCTCAGGGTGTATCTTCATGGTTTCGATTATAACCAAAGGTGCACCGGCGATGTATAATGCTTCCGAGTTTTCAGTGCTGCGTAGAGTTAAAGATGCAATGCATGCTAACCCAAGAGAGGCGGTAGCTGCAGATTGTTTGTTCTGGTTCAATGTCGAAACAAGGACGGGTGCGGCGCCCATTTTGATAATCTTTGTTTTACACTCGTCGTTTCCAGCGAGAGCTTTCAGTACTTTGAAACATTGTCTCACTAATTTCTATATAACAAAAAAATCTCATCATGAATTATATTAATTCAAAATTGTCACTTACATCGTTATTACTAAATTCTTGCAAAGCTTTCTGGATGATTGTCAATGCGCCGGCGTCATCCACCTTTTTGCAAAATTCAGTGCGCACCAACAACGCGGAAAGAGTCAACAGAAGTTCGTTCATGACAGCTGCATCATTCTTAAACTCTAACCAACGATATTGTTAATACTAAACAAAAAACAAAATATTATACTTACTTTCGAGAAGATTCGTGATTGAGGCCAATGTGTCACTAGCAATTGCTCTCGCATGCTCGTGAGACCTCCCAAATTCTACGCGAATATCGTCATCCAGCACCAAAGCTCTCAAAACGCCCAAAACAGCGCATAAAAGATCAGATCCTGCGTCGTTTAAGAGAGGTTTTAGATGTTCCAAAATACCAGCATCAAAAATATGTTGTCTATTAACGAAATTTCATTATGTAATTTAATTTCACAGGAGATTTCAAAATATATCTTACCTATTGTATTCATGCAATACACAACACTCTTTCACCCACTTCAGAAGACTTGTAATAATCTCCTGATTTTTTGTTTCATCCAAAGTCTTAATAATATACTTCAAACCTTGCTCATCCAAGAGATCTGGTTGTTTTGTCATGAGTGCAATCAATGTCTTCAAGCACTCTAGTATACTTTCATCAGGAACACCAGTCTTCTCCAATACATCTAAGATGATCTTGTATGTGCCATCCTTACCTGCCAACACTTGATAAGTAAGCCCTCTTTTGCACTCAGTCTGAATGCAGGTGAGCACAGGTTTAATTGCCTGGATGTCTACACTGCTACCTGCAGTATAAGACTTCAAGGCATTAACAGCTTCATGCAGCTTCTCACAGTCAATGTTCACAGCCATCAAGTCCACAATAATATGACTTAAATCCACACCCTGAAGCACAATTGCAATGATATACAAGCATGTTTTTTTTTTCATTTGTCATGAAAACAATCAATCATAATAAACATGGCTATAGTTGATTGCTGGTTAAAATTAATAAATTGTTGGAATTAAATACCTGTGCCTCATATTCCTTGATGGTGTCTTTTATTGCATCAGTCAGCGACAAATCAAATTCTTGCATGTTTTCTTTTACAGTATTATCGAATGCATCCTGAGTTATTTGCAGCACCATTTTGATTGCTGACTCTGGAAAATGGGATTATGTTAGCAGGTGTGTTGAATATATGATAATACACAGATTGAAACCTAGCAGTCTAGAGACTGGAATGACTGGAATAAGAAAAGTGGAAAGTACCTTATTTGGTGTGCTGAGTAATTTGTGTTGCTCTGATTGGAATGCAACAATAGAACTTTCTAATGACGTCTTTGTTTCTCCTCTATCACATAGACCACTTGGTTTTTTTAATAGAAATTATAGACTGAGTATTTACGTAGTTTGTTTAAATAATTATTTAAAGTGTATTCAGGATTGTTTACGCGCAGAATGAATGCGACGAAACGTGATCAGCTGCGATGCAACAGCAGACTAACGATGATTCATGCTAAACACAGTCATGAAAATACTTACACATGGACATCAAATACTCAGTATGGGGCTGTTATAAATTAATTGTTTATAACTACTTTTCTACCTTCTCACTAGTCTTTCGGCCAAGGCACAACAATTAAACATTCACAAACCAGCACGTGTTCACGTGTAATAATAATCACGGCACGTACACGAACCAACGTACATCGATTCAAGTGATTCAAGCGCAGCCAGTGGCAGAAAAGAGAACTATTAGCTTTGTATATAATTGTGAACCATGACTACGACGAAAAAGCCTATACCGTTCGGACTCCTTATATCTATACTTCGTGGGTTAAGAGTACGGCACGTACTTAATACTACCCTGCAGACTTGCACGTAACAATAAAGCCGACCCTGCACTCGTAAAACACTACCGTAACATCCTGTACATAACCTTGAAAAAAAGACACTACGAGTCCGACGGCTGTACTAGCGCCAAAAACTGTAGACAAACATAATAATATTGTAGACCGATATTTTTCAAATTTTAGATATTTTTTAAATGTTAGCTAAGAGCTCCCGCAGACCACAAGTTTTTAATCGGCCGATAGTTGGGTCGGGCTTATAATCAGTATGAAGATGTATGCAAGTCCGCATACTACAACGATTTTGTATCGGCCGATAAATAAGTTTGATAGGCTACTCAACTGCGTTCAAACTAAACTATCGGAAAATTATCGGCCGACTGCAATATCAGTATGGAGTTCCTCGCAAGCGCGCACACCGACCTGCACCGACCGATTGTTTAGTCGGCCGACTCGATCAATTCAGTTCGCTCCGAGTTTTGGTACTGGGTGCTTGTGCATTTTGTTTTCATTATGTCGCTGCCCAATTCTACTGCATCGCTGGTTGTAGAAATGTGCATCGTAAATTTAATTGAAGAAATTGAAAAAAGACCCGCACTTTATAAAAAACAATTAAAAGAGTATTCTGATGTAAACGTAAAGAAAAAGTTGTGGGAAGAGGTTTGTGAAGCGGTTGTTCCTAGTTGGAATGAACTTAGTGCCGAAGACAAAACGAAAGAAGGTACGTAACTATTTATTATGTACATATACCTAACACAATAATCTTGCTTTGAAAACAAAGTTTATTTTAATATTTATAGTACAGTCATTTGGTGCTAAAAAACGTGGTTGCTTGGAAAATAGTGCGGGATTGTTGAAAATTGGTATTCATATAGATTTCGATGTGCTCTTTACGAATTTATACTTTGCCACCTCGTATATTGTTCGCTCGCGCCATCATCTTGGAAAAATGGTGCCTAGGAACAGTTTTTTGACCATATCTCCTTTCCGACTCATTTTTCGATAAACATATCTATATAATAAATTAAACTAGAGAAAATTCCTATAATTTATGTTAGTACCTTTTTCTTGTAAAATTAGTAGTTTTAGCGTACGGGCGCCGCAAAGTCTACTTCAACATTCGTTTTTATCAAAAACTCATTTCCAGGTCATCATGACTGCTATTTTTGCTTGCTATGATTTGAGGGTGCTCCTGCTTCTCCTTGCTTGTTTGAAAGTTTCGCCGGCCGAGTTTACTTTTGTTTTATTATTTCTTCTTTGAGTCATTATTACGTATTTATCGTTCTGAATAGTCGTGTTGTTTGCAGTTTTTAAGTCATGGCTGATAACGTAAATTGTTTTATTTGTAAAACTCCGTTGCAAGATAGTGAAGTGATTGAAGTGAAAGAAAAAGGATTGGAGACCTTTCGTAAGTCAAGCGTTAAAAGAAAGGATAATAAGGGAAAACTTTTAGAGGGATTGAGATCGGTAGTTATTCACGAGATATGTCGGAAACGATATAATAATGAGAAATTAATCATTGCGAATAAAAAAGGAAGTGTTGTCACGACTTCTCAACCTCAACTGCGATCCACGGGCCCAACATTCTCATTTAAAGATCATTGTTTTTTGTGCGCTGCTGAAATAACAGCAGAATTTATAGCGAAACAAAAACGGATACGTTTGAGTGATCGAAATATTGTGTATAGCGTACATAAATTATCGATGAAAAACACTATTTCAGAACGTCCTAAAGCACGTAATGATGATTGGGGTAGAGCGATTGTTGAATGTCTCAAGCGTGTTTATGATTTGGTCGCAGCCAATGCACAGTATCACAATTCGTGCATGTTATCGGCGAAGATGTAGATCTTCTTATTCTTTTAACGGCGCTATCAATGTGTTCAAACATATATTTGCTAAAACCAGAAAAAGGAAAAATTTTGCAACAGATCTATTCAACCAAAAGCATAATCGATCAAACAGCGGCAGATCACATATTATTCTTACACGCTTTTAGTGGCTGTGATACAACATCTGCACTCTTTCATCAAGGAAAATTAAAATTTATTAATGTACTCCGCAAAAATCCAGATTTAAACGAAGTTATCCAGGTATTTAAAAACCCAAAGGCTGGCTTCCTTCTTAAATTATACAGTTACAGTGATGTAAAATATGTCTTTAAACATCTATAGATGTTTGCTGGCATTTCACAAAATCAGCATACAAAAACAAATTTAATATTGCATCGCTACCACCAACAGAAGCCGCAGCCCGACAACATTCGTTCAGAACTTATCACCAAGTTCAGCAGTGGTATGGGAATGAACTAAATGCAGAACAATGGGGATGGAAAAAAAGCAAGAATGGGCTAATTCCTGTCACCACACTTGAGCCCCCAGCTCCCGAAACATTGTTAAAACTAATATCTTGCAAATGTAAAAAGGGATGTCAGAAAGCTTGCGGCTGCAGAAAGGCTGGATTGCAGTGCTCCGTTATCTGCACAAATTGCAGTGGTACCTGTTTCTCAAGTTCCATCACAAGATAGCGATGAAGAGGAAGAAACGATTACCGTTTTGAGTACACGTACGATGAACTCGAGAACCAAGATAGTATTGAAAACGATTATTCCATCGCGGATAGTATGGCAGAAAATTTTACCTGTGATATTTCGATCGGTCCTGAAAACAATTAATGCACAACACCTGGTCCATCGCGAAGAGCGAATCGGAAGATAATCCATTAAATTTTGGAATAAGGCGTGTGGATTAGGCCTACTGGGGATACCACGATAAAAAGACGCGCCACGTGCTCTACCTCATGGTGGTGTGGAAATGAGTTTTTGACAAAAACGAATGTTGAAGTAGACTTTGCGGCGCCCGTAAGCTAAAACTATTAATTTTACAAGAAAAAGGTACATTCATAAATTATAGGAAATTTTCTCTAGTTTAATTTATTATATTGAAATGTTTATCGTAAAATGAGTCAGAAAGGAGATATGGTCGCGAGCGTACAAGATACGAGGTGGCAAAGTTTAAATTCGTAAAGAGCACATCGAAATCTATATGAATACCAATTTTCAACAGTCCCACACTATTTTCTAGGCAAAACTACCAAATGACGGGGCTATTAGGTATACATTTTTATTTATTTACTTACATAAAAATTGTTACACTTTGTTATATTGACACGGAATGGAGCCTGCAGGAGAAATAAAGTATGATGACATATACTGCCGCACGTTATTCATATCATTTCTACCTCGGTTGTTTTCATTTATCGTTAAGTTGTTCATGGGACAACTGTGAAGAGTGTCTGTGAATTTTATTCCATTTTTGATTCGTACAAAATTATGTAGGACATAAAATACGCCATTTGTTGGCGAGAATGCCGAAAGAACATTCAATGTTCTTTTCATGTTCATTCATGCGTCAAGCTCTTGTATGTCTATAGTTGAAAATTCGCTTAAATTTCTTTTTGCATATTGACTTAATATGTGATTTGCAAGTCCAAATGCTTCATCGCCCACGACAGAGAATGGCATAACGTGTTCATCATCATCATTGGGCAAATGCCTGCCGGAGGGAATATTTCATCGGTTCTCGGAAAGTCGTTTACCCACTTCAGATGTTTTAAATATTTCTGAATCACTAGCCGTTCCATAATTTATAATCTGCGTCGGTCCAAGCCATTAACACACAAGAAAAGAACTTTTTGTAGTTAAAATATGACGGTTCGGAATGTTCTGGCTGTATTATCCGTATGTGCTTGCCATCTATTGCCCCAATAATATTTGGAAAATTTGTACGACTATAGAACTCGTCCGCAATTTTAATCCAGTCACCATGTTGTTTTATGGGCATATACAGCGGTTGGAGTATGTTCCATATTTGCTCACATGTAGTTTTAGTAATATCTCGAATTGTCGAAGCTCCCATTAGATAAATAATCAAAGGACAACGTATTGAAACTTGCTCCAGTGGCCAAATATCTGTACAATAATAAATAAATAATAAATATATAACATCACACATCACTTCTCTATGTGGTTGCAATAAAGTGTATTGTATTTTTTTTTTCAGGTCGAGAGGTGCAAAAGAGATGGGCTAATTTACGGACTTGTTTTCGCCGAGAGTTGAATGCACAAAAGAACACAAAGTCGGGGCAAGCTGCGATAAAGAGGCGTAGATATGTCTACTATAAGCAATTACTATTTTTACTTCCATGCATAGAAAATAGAGACCCGGAAAGTAACCTGAAAGAGGATAATTCTCAAGAAATTGACGAAGATGATGACGAAGCTGGTCCATCTACTTCTACACCTATCCCTAAGCGGAAGAAGAGGGCTAATTTACCTAAGCATACGGATTTAGATGAACCATTATTGAAAGCCCTAAATGAACCGAATGTTGACGAAGATACAAACTTCGCTTTATCTCTTATCCCTTCATTACAGAATTTAACCGCAGACGAAAAACTCGATGCTAAGATTGGTATTCTTAACGTTTTTAAGCAGATAAGAATAGCCAGGCAATCTACTTCTCAGTCATCATGTAACTACAATTAATTGTTTAAACACTTTGTGATTTTGTAATTTTAATAAATAGTTAAATAAACAAATAGTGGTTTAACTTACCGAATAGTGACGCTCAATCTCTCCTCCACCGGTATAGAAAGTCTTAAATTTGTATCCTCCTTAGCTATGGTTGGCCCAATTAACTTGACAAGTTCATTGAAGCTAGTTATGGTCATTCGATAAAATGCGAAAAACTTTTTCGGGTAATCTAGTAGTTTTGAATGCATCGTGTAAAATTTTACATTTAATAATCTATCACTGTGAATGGGATGCACCCAATACCTACTTTCGGACTCTCTTCTTGATTTTTCTCCTCCGTTGTATCAGAGCAATTATAATATTTCTGGACAATATTGTACTACTAGTAACTTTCATTATGCGACCGCTCTCTTCAACGGTAGCTTACAAAGTAAAAATAGTCGGCCGACTGTTGTCTAGTCGGCGTACTCACGACACACCCAACTGTTTAGTTGGCGTATTGTGCGCGCTAACAGCCCAACGCGATCAAACTATCGGCCAATAAAAAGTTTGTGGTCAGCGGGTGCTCTAAATGGCTGACTTTATCTAAAAGTCAAAAACAAAAAGGATTCCCATACCGGGAATCGAACCCGAGCCTCCTGGGTGAAAGCCAGGTATCCTAGCCACTAGACCATATGGGATATATAAGCTTTTGTGTTTTATGCAGTTATATGTTATAAAGATTTTAATTGCTTTTTAATTCTTAAAAATATTTCCACATCAAATTAGCCGAGAATGTCACAAAATAAAATAAATTAAACCATTTTGTTTCATCAGTCAGATCCTTTTGAATTCGCATATCTATCACCCGAAAAGAATCCCATCAAAAAACCTTGAAATTTATGTAAGCAATAATTAATTTAACACCAAATTGAAAATGGCCAATTGTATTCCACGTGGACAAGGTAAATATAAACAAATATTTGGCAATTCGTATTCTAAAATGTGAGTAAAACTGTTAGGGCCTGGACCAGGAGCGTATTATTTACCGCCGATGGTCGGATTTCCCAAACATGACCCATCAAAGTATCGTAACCCGCAATATAGCATGAGACCAGCTTGCCAAGGTGCGCTGCGCAACGTTGGACCTGGTCCATCCTACGACATCAGTAATATGACCCGTGTGGGCAAAACAGGCGCACCAGCATATTCTCTTATTTCAAAAAAGAAAGAAACTTGTAAGGTAGCACAATAATAAAATGAAGAATTCAACAAAATTATTGATTTATAGCTAAATTTTCAACCCCTGGGCCGGGGGCATACACTATCTACGAAAAGATGAAGAACCCAGCATATACAATGTCTTCGAGGCAATTAGGAGGATTAAGAAGTGCTAGTCCCGGGCCTAATCAATATAACCAACCAACTTCTTTGGGACCAAAAGTGCCACATTTGATAGCTGCACCAGCCTACAGCATGTAACTATAACTAATATTATATTGCAAGTAAAATTTACTGAAAAGATCTTTTTTTCCCAAAGAATTGGAAAAAATGGCATTTTAATGAAAGGACTATCACCAGGTCCGGCAAATTATCCAGGTGTGCCTACCGAAAACTATCGCACTAAAGCACCAAGGTACACAGTTCCGGGTAAACTTCCCCCGGCCTTAAAGTCAGCAACACCTGGACCCGCAGCATATCTTCCCAACCCCCCGAAAGTATGCAATGCTGGCTACTCATTCGGTTTAAAAGTCTGCGCAGCCCCTTACATCACAGCTGATGATGAGCTACCTTGTATCGTGCGGTAACATCAATCGACCATGATCACCCATTACTCATTATCAAATCCAAATTGAAGAAATACGTAACTTAGAAAATACACCACACGTAAGACATTGTCGTATTGTATTTAATTGTGTGAGAGTTTATTTGTCTTTAGAACTCAATGTAAACACATATGTCTAAAATCCTCAATCAATGCCATTCATCGTTACGTTGACAAAATAATGTGAGAAGGGTGCATTGATAACAGTGCGCATTTCGTTGTCAACGACATGAAATCATTTTGCATGTTTACAAGTAGGTGTTATAATATGATCTCAAATAACTTAACTAGTTAACAGTAGAAACACAGATTAACTAAATTTGTACAACTGTAAAAATTCTTAAGTCACATGTACTGCAATGTTTTTTGTCTTAATTAAATCGTGGATATAAATAACTTGTTTCATTCCTTTAAAAATAATTTGGTAATAGATCCCATATTGGTGTTCAATGTTGAATGTTTGCAATAAAAGTTCAAATTTCGAATAGAAACACTACCGATATGAGTTCTTATCACTAAATATACACAAAATACAATGATTAAAGATATGCAAAAAGTTTCGAAAGGCTCTACAGTTCACAAGAGGTGATAGAAAAGACTAAGAGTAGAAAACTTTGTAAAAGATCATCATCATATCGCTTTTTGCCTAATGTTGAAAATATGAATATTAAAATTGTCTTTATTCGTTTAGTATCTATGTCTACAACCTATAAGATATTCAGATAGGTCGATTCCCGAAGGGAAAAGTCTCAAAAAGTGTTTGCGTAAGGTGTATCTGTGTTTGTGTGTTGGTTTCAGTTTGATTATGTTTATAATGTAGGACACTCACATTTGTTTACTTCGTAAAATACTTCACAATTATAGACAGTTGTATTTCGTTACAATTTACAACAATCACGTGTACATACTTGTAGATACTTGTGTGTAAGATATTGCCATCGACGTAAGAATAAATTTCTGCATTTAAGTACATACTTTTGATATATTTATATATGTATAGAATTTGAAGACGTGAACAATCAACATATATCATATTTGGTTTCGACTTGAGCATCGGCTAATAAACACCCTATTAGTTAATAAATATATCTCTTGGTTTTGTGTATTTGTGTGTGTATATATATAACTAGTTATCGTTTGCTTTTGTTTAATTAAATGTAGATTAATTAAACTTGTGTTTACTTGTCGCTTTGTAAATATTATACGTTCGATTTCTTTGAAAAAGGCTCGCACTTTCGTGATTGTACATTCAATTCTCTAACATTACATTCTCAACTAGATCTGATTGATATAAAAATTGTTTAGGCTAACTTACGTGGGTAACTTAAGTTGATTGAGTGAATAAATATGTGTGCACAGATCATTATAAACAAAACAGATATGACTAGTAGTAAATATTGTCAATGTGTAGGTCGGTAATTTTGAATTGGTTGCATTGATCATTGTTTAGAAATTATCACAATGGTAAATACAAAATTATTTTTCTTACAGAATAAAATGTTAATTGCTGAATTTTGCAAAATAATGATCAATGATCAATACTGACTGACTGACTGACTGACTGACACGTTGGTTTAGTTGGTAATTAATTAATTTCGTGAACATTTATTTTGATCTCGTTCGTTCGGACGCTTCGTTTGGTGTATGATTCGTTGGATGGCGTTCGGTGCCCTCTCATCAATTAATCAACACATCGTCTCTGATTGCATGTGCAAACTAGTTCTGCTATCAGCCTTTCGGGGTTGTTCCTGTGCAATGGGTAGCTGGGACGAATCCACAATAATAGTGGGGCGTTGAATCGATGGTGGCATCAATGGAGCTTGATCTGTACTGTCTTCAGAACCTTGCCTTTCTGTAAATTCTAAGCATATCATCATTAGAGATGTAACTATGCAACTTGTCAGACAATAAATTTGGTTAGTTAACTCACTGAAAACCGATGAACTCGATGTTGGAGTGACGTCGTCTTCAATGGCGGTGGCGCGGCGTAATAAGCGATTGTTGCGGAATTCACGCGATTCCTGCACTACATGGAGCAAAGCTGGATTGTGTGAGACACTGGAATTGGACTGTGACTGTTCCTCTTCCTCATCGTACTTTCTTTGGATGAGGTCTTCCATGAGTTTGTAATCGTTCTCTTCGGCGTTGCGTAGATGTTGTTTCTCCATGAAAACGGCAAACTCAGGATTGGACATCTCAGAAGCGCAGCGCCGGCGATGTGCTATAAAAAGAACAGTCTTCAAGTCGTTGCAACTACGAAGAGTCATCTGTTCGATTTTAAGCTTTTGTAACATGAAAGAAAGTAATATTTATGGTGTTAGTCAAATAGTGGTGTTAGAAATATTTAAGAGCATCGGCAGGCCAGATCAAAGATGGTGCGGTTGAGTTGAAGTTGAAAGCTTGAAATCATGCCCCAAAGAATGACAAACACCAAATTGAAACCACACATTCATTTATACATGCATCTCCGAGTATAAAAAGACCAAAGTGGGTAAGAGGTAAAAGCAAAGGAAATATATCCTCAATCCCAGAAATGTGCCCCATCAACCCATATATCGTGTGTCGTAGAAGAAGAAAACAGCTAGAACAGCCAGAATGTGTAAGAGCAATCAAGATTGAAGAACTTGTCGGGGTACATTGCCAAAAAATGAAACAAAGTTTGGCATTCCTTTTCCAAAATCGTGTCGGAAAATATTGCAAAAAAGTGTTGAGTTTTGTTGCGATTTTTAGACGGTGTCCAAGTTCATTGGTTGCTGTAGTTTTTTAGTTGGTTCTACTAACGATTATGAATGGGCGGCGGTGCGGACTGTCCGGGCCGAGGCGGTGACAGTAGACGGGGCGTGCGCGGCGGGCTCAACAAGCCACACACCGACTCCAACTCGTCTGTGATGCTTGTATACTCGGTGTGCATCGACATGAGCATCGCGCGAGGATTATGGGCGTGTGCACTCGTCGTGGGTGCGGTAGACACACCACTGGGTGCGCCTCCACCGCTTGAGGGCGGGATCACGTTGATTTGTGGTTCGGCGAACTTCACGCTGCGCCCAGTCGGGAGATGCGCGAGCGGATCGGAATTATCGGGTTCGGATTGCGTTTGGGATAGTTGTCGACGCGACAGGCTGCGCTTGCTACTCGAAATCGACTCATCTCCTGCAGGAAGACACAATTTGGAACACACCAGATACGAGCGCATTATGTTTAGGTTAAAGAAACGGACTAATAAAAAAAACTAAAGTGGAAAAATAGCCATAAATAAAATCAACAGAACATTTTCAGAACCACTGAACGATAAACACAAATAGACAACATAAACTCGAATGTTTCTCATGTTAATATTTTTTTTGCCAGAAGTTGGTTAATTGAAGAAGTGGCGAAAATGTTAAAACAATAATTCGATGAAAGTAACAAAGTTTTGAGAGAATTTAATATTAAATAACATTGAAGAATACACATGAGACGACCAGCCAATATTTCAGTTCTAGTTTAAACTTATATGACTAGAATGCGTGTTTAAACTAGAACTATTGCCTTCAATAGCTTTTATGTCAAGAATTTGAACTAGTACCACTTACCATATCCGCCTTCGGAGTTCCTCCGCCCTCCGAACGAATCCCGTCGTCGATTTGCATACCTATATTTCAGAGGATCCAACGTCAACGCCCCAGCTGAAAGTTTATCGTGTTCTTCATCGGCTTCGATTCCCCGTTCGCTTTCTAGCGATGTTTTAGACTCGTAGCTCCTTTGCCGCTCGTCAAGAAGATGCAACTCCATACGACTCTCCGCCGCAGACATAACATCCATGTCCATGTGTTCGTCATCCTCCTCCGCCACTGTCCTGACTTCAAAGTGCGCCCCGTCATCAAATATATACGCATCGGGACGCACCTCCGTTAGGGATCGCGTGGGCTTACGCCGCAGAGTTGGTTGTAACGTAGACATATGCGACTCATCCGACATTGCCGCCTCGGAACGTTCACTGGCATGCCGTAACCGCTCCACCTGAATGGGCGGTGGGGGCGGCTCGTCGCTCATCTGGCGTGTCGCCATAAACCGATGGATGACACCCAGGTGGCTCATAATATCCGTCGCCACTTCTTCCACTTTCCTTAAACGGAATTCTAGAGATTGTAAAGAGGTTGCCTGCGTGTTTTCTTTGGTATTAATATCATCCACTTTCTACATTAATAATCGAAAAAAGGAATAAATACGGAATTAAAATACCCGGAGAAATTGTTACCTGACAAAGGCTCTCAATACGTTCGGTAGTAACCTTGATACGATCCTCCATGCTCTGCTGTACCTTCATTTCTTGCTCAGTGAAGTATCCCTCTACACAATCCTCTTCAAAATCATATAACCTTTCCATGTCCTCCGGTTCCAAGAAAAGTTTCAACCCGTTGTCATAAGTTTCGCGCACACCTTTCAATTTTCGCTTACAGTATTTAAACAGAAGGTACATGTGACATATGAGAATAAAAGGTGGTGGTAAAATTGGCTTTTGTTCGTATTCCATGACGACCGTAAATCTCTGGAACATCCACACTTGATGAGCGACTGCATTGACCTCGTTGAAGATGTTATTAAACACCGCGATCAACAGATTAATCAATAAGATATTAGCGATCAAGAGATAGATAGCCATCACAGCAGGAGTTATCCACCTGCCTGTTAAACATTCGGTTTCCTCTCCTTCCCCACACGGTGGATCTATTGAATCGGCAAATACCTCACCGTACAACATGAAGTACGGTTCAAAGAAGACATCACGTGCGATTCGCCAACTAGGTTCTTTGTTTGGATACAGAATAGCTTGTCTACACACTCCAAAACTCATCAATACAACCAGTAAAAGCACCACGAAGTAAATCATGTTCTTCACCATCTTGCCCATCATCGTCACCAGTGGTCCTGCAATTATCGACATATGACCATCAACACTCATATCAAACAATCATCAAGCGCGATATGACATACCCAAGTATTTATTTACACCTAAAATATTTAAAATTCTAAGGTACCAGTATATGCTGTCGACACAGTATATAACACGGCCGACCTCCATAGTAGACGGACGGACGCGCAGCGCCACTCCGATTAGGAAGAAGATGATCGCAATAGCGTCACACGGATTCCACATGTTCCACGCCCACACTGCAAACTTGTGACTGACCGCCACGGGTTCCGAGGATATAATTTCGCGTATTTTTTCAAAGCCCAGAGAGCAGATATACGCAATCGAAAGGTATTCCTGCCAGCTGGGAGTCGGTTGCATTTTTACTAGTACTGTGTAGCTGAAGATGATTAGGAAGAGCAGATATGAAATCTAGAAAGTCACAAGGTCAGCGCAAAGTATTAAAAAGTAAATTTGACAGTCATTACGGAGTTGGCCCAAAATTTGGTGATTGGTGCCGTGAAGAACTCGTAGATCTTCTTTTTTAATTTAAGAGGACGCGTACGCTTGTCAGGATGGTATTTGGCGCTCTCATCGAAGGAGAAATGATATTTAGTTTCGTCCATGTCGGGCACAACTTTTCCGTTTTCTTGAACGATCGTCTCACGAGCGATAAAACTATCCGACAGCAATGCCTATAGAAATAACCATCAAGATTAGCAATATAAAGTTAGCGAACAATTTCTTAGATTACACTTTCAGAATTCATCAAATTCCGCTCAAACTTTGTAAAGGTTTAAAAGGTCTGCGTCTTTGATAATTCCTGAATGTCAATTTAAGCGTTGAAATGTTATCCGATGTTAGATAAAACATATTATGCATTATTGGCACGATGAAAATTAAGGTAAGAGGTGGTTCTCATTTGCAAAATGGCTAACTACCTGATCCTGCATCGGCAAATGTGAAAAAGGAGGATTTATACTGCCGGAACTTCCCCGCTAAAAGTACGAAATAGATATACAAAATAAAAGGAAAATTAAACAACAAAAAATAACCAAAACAAAAATGAAACGAACCTCGGAGTCACAACCAGCTTCAGAATCAAGACTTTGACTCTTTTCGGATTGTGAGCGGTCATCATCATCGTCATTTTCCCAATGTTCTTCCTCAGTCTGCGGCATCAATTGCAACTCTTCTACAGTCTTAAACTCTAGGTTGCAAATGTATGGTGGAAATAAAAGACTCAAGATAACCTTTTTTTAATAAAAAATAAATTAAGTTTTAAAAAATTAGAGCAAATAAAGAATATGTGAGTGTTGCTGATGATAACTCACCTTTAAATTTGTATTCTTCCTCGTTCTCAATCCTCCCATCCAGAGATCAGCCAAAATAATCTGTGAACAAGGATGCGCCAGTAAAGCCCGATGATTGGCCGCTACCGCGAGGCTAAGACACGTCTGCCCCGACCAATTGGTGAGTTCGCATGTCAAAAGCTGTTGAGCCATATCATCATCCTGCCGGTAGCAGTAATCCAATAGATCCAAGGCAATACTCTCAAACTCCTTGCCGTAACTGCGCAACTCTTCATACACCTCTGTTTCCATATCATCTTCGGCTGCCTCGTGTGCCATAGCTTTGTAAAGCTTGCAAGCGACCAGCGCTTTTGCTAAAGCCTCCTCGCCGTGCACCCACATAAGCGACGCCATCTTCTGACGTTTCATCAACACCGCCCAGATCAACAATTCATTAAAAGGATAATCAAACAAGCACAGATTCTCATTCTGTGGAATAGTCGCCGCTAGCAAACTCATTGCATTGCCGGAATATCTCACAAACGATGATGAATTACGATGAATCTGTGGTGTTTTATTCATCACCTTAGCGTAAATCGGTCTGAATTTCCTACGTGTGTAAAAAGCTCGATATGCTCCACCCATTAATTTATTTATAACCAACCCAATGTCGTGAAGGGTATAGATGTATCCACGAGGAATATGTGGCCTCACATCACGAAGAATGTAGCCTAAAGTGTTACTAGGACCCTGTTTAGTGTTGTAGAGTTCTTCTAAACGTGGAATAGTCAAAAACTTTCGCATATTCACACCATTTTCAAGCAAAAGTTTGACGAAATCAATGCGGTCGTGTTCCAGCGCTTGCATCATAGCCTCTTCCAAAGCTCCTTTAGGCCATTCCTGGCCGTATACAAAAATCTCTGACCTGGCTATATCCACACGATTCCACGTCAACGCAAGCGAAAGTTGTTCGGAAGGCGTAAGATGCTGTGATTTGAACAAGGCAGTCAAAATAGTTTGATCTAATTCTTGGGCACGAGAATCAAGTCGATCCGAAATTCTAAACACTGTTATCTATTCGTGTTGATGGTAAATAACATTAATATTAATTCAACGAATTTGATAATATTAGTACGTACTAGATTTTTTCTTTTGGTGCATTGCAATAACTCTCCATAGAGACATTCTGCTTTATCAATGTCCACTTCGAAAGAGCGCTGAATTAACGATAGAATATAATCCTTCATATTGTCCATCACCGGCGTGTCGGTATCGGAAGCGTATCTGTAAACAACGTGCTTTGATGGTAGATAATGTTCCGCTAAGCGATAAAGAATGAGGTGATTATAAAACGTACTTGTGCATGAAAGCAATTAGGTCAGCGGCGCGTCCGGAGCCGTCGCACACCACCACCGGCACTGGTGGGTCATCGGTGACGTATTCTAACACAGCCCTTATCGTATTCGTCCCACCTTCTATCACAAGACATACCACGGGTGTTGTACTATACGTATCTGCAAATTTAATTTGTAAAGTTACATCATAATAATTTTCAGCAGGATGCGAAGAACATAAAACGTGTATTGACCCAAAGATTATTTGGGTTTATCCCAAGCGGTGCTTCCAGTAAGTTAATATACGCATTAAGGATAAATTATGTATTCCCGATTTCGTTTTAGATTTTAGATTTCATACTTCAAATTATTCCAAGCTTTATACAATATTAAAGTCACATTAGGCTGATCATTTAAACTGTACTTAGATTATACCCAATGTACATTATAAACTAATTAATTTAAAGCAGAACCTTATATATAAGTAAAGAAAAAATATAAAAGTAAAGTTTCAAAAGTTCTCAACTTAATCTGAGGATAATCTGCATCTACCTGAATATGCCAGATAATAAAATAAAAGTTATGAATAGAAGTCTGACAGTTTTACGGGGTCTATGCTTTCTACAAAAAGAAGTAGAAGTACTATTATTCTACGAAGAAGTGTGAAGTGGATTAAAGTGCATAACTTTCCAGCAAAAGTTTCTGAGACAGGAAGACTTACATTCGGTGCCTTCGAGCTGCCGCTTTTGCGCGAGGCTAACACCTTGAGCTGATTCACAGATCACATTATATTGTTTAGTAAAATATGATATATTTATTTCTAATTTAAAACAAAATTACTTACATGGATGAAGTTTCAGCTGAGAAATAAACTTTTCCAATTTCTTCCTCATCACGATCTCCGCACCATACATTCCCTGAGTGCCATTATCAACTAATAGAAAATATGAGTGTCTATTGTTTAACACAGCTAATTTCGACCTGAAACAAACGAAAACTAGTTTGAAATGTCAATAATGATGGACGTTTCCGTTTGACAGTTGCAAATCACGATAACGGATGGAAGTAAATTTGTAAATTCGCCCGTGCAAGCAAGTCATGGCTTGCACCCGTTCAAAATTCTCGTAACATGCTCAATTTTCGCGCCCTACGTGTAGGTGGCCAGGTTCTGAAGGAAATACTATCAAAACATGTGTCGCTTCCAATCTTGCCACATGGATACTATCCATTTTCAGTCACCCCAAAACGTGGGGCAATACCACCTGGAACCAGTGGACACACACCTGGAAAACCACCGGTACCACCAAAAAAGTTCCCGGAACTACTCTATTTTCCAAAATTCTTTCGTTGGCTGGGCATGAAGATAAGACTTAAGTATTTGAAACGAGTATGGGATCCAGAATTCAGCGAAGGTGCCTTCATCTATGGCTCCACGCAAGCAATATGTCGTATTTCAGAAATCGTTCACTTCGATAAACCAAACGAATTGAGAAGTCTACTTACAGATCAAGCTGAGAAACAATTACGAGCAGATATGTTAGGTAAATTAACACATATACAGAGAAAAGTAATATTGCTCAAACCAACCGATATCAAACTGCTGGTGCCTATCAAGGTGCAACTGATAACAGACAAAGAAAATCGTAAATTATGCCTAGTTATGCTGAAAAGTCTATCAATGAAGTGGTATCAAGAGAATCAAAATCTCAAGTTGGTGTTGATTGTAATCGACACAGAATTTACCAGAGAATACACGCAGGGCAACAAGTCGGAGTGGTTTGTCAGTTTGTTCAAGATTGTACAATGCGCGTTGATTAATGGAAGTGCGGGCCCTCCAAAACCACAAGCATAAATACATACATAACACCTGAAAATAACCTGAATATAAAAATAAATTACCTTGGAGAAGCTATTGAATGATATTGAACATCCCTGTTTATTCCAATGAGTTCCTGATTGTTTTCGATGATGCCCCAAGGTGCAATGCCCAAAGAAATGATTTTACCGCTGCGTTGAGATCTTTCAGTCAGGAGTGCGTCTCCGACTTGTCGTGTAACACCTGAAAAAACATAAAACATTGAAAATTAGAACTTTTTGCTTGTTTTTTTTTTCTTGTTGAAACTTTAAGGTAACTTTAAGCTGTGTTCCAAACTTGTACGTTTAGAATTATTACTTTGAAACTTAAATCTTGGGTGGAAAGGTTAGAAGCTCTTTAAGATGTAATTTATTTCACCTGTATTGGTTCCACTGGTAAAAATCCATGCGCCGGTGGTCTTGGCGGCTTTGAGCAATCCCTTTCTCAGCACCTTCTTTAATTTCGGCTGCAGTTCAAAGTTGGCCTTGCCTCCCTGCACGGTGATAAGCAGTTTCGGCGGCTCGAGATTCCACTCCCGCGTGAACAATTGCAGAATCAGTTCCGGGCGCGTGTCGTGCGATAGACGAACGTACTGCAAACAAACAAGACATCATTATTTGCACATCTCAGTGCGTCAGAGTAAGTTTCTACAAATTGACTAACGCAAGTTACAATTCACAAGTCAGAAGATAAACTTGCCTCGAAACAATTCGAAGAAGTTTGCTGCGCAACCCACAAAGTTACTAATTTGTTTGCATTATTAATGCCTCTATGTTTTGCCCTGTTCAAGTGAGCAGCCGTTACGTTGCGAAAATGGCTTTATGGTACATTAAATAATTAGTTTCAATTTGTATAAGATGCGTTGGGGATTAATTTTAAGAAAATTAAATTTTCTTCATCTTCACTTAATTTCTTTTGTACGTAAATATTAAATAATAATCAATCTACACGCGCCATTCATTAAACCCCGCAATTACAATTACTAATATAAAGTTGAACATTGACGCGTCTTTCTAATTGGCAGATTGCCGCTTTTCTGTGTACTAACAAGCCTTTTGTTCACCATCGCCGCTGTAATTATACGCAGTGTCTAAGAAAATAAAGTTGGAATGAATTGACTCGAAAAACAAAATAGAATCTACGGTCTAGTCATCGATGGAGTGCGCAAGTTTATGAATACGACGTCAGTCATTCGATTTGAATGCGAATTGTCTCCTGTAATGTTTTATGTAAATTTGTCAGCGATGCTCTTATTCTAATGACAGTGGAGTGCTTACCAACAAGGAACAAGGGCAGATGTGACAATGGAAATGTGTCATGACAATACAAAGGTAAAAAGATATAGTGTCAAATGTTTGTTACATTCATCTTTCACTAAAAATAAACAAAATAAATGTTTATACTGTTACGCAGAATGCCTGTCCACGTCTGTTTATATAATATTCTCTTTCATATTTAATAGGTCCACTTCAATTTATCTTGTTGTGGAGAAGTTTATTGCGAGAAACGTCTACGCGATTTATATTCAATGTTAGGCAAACCAATAAACAATTTTTTTTTAGGTTACGTAATATAGGTTATCATACAATTTAATTTTGAGGTTATGAGTGGAAATCTAGTATTACGTAAAGTAAAGAAAGAAAATATAAAGAAAGCAGTAATATCACAGAACATAACGCGTGATTTATTCACGCAATCCAACGATTGACCTTTGCCACAAAAGCCACCGGTCGACGAGGGGCGAGCAAAACCCCTGGAAATCCATAAATTAGCAGCGCTAACGTGAGCCGCGACGTACTGACCCACACACCTGTCGGCCTTTTTCAACCACTGCCACCCTCTCCCACCCCAAACGCTCACTTGTTGTGCGTTTGCGTTGTTTTTATTTTATTTTTCATATAATGCTACTGTACATACACATATGGAAATGTCAGGTTACACGTGCCACTTTACGAGTACACGTGGCAAGTAATAAATTTCTTTTAAAACTGGACACAGATATGAATACCCACGAAAAAATTACGGTAAAACATTTAGTAATTATTTGACTGTGATTTTAGAGTTATTTTACGTATGCAGCTGCAAATATGCAAGTCCAAACTAAATTGCCAATCTCGCCAAAAAGAATTCGTAATTGCGGTGCTTTTTGCGTCCCTCTCTTTAGATGAAAAACCTTTTGCAGAAATGCTGAATTATCACGATGAAACGAATGGACAAACGCATTTTGTAACTTTCATAAAAAAAGCTTTTAATAATCGCACTCACCACTCAATCTAGACTCATTTTTTAATTTTTTTTTTTGGGTAATATTACCTTTTATCAACACAAGGAAAAATGTGATAGTGATAGTTATATATTTTGTGCAAAGTGAACGTGCCATGGAAGACCCACTCCAACTATATCAAGCATTTATTGCCTGAGTGACCTAATTTGATTTCACCACTCCGGGTGAAAACCGTTTTCGTTAGAAACGTAATTTTCTTTTCGCGAACATTTTTCGTTTCTATTTCGACAAGATGTATGATACTGGTGAGTATCATGACTGAATCAATTATGATGTTATTACGATTCCTCTACAAAGACTGAGTAGAGGAAATTTTAAAATGATTGCTGGAAGGTTTCAGCATATTTCATAAAAATATTTTTAAAAATATTACGTATTGTAAAACTTAGTTGCTTACAGTTAAAAAATGCAGTTCCTAAACATAAACCTTAATTTTAATAAAGCACATTCAAAGTTAAAAAAGTATTTTTAGTTTTATAATATTCATGATATTTTATAAACTGCAAAAGAACATGCAAAATGTTAGAAAGTTCATGAACAACAACACAAACTTGAAATGAACAGTATCGATTTTCAGTGTATTGTTGGTCGGAAAGACTCAAGAGGGGAATAACAAGAAAGAGAATAACAAATAAGAAATTCTGCTCTTACTTCGCGCGAATCCTTTGAAAAAGTCATAAAAAACTAAATTATTAAGAGTCTAATTTTATATAATCCTGATTTACTCTTAATAATTTATTTTCTGTCTGGAATATATAATAAATAAAAAAAATAATAGCAGACATAATTTAGTAGGTACTTTTAAGTACTTAAAATAATTTGTATTAAGACGTACGTGAAACCATTAACGTCAAGCGATGTAATGAAATTATTCTCTTATAATTAATTAATTAACAATTAAAGTACACAAAGTTTGATGGTGTGGTTTACCTGAGCTTTGGTCGAATGCGCCCCGCCCTGGAAATCGAGGGTGCCGAAGGCGTCCGTAGATGAGGTGCGGGTGTTCTTCGACGGCAGCCACATGCCGTCGACGTGTAGAGGATGAGGCGGTTGGAGGCCATGGTAGCCCACGGCACGACCGCAACAACATCTGAAATAAATGAAATCACAATTAAGGAAACTATTAAGTGATCCAAATCTTTTGTCTTTGTGTTTACGAAATGTTGTGAAATTATAATATATTTTATTTTTTATTTCAACTTTTAAAATTAAAAACAGTTAATTAAAAGATAACTCTGGGGAGCAGACTTTTAAAATCTTTTTAAGCTTGAGCGTTCTTTTCTTTGCTTCAAAGCGAAAGCGTTCCAGTTAATTAGAAAAACTTGACAAACTTATTTTTGTTTAATCTTTGCATAGATTAAACTTAAAAAACGGAGAACAATGCATATCAAAAAGTCAATTTTGCTTCCAGTACTTTAGAGTTTGCGTTGAAAATAGGTACTAACTAATATCCATGTGATATGAGAGAAAGTTCGATATATTTCGTCAATATCTTAAAAATTCTAAGCTAAGTTTGGAATTTAATAAGTGAACCAATAACGCTCCCAAAATTACCACCACTTGGAGTTTGGAATGTCAATACTCTCAATACCCAGACCTTGGGGAGCAAGATGAAAGAAATATTTGTCTGATGAAATGTCATCGATAGTTATTTAGAATTTTACCAACATACAATTCACGCGCCAAGAGCATATTGAACACTGAACACTGATATGGTAGTAGTAAATAAAAAAAAAACACGTGGTAGCCAGTCTGATTGGAATTGATAAGTGACCTAGAGTAGTGACCCACCCCGTAGTCGAGATGTTCCAGTCTCCATGCAAGTATGCGATGCAGGGATACAAAACCTTCTTAGAGAAGACAAAAAGAACAATTACAAAAAGAATTCCGGCTAGGTATGACATTTTTATACTTTGGTGCCTTCATTCTTTGGGGAATCATGGGGAGTCATGGTTGTATTCCTGTATAATCCCGAAGAATGTGGGTGAGAAATGCAACTGAATTGGTTTGGCAAACGACATGCTCCAGAACATTCTATACAGATGTAAACCAAGTGCTTACGAGTATGTGGATAATGAAGTGCCGCGTATTGCCGGCCGTGATGATTTTATCTCATGCTCGTTCACAATGTAGATATGAAATATGTCATGAGGACGCAAAATTTCATACACTAAAAGTTAAGTATATTTTGAAATTATTCTACTAACTTAAAGTATATTTATTTGTTATTTTTTGATGAAACTATTATTTCACTAAAACAAGACGTTTTAATCTGCCGATGAAAATTGTATCAATATTCAGTAACAAAGAAAAAAGTGTTTATTCACGGCGTAAATTGTGCAGCGGTATCATTACTAACCAATTTATAATAATGTATGATTTCAACGATTTTATTTGGAAGCAATAGAAATATTTGTGACTAAAAAGTAAAATAACAACCATTTCTTTTCACACATGAATTTACACCGAACGTATGCAAATAAGATTTGCCTCTCGACTACCTTCATGCATATATGCATAACGAGTGTCGGAGATACGATAGGATTTTCCTCGATTGCATGAAAATGGAAACTCTGAACTGCCAACAATACAGGCTGTGACTCGACAGTACAAAGAGTACAAAAAATCGATATTCCTCCAGGAAGTAATTAAATATTAACTAACCAACATGTTTTAAAATTTTATTCGCACTGAATTAAAAACAGTACACTATTTGAAAACAGAAATTTTAATTTATTTTTTTCGAAATAAATTGTATGCTATAGTACACAATAGTAGAGATTTTGAGTGACAAAACAGTGGATATAAAAGTAATTCAACGAAAATTACTTTTAAAACAGCATTAAATTTTGTGTATGTAGAAATTTCGATTTTATTTCATGCTAAACAGGACTTTCAGTTTCCGCAATACAAAGTATGCAAATGGAACAATTAAACCTCTCTTATAATGTAAATTTCTGCGCCGTTTAACGTTCGTCCGCCAACAGTTACACGTGTCCCTATAGTGGTTGTGCTCCTGCCTGCTTCTGAAGTTTGATCCTTTTTTGCGCGACTACCTGACATTTTTTCGTCATCCCGTCCATTTGCCTGCCCCATTTCCCGAGTGCAATAAATGCGCAAAATGGGCACGTGTTGCTTCGCCCGGTTGCTTTTACGAGCCCAACAAGAGAAAGAAAAACTCAAGCAGTGAACCCACAACCTTCAAGATATGAAAGCAAAAAATGAAGAAGAATGTATGGAATAACAGAAAGCCTAAAAAATAACTCAGTTTGCCATTCCGTGCATCGCAGGTTTTCTAGTTTTCAATTACGTTCGAACGATGTTCTGATATTTGAAGAGGATGCATAGCGCACAAAATGCCTCTACCCACACAGCATATTACTGAAAATTCCGAGTGAGATTGGAATATCACACATGAGTAGCTCTTTTCGAATGTATACCTATTGATTCACTGAAGAGACGAAGCAGAAATTCTTACTTTGATAAATAAATAAACTTGTAGATATATTTTTAATATTGCGCAAGCAAATAAACTGCTTTCTTTCTCTGGATATTCGTTGAAACGGAACGCAAGTGTAACTTATAAAACATTGAAAAATTGCAATTTTTATGTGGCGTGACTACGGAGAAGTAGACAAATGTCCTGAGAAAGGGAAAGAAAATGTGTTACGTGCCAGGAGGATAAAAATCCTCCGAGGATTATCGCCCTGTCAGAGGCATGCTACTTTTTCTTACGTTCCGTCTATTTTCGACACTACACCTTGTCAATAACCATCCATGTTTTCTGCCAAACACATTATCAAAAAAAATCAGGAATGTTGTAATTTTGTGATAATTTCAAAATTTTCTCATAAAATCATCAGGAGAGAAAAGATTCACATGTATAACAAATAATTTAATGAATTAATTGCAAGTCTCGCTAAAACTCAACAATGAATATACCTATTTTTATAGAAGTCTAAAGAAAGTTTGAAAAGTGAGAAAATATGAACAACTAGCCTTTGCCCGCGACTTCGTACCGGTAGTGTTTAATAAAATGTAATTATAGCGCGCCATCTCGGATTCAACTATTTAACTATAACTAAGATTGAATCTCAATGCCAACTTTTATTCTATAAAAAAGGGCAGTCTTTAGGGTTTTCCCGGCAATTATTCGATTTTTCTCGCTACAAACACCATCCTTGAATTTTAACTAACATTTAAAAAAAGAATTGGCCAAATTAGTTTAGGCAATGTTGAGTTATGCGCTTACAAACAGATTTTGCGACTTAATTTTTAAACGAAAATTGGGAAATCAATTTAGTTACTGTCCAGTTACTTTACATTGCAAAAGTATACCTTGAAAAGTGTAAAATAATGAATGAAGATTATTATATAGATTCCATCATTATATAGCTAACTTAACTAACTTATGATGCAAAATTAGCTTTCTTCATTAAAATTAAAATTTGCGAAGTAGCCATACACCTAATATATCAAAGAAACAAGAAAAATATTTATTTTTTACTAAAATTTATTCAAACAAAGCCGCTGTCAAAAGCTACTCAACTATAAGAAACCAGTCTATAATATTCTCAATCCGGTAACAAACACACAAGCGCATTGCGAATACCTCCCCTTGTTATCGATTTCTGCGGTAGCCAAGAGCAACGTGTTGTATAAATTTGGAATCCTATGTCGCTATGACAACAAGCAATAATTGTAATTATTGCAAAGTTTGCAACGAAAATGTTTACTTTCACTTACATCTTACTCTATGTGTTTAACAACCTGCAAACATTATCCTTTTGGGTGTTTGAAATATTAATATTTCATACAAGTCCTCCAGACTTGGAGAAACCGCAGAAGGCACCAAGGGTTGAATTAGAAGATACTCGGAAGATGTGTGAGGCGTAATTAAAGACAAGCCAGACTTACAGAAACTGAGTAATACTCACAAAGAGTCCCAATGTGTCTTCCAAAATTAAATTAAATCCAAGCGTGGTAGATTTCAAACTAAATTAAAAGTGAAATCTTCTCAGGAAATTGGTAGATGTAATAACAATTCAAAAATTTAATTTCAACTAAAGTAGGCTTTAATAATTTACCTAGACTTTTTTCTTGAGCGGAGAGTTGAACGAAACTAGATGAAACGCCTGAGCACCATGGAGATTTAGCAAATTGTATGTAATAAGAGCGGTAAACTCGGTTTCCAGCGGAAATAAAGCTTCCAAGCATATGAAAAAACATTGCTTCTCTGCTTAAGGTGTAATTTGTTTGTTCAAGGACCAACAACTAATATAAAAAAGAGGTAATATTTTAGCACACAATTTTTTTTCAAAAATGACATTAAAAATAAGTACCATTTGAAGCATAGAATATCAGTACAAACTTCAAATCATCTTAATAAACAAAACTTGAAGTGTAAAGTAGAAGAAATCTACAATTGTAGAAGTGAAATGTCACCTATTATTGATAATGGTACCAAAATGCAGTTCAAGAGTCAGTTGCGTGTTGAACACCAAACTAGAAACACATTGGACAACATGGCAGTAGCAAATAAAAAAAGAAACACGTGGTCGCCGCTTCTACGGGCAATCGAATGTCCAGCCTGTTTAGAGTTGTTGACTGGTAATATTCAAATCTGTCGCAATGGACATAGTCTGTGCAGTAAATGTCGAAATGCTGTGCAATTTTGTCCCTTGTGCCGAGGCCTCTTCACCAAAATGCGCAACTATACTCTGGAAGCACTAGTGGCGCTGTTTGAGTATCCATGCAAGTATGCGGAGGAAGGATGCGAGACCTACTTAAAGAAGGCAGAAATAGCTGATCACCAACGGAATTGTGTGTACGTATTAATCAATTTTAGTAAAGTGGTCTTTTATTTATTAGCAAATAACTCAGTTATAGGACGTATCGCTGTATGATCTTGAAAAACGATGGTGGAAAATGCAACTGGATAGGTTTAACGAAAGACATGCACGAGCACGCGTTAAGTGTGCATCCTGAACGCGCATGGATGCAAGAAGACAATTTAGACAGATGGAAACCAGGTACCGATGCTGATGATGAGGTGAATCTGGTCGCTGCATTTGATAATCTATTTTATCTCACACGACTGGTTCACAATGAAGTTATGTACTGGTGTCTTAATTTAATTGGACCTGAAGATGACGCAAAATTTTATTCATTGCAAGTATGTATATTCGAAAATTACATTTCAAATTAGATTGCTATTAAAATTACAAACTTAATTCAAATTAATTTGTGTTGTTTTTAGATGGAATTTTTGACCAGACCAAACTCGCCGAGATCCATTGCTTGGTCTGATATATGCCAGACAATAGATACTTCACCCATGAGTTTGATTTCAAAAGGACTGTCTTTTGGATTACCGAAAACGGTTATACGAACATTCAAGTACGAAGCAAACGGTGTTTGGTTTAAGGTGCAAATTGTGAAGTCGAATCAACTTCAGGAAACACTCGTTAGTACCTCAATTAATCACAGTGAAGACTAAATTAGTGACTATTTACTTGATTTTAAAAATAATCTTAAGTTATTATTAATACGTGATATAATCACTTTTTATAACCATGAATCAATTCAATATGTAAGTTTATTTTAAATTAAACGAAATATTTATGACTTTTTGCAAACTAAAATTTTTCGTTTCATTCATATACTTACACCGAGTGTATGCAAATAAGATATGCCCGACGACTACCGTCATGCATATATGCATAGCGAGTGTTGGAGATACGTTGGGATTTTCCTCGATTGCAAAAGAATGAAAACTGAATTGCTAAGACTACTGCTAGTGAATCTGTCAGCTTGCCAGTTTCTGTCAGCAGTTTCGTCCACGTAGATTTTGATAAAAAAGTAACTAGTGTATGTTTCGATTAAAAAGAAAGAGAAATTCTCTTCTATTATACATATTTGCATTAATTTTAGGCTATTAATGCACTTTAATCCAATTCTAAAATATAATTCGTTACTATTTTAGGAAAATAAGAAATTTTATGCAAATAAGTTCATCTAAGCACCAATTAATCATGATAAGAATGAAAGATGAAGATAAGAACTAAATAAGGTTGAAACGAATATCGCTCAGAAGTCAACAAGTCCTGCATCAATTCGCAATGTTTTAAGGACCCAACCGGACTTTTCATAATTGAACGGATCTTAGCAAAGCAAGAGTAGACTACTAGTAAATCAATATTTTTTAAATTTAGGTTGATATTATGTAAGAGTCAGTAGGCTGCTTTAAATTATTATTTTTATTTGTTTTGTATTTATCGACAATGACATTTTAAAGTAACAAAAAAAAACTTCACCGTCCGAAATTATTTAAGTTGCAATGCATTATAACAAAAGACTATGTGCTGAATACCACAAACTATGGCAAAACCTCCAGCTCGACAATGGCGACAACGACGAAGAGAACGTAACTTCCCATTTGAAAATCTCAAGGAATCCCTTCATCAACTTCTACCGGTCTTATGAACTGACACATCCTAGCCAAACCATCATGTCCCTAGCATCGCACGTGGCCAAACTGTGGGCCAAAATGAACATGCACGAAAAGAAACGCTTCACCCACAAAGCGATAATGAAACTACGACTTAAACAAGACAACAACCAAAGCAGGCCACCTCTATTAGATACCTGTTCGTTGCCGTACGGAAAAACAGAATTTTCTACAAAAGAAACATCTTCGGATATGCAAATGAGTACTAATAGTGCACCTCCAGAAATTGAGAATCTCAGCAAAAACCCTATTCAAGCAGGTATACTGGAAAGCTGTGTACAACAAGGAGATCAACAAAACCAAATTTTTATCAAACCAGAATTATGTGCAGATACTCTCTGCAATTTAAACACAGACGAATGTTTCCAACAATGTGATCCATTAACGTATGACGCTGCGATGCAAGTGGCTTTTGCAACACCAGAACACTCGAGAAATTCTGTCACAATGAAGGACAACTGGAACCAACCATCTAAAATTTCATTATCACATTTTACAAAACCAAAGAGGAAAGAAGAAACAATTTCTTGTTCCAATTCACCAAACAGCTCAGTTGAATTTATTGGAGTAATCAGAGGGCCATCTTTTAATTTGAATGATTCCTCAACTGATGAAGAAGAGGAGTATCAACCAGAGGGAACATCATCAGGTCGTACTATCTATAAACGTATTGCAAAAACCAATGCCATGAAATTCCAAAAAAATATAATACACAAACCAAATACGAGTCCAATAAAGAACAGTAGGAATCTGAAACGTAAACGAAGTTCCGAAAGCAGTGGTGTGCAAAGGAAACGGAGATACGAGTATAACGGTAGTAAATCACCAAATACAAACACTGCTAAAAGACGTCATACGAAGGATACTAGTGACGTAGTAAGAAAAAATACACGCACTATGAACAAAACAAAACATCCAATAGACAGACATATAAGCCGAAGATCACACCTTGGTGGGAGGTCATATAGAGATATCATAGTTCAATTGGGGAAAGATATTCGTGCGTTAAAAGAACAACGCCGAATGTATGATAATCTTTCTAAGTTATACGACGATTCAGGCAGAACTAAGCAAAAGAAGAAACCTTCCCATGATAGAAATCAAAAACGAAGAAACCGAAATTAAATGTGAAGTAAAAAATAAGTTAAATTCTAATAGAAATGTACTACGGCATTGATTATTTTGGGCGTAATTAAAGTTTATTTAGAATAAAACAATGTAAAAATTATATAAGTGTCTACTATTCTTCTTGCCATCTATCAAAATTCCATCCATCTAACTAAAATTAAAACAAAGTCAACAAAAATAATTTATAATCAGGAACAGATTTTAATAATATTTGATTTGTAGAACCTATCTCCTTAAATTGAGAAGGCATTGAGATTTCTTAATAATATTAAGTAAGGTAATGTTATCCCAAAATCCCAAGAATGAAGAAGCCTTCTATCACGCAACCATTAATGTTGGGGTAGTTTCCGAAGCATGCAGATAAAATCCTAACTAACATTATAAATTCAAACCGAGGAAAAACAAGTAGGCTACTGTTGTTACAAAACTAATACTTGAAAGGTAAAATTTACTATGCGGATTATACCTACCAATTCGATACAATAAAGCGTGCCGCCTCGAGCAGTACATGAATTTCAAGCTTATGAAAATAGTATCAAAAATAGTATCAAGTGGCTAAACGGAACCTTTCGTCAGGTATAATCAATCGTGTGTTTATTTTTTCTATTTCCATCATAAAAGTTTTGTATTCGAACTTTTGTATTTTAAATCTTCGAAATACGCACACTACTGGGAAATAATGTAATTATAAATGCCATGCCGTGTGCTGGGCCATGTAGCGCAGCGCCAACACAGCAGGAGGAGAGCATTTTTGACTTCTTTGACGGCACATGGCATTTCACAGTCTTGGGCTGTACCGTAGGCAAATACGCAGGCGCAAGCTCCGTCCCGAGACAAAAGTTACTTTAGTCACGACTTTGACCGTTCGTGTTTAAAGTACCACTGTTTGTGTCTCAAAACATTGAAAAACAGCGCTTTAAAGTTAAGTAAATAATTCAAAACATTTTTCGATTAGACTGTGCCAAGTTCGTCAAAAACAACTACATAGTAAAAATAAATCAAATCGCCCATTTTTCTTTTGTTATTTACATTTCTATGTTACAATAAACATTCAAATAATTCAGTTTCGGTATTTCAAAATTATCAGTCCGCATTCACCATCAAAATTAGCAAAAATATTCAAAATTATCAATCATCAAAATGAAAGTAGCCAATCCACAACCACCAGCCGCCTCTGGAGAAGAAGATAATATTGCATCCGACTGGGGAGGAACTGAAGAAGTCGCACCCAGCGATGGAGCTTGTAAACCGAAGAAAAAAGCATGCAAACCAAAGAGGAAAAGGAAAGCCAAATGTAAAGGTGTATCAAAAAAAGCAAGGCGCAAGCCTAGCACTAAAGGAATGAAAGACATACTGAAATCCGGCGAAGTGTGTGGACAGCCTTTAAATAAAGTGATTGCTAAACTGGATAAAGAAATTTGTGATTTGAAGAATAAGCGTAAAATGTATAAATTTCTCTACCAACGCCGGAAGAAGCAGTTGAAGAAGTCATGCAAAAAGCAGGCTAAACGTGACGGGGAGAAGAAAAGTGATTGCAGTAAGAAATCCTAATAATAACGACATGTAACTAAGAAAATATTGAATATTTTTGTCATTGAATTTTTGGAAATACATTAATATAAAATATTTTTGCGTAATATTTTTAAATTATAATAATGACATTGTCAAAATCCAATTATCTACGAACTACACTGATTTTTTTAGTCGGATTTAAATTGAATATTTTTTATTGTTACAAAACTAACCTCTGTTCATCTGTGGCCGACGGGATAAAGGTGTTGCATTCCCTTTTCTGAAAATTCGATTCGATCCAGGTTCGCGCAGGCGGCTGAAAGAAGAGCAAAATGAACATCAGAAAAAAGTCGACAGGTTTTTTAAATTATGCGATTTATATTTAAGCATTTTTTCATATTACGTAATTCAACGTCGCATAACAATATAGAAATATAATGTTTGTTTAACAATGAAACAATACGGGCCCCTAAAAGGTACGTAAAAAGTAGATTGGAAAGTAAAAAATTTGAAATTGTGTTTTTAGGCGCATAAGGCATAGCAGGTAACATTAAATGTGCATGTACCGGCTGCTGTAGCAAAATGTGCATGTGAAATGCATCGACAGTTTCACAACGACGTCATTTGCCTTCTCATTAAACTTTTACGGCAAGTGCACGCGCCCTGTACTAATTGCGCGTCGTTAATTGAGCCATGAACACAACCGGAAACCATGAGTATGAATGTCTACGCCATATTGTTTATTTAAACATTGTTTAGTAAATAAATTTGGTGTAACGCAAAGGAAACCTCGGGATCATAAGTTCAAATCATATTTGATCCTTTATCACTGATATCCTTCCGTTTTCCGCCTTCCGTATCCGTAAGTATGAGATTATCACAACGCCTTTGTGTGCCTTTATATCTCGCGCCCTTTGTGTCTGTAAAGCTTCATTCGCAACTTGCGTGCAATTTCCAAAATTCGCTCGCAAAGTTTCGCGCACACTGCGCCCATGAATGCGTAATCCGGAATCCCCGCACATGCGGCGCGAGACCCGGCGACTGCACCAAAACATCATGCTCCGTTTTCCATCTCCACATCTCCGGGAACCTCCCGTTCGACCCAGTAACCCAAATTGCCAACGGTAGACACTCGCGCGTATCCCACAAGCCAGGCTGCTACGCCGAGACTAAAGTAGTCTACGAAAATGTAATTTTCCTCATGGCAATAAGGAAACGCATGGAAAGCTCTCGGAAATGTTACCTCTCTAGCGTGTAAACAGCATACGAATTTCCGGAAGGTTTTAGTAAGAGTTTAGTGAGAGCATCCGTCGACATGACACGAAACTTGTTTCTAATCAAAATAAAGAATTAGGTTGGTAAATTGCACTACCTTAACTAACATCCTAACTAAAAATGTTATTATGAATTGTATGTTTATTGGAAACGCTTTCGTGAACGGAGCCTCCCCTCAATTAATTTCGATATATTTTGATATAAAGATGTTTCTAGCAAGGAAAAACAAGTAGGCTACTTTATGTCGCAAACATAATTTGAATAAAATAAGTTGAAAAGGTGTATCATTCATAATTATGGTTATATGATCCAAATTAAGATGGCGTTGCAGTGCGATTGTCGGAGATGCACTGCTGTATTTCAAATCTCCGTTTTAAAATTAAAATTGCGAATCTGGTTAGCTGTATCGGTATACAATGGGTGTAGAGAACATGAAGGTAATTAGCTAAGTAAAGTTAAGTAAACACTTACTGTACGCTACCATTGTATTTCAATGAAGGTAATTAGTTAGGTTACATTTTACTAGAATATACGCGAACGCAGTGGCAAGCAAAAGCTACATTTAAATAAATATGAATCGTATTTTTATCCATTACATTGCTTCATTCAAGAATTGCACTGATAGCCGGGAATTGCTCGATGTCACAATAATATATCAAGCGGAGAGACACAATGTCTGCGAATGTTTGCTTACATCGCGTTTTGATTTATTAATGTTTGAAGAGCGTCTCATCGAAACAAACTGCAATGACTTTAACTTTGCACTAACAAGTTGCGAAAGTTTCAATAAATAAAGCGTTATTAAGCACAAAATGGGAAAATAACTTCATAACAACCAATTGTCACTTATTCCTAGTGATAGTTTAACTTTTTCATAAATGATAAGAGAAAGACGATTATAGTATATTAAGTACCAAGTGGCTTTATTAACAACGTTCAGCCACATACTGCCTACGCGATTTTTCCTACTTCCACTCTCTTTCCTGGTTGAGGTTTTTATATTTGAACTTTTGTATCTAAAACCTTGGATATTCGCTCGCAAAATACTGATAATTGTAAAGTTATAAACGCCGTGCCGCGCGCCAGATCAGGTCGAGTCGCGCTGACACGACGAACATCAGCGCATGCTTTGACTTGTTTGACGGACGACTCATGAAATTTCATGTGGTGTTGTGCTGCATCGTAAGCAAATGCGCAGGCGTAAGCACTACCATTGACTAAGGCCCGTAACTAAAGTACTTTAATCACAATCTTTGTGCCTCTTTTCAAGTCTTGAAACTGTGAAAAAAGTGGCGCTTTAAAGGTGGAAGTAGACGAATTTATTTATTTCTTAATTCTTAATCTTGCATTATAGAACTTAAATTGTTTATAGCTGTAGGTGTAATCATCTAATAAATGATATCTTCGCACAAAAATATGCAGTATTTAATAAAGATTTAACTTTTATAATAATTATAATAATATTATGAATAATTTTCCAATAAATGACAAAAACAGAAAATAAATACCTTGGTAATTTTCCTTTCATATCGAGCAAATGATTCTGTAGATTCAAACCTTACAGTTTTCGACATATTTCACTTTAATTAAACTAATCATCCATCATTTAATCACATAATCACTGTATCAGATACACACCCACACATTAAAACTTAAATTAAAACCT
This sequence comes from Dalotia coriaria, assembly GCF_025399875.1. Classification (NCBI taxonomy): domain Eukaryota; kingdom Metazoa; phylum Arthropoda; class Insecta; order Coleoptera; family Staphylinidae; genus Dalotia; species Dalotia coriaria. The sequence continues at coordinate 7,662,526 of NW_027045451.1, forward strand.
GTGTCTAGAGTTATTTATCATTAAATTGGTGCGTAATTTGTGTCATTTAAAATCATGCCGAACCGGTAATAGAATCATTAATTAATTCGTGCTGCGGCTGTTTGCTGTCGTGCACTCACTGCCGCACGCCGGAATGTTCACTAGAGTGTACCTGTGCTTGTGTGGTGACTGTTATCAAAACGATGTTTAGAGAGATAATTTTTAAATACACACACCGTCTGCCTTTGGATAGAGTGGGATCAGACGGGCAATTTATTTTACCACAGTAGACAATTATTCTTAATTGAGTGTTCAAAATTGGACTTTTAAACAACAGATTTGTAAGTGATTTTGTTGTTTTTTTTTTAGTGGAAAAACTAAAAAGGGAAAAATGTAATGAAAAAAGATCAAATTTAATTGGCTGAAGTTTCAATGGGAAAAATTATCAAAATTACGACATTCTGTATATCCGACCTTACAAAAACCAGAAATGCGAAGAGAGAGATAGGTATCTAGATAACAGCGAATGCATCAGAAAGACGCAGGCATGACTGAGCACAGTGATCGCACGCGCCTGCTATTTTATACTTGTGCCCGACCCGCCTAATGAAGTGGGAGAATGTACATTAGTTACATGACTAGCTGCGCGCTAACAAGTAAGCGATCAGAAAACTGTGTATAGTGTGTTAGGAGTAAGGAAAGAGGAAATAAAAAGAAAGAAAGATCAAAAATTAAGTGTTTTGTAAAAAAATTAAAGATAAAATATCAGGACCTTAAATCAATAGATATTTAGATAGAATTATTTGACCGTAAACAAAGTTAAAGATTACTCTACTAAGTCAGTATAAGTCAGTATATGTGCTAAATATGAAGTAACCGGGCTAATATCTTCATTTCACCAACATAGTTGGTTCTATCTACGAGTAGAGGTACTTGTTATCCATTCAGATTCCACAATCACATCACTAACCGCGCAAAATACCATTGCAAATAGAACCACTGCACAATTACTGAATGTGCATCTAGTTTATGTGAGCAATCGTTGTAGATAAGCTTAATTAATAAATTTATATATTGATTCCAGATAATCCTCATAATACACAACTGAACAGTAACACATTGTAATAATGCAGCTATGTATACAATAAGTTACTTAATTAAACCAAGTTATTATAGTCTGCAATACGAAAATAACTAAAACCTACGTAACTTTAGTTATTGAAATCTCGGGAAACCTCACAGATGTTACAATACCGAATTAAATTGTGCAAATGTCAGTGAATGAATTAAGCTCGCCTGAACTTTATAAACTAGTATAAACCATTATAAACTACAACCCATTAACTTTCATTATTAAAACTTTCTGCTTTGTTTCACACGACTTTTTAAACTTAAATAATTCCTTTGTTTCACGAGATAAATTTCCGGTTCCATTTGCAGATCGGTTAAACGGACTGGACTGCAATGATTAATTCAAGCAACTTTCAGGCGTCAGCCGGTCGTCAGTTGTCAAAGGACTCCGGATGCATCCATGCGGAAAACCGTTCCGAATTCAACGCCATGCATAATTGATTAAATCTTTATTCATCGCGACATCTCTCTGAAGCGCTTTCAAAGTGAATATGATTTGAATATAAATTAATTAAACTCTGCATGTATACTAGGATCATGCAATGATACTGTAACAAAGTTGATGTAATACATTCATCACATGAATAAAATATGCATAAGTAAGTACGAATATCAATAATGATGATATATTCAGGTCGAGTTTTCCTTCGATACACTTTGCAGCTTACTCTTTGCATTGTACTGCGGAACATGTGACTGAAATTTTATCCTTGCAGGAAACATGACAGCTTGAAAGCCTCTTCAATTCCTGTTCCTTGAACACCGGATGATAAAGTTTACATAAGCTAATGATATATGTTTGGGTAAAATTTTATTTTGTTGCAGAGTTATTTCATGCTTGTTATTTTTATTTTTCAATTGCTTTTGATATTTATACTGAAATATCTTGCAGAACTTAAAATCCAATTATAATTAATTAAATTTAGCCTAAAGCGATAATTAATGCCACAAAAATTCAATTCATAATTAATCAGAGCATTTATCCGCAAAAAAAGCTTATAAACGAATTGCTTTGTTTAATATTATTTATCGGGCGATAAAAAAATAACCAGAAAATTCCATGTTTTATGCTATAATTCGTCTAATTGAATAAAATCCTGTCTAAAGGCATTACAAATACTCGTAGGATGTTTGTATATCTTATCAAAGTTCAATTCACTTTCACACAATTTCATGGAATTTGTTGAGTGCATCGTTTACTTTGTAATAATAATAATATAATTAAACAATGTAATAATATAGGATTAAGTCTATTTTCTAATCTACAATATTATGGATAATAAAATATGTAATAGTTTATAATTAAAACATGCACTGTGTACATGTGCAAATGATTTAAAACGTAATATGTATTGACTATATTACGCTAGAAACAAAATTGTAACCTCAATATTTAACTATCTTTGGTTATATATAAGAGAAAAATTCACTGGCGACTGTTAAAAATGCATTTTTAATTATCTTCTCGCTTATTTGTAAATGCATGTAAACGCGTGTACGCAATAAAATTAAATAATTACTTACAATGTATGATGAACAATGATAAAGCCAGTCGGCGCAAACGAATGACATAAAATAGCGTGATAATGTGATGAAAACGCGGAAAGCACCAGCACACGTTGCGAATCAACATGGAAAGCTTTAATTAAGGATTAAGGATTAAAGCGACGCGCAAAATTAATAAAAGGCGCTAACATATTATCCCGACACGAAATTTTCGCATTTTTACACCACGAAATAAATTTTAATTAAAATAATATTCATTGTTTTTTGTTTTCGTCTCATTGTAAAATATTAAAGAAATATTTTGATTTGTTTCTTTACCTTATGATAATGCTTTCGAAGCAATTTCAACGCGTCTAGTTCCTGTATACTGTTCGAAAATCGCTTCTTCTTCTTCGCGAAGGTCATCTTTGTGTCCAACCGGAGCCCCACCATTAAGCCAATCAATATTACTTGATCTATTACCTCTCTATCTATAACGAATACTTCCTTCCGATTCGCGAACCTTTGATGGCGCACGAAACTCGCGATTGTTACATCGCTTCAATAAACAAACACACTGCGTCGAACACGAGCGTGTCTATTTCGCGCAGATCGGACCAAAGATAATCGAAACGGTCAGCACGACGGCCATCTTTGCGTAGGACATTAGTGATCCTGCTCCTGTTCAACCGCGACACTGGTGAAACCAGCACTGATAATCCGGCCGCGATTTAAAATCCATGTGTAACGAATAATACTTATCGGTTTGAACTTATTTTTTAAATTCAATACTTTGATTATGCACGTTTAATTGGCTATTAAGGTGATGCTGATAAGTGCACGTTGGTGGCGTGCACTCGTCGAGCACTCGGATACTCACTTTGAAGTGTGCGAGGCGTGCTGATACCGTGACTAGACATCGTGCGCACCGCACACACACGTAACTGATAAAGTATTATTTCTTATCGATAAACAAAAGGCTGGTGCGAGGCGGTCAAGAATGGTATGTTAGATATTTCAATGTGCATTAATATCAGTTTGAAGTTTTAATAGTGGCCTTAGCGTATTGAACCACTTATATTATGATAATTAACGCAAACATGCGGATACAAACAATTTTAATAACTAGGTAATATTGATTGCCTATATGTTCGGTATTTATACCGCTACTCAAATATTAAAACTTTAATGCTTGCTTCTAACATTCATCTGCTATTTAATCTATTTAAGGTAATTCCTGCAAACATTGCACAATAATTAGCGGTCCTAAGCAACAGTTCGTAGTTTTTGCAGACGGTGCATGTGATTACCACTAAATGCACTTTTTTGTACCGCTCTAATTACTAAATGCTCATGATGAGAATTACGTGGCTTGTGTGATGTGAGCGTCGGGGAATCGCAGAGAGTGTCGAATGCCACATGAAAACGAGTGCAATTTGAACAGTAGTCCGGAGTCACCCAACTCTAGCAACTCGGATTACCTCATTAATATCAAATTATAAGTTAATGTTCAGTAATTAACGCAAAATAGCAAAATATGCATAAAACTTTTATTATCTTAATATTTTTATAATAATAATAACAAACAAAATTATTATTGCATAGCTAATATTATAAATGGAAATGTGAATTTATATGTTTATTTGTGACACAATCACGCAAAAACCACAGTATCAATATTAATAAATTTTGGGATAGACAGGTATATCTTTTACTAAGAAAATAAGACATGAAAGTTAGTTTGGAAATTCAGTCATAGTTAAAGTTATATAATTCAAATTGAAATGTCGCAGAAAGGCACTATAAGAAGTTTCAATTCCCCCAAATTGAAAATCGTATTGGCAGAGTCGGCACAAATTGGCTCAAGAAATAAGAAAGCAATTATCCTAGTTAGACTACTTTTTATTACACGAACGAAGTCGCTAGCAAAAGCTGTAAAGTAATATAAAAAAGAAATTCCTTTTCGCGTATGTCTCCCCTAGGAGCAATATACCCTTTCTAATTTTATAGTCTCATTTTAAAAAATGTATGGACAAATCAATTAACTTAAACAAAACAATAAAACAAACCATAGATTCATGTTAAAAAATGTTGGATTTTATAGCTAAGTTAATTTATTGCCGCACGCGCAAGATTCTATACCAGTGGGTCATTACCAAGTGACAAGGCAGTTAGTTTAATAGATCGGTCCATATACATCTCCGACCAATACGTAATGCAATTAAACAGCACATCAGCTCTGCGACACGAGAAACTGTGTAGCATTAGTGTGTTATGTAATGACATTCATTTCATCTTATGGGGACACAGTTTAATTCCTGATCTTGAGCTCAATGTCAATACAATGAAAGGTTAAAAAGTAGTGTTATGTTAATTATGGTTGCCTACAGATATTATAAAAGTTAAAATGAATTTTCTTAGATGCAAAGAATCCTTAACCCTTTTCATAGGTCATAGAAGGTTACGTCTTGTTATTCGCTGGTTGTTTTCCTTCCTGTGCGCGATCATTAATAAAATTTCTCACGCGAAAGTAAACACAAAGTTCAAGCGAGAAATTCGGTATTTATTGATTTTTGGCGCGCGAAGTGAAATGCGAAATAAACAAATAGCACAAATATACAAGAAATAAACCTACAAAAAAAAGAAACGAATAAAAAGGTATCATTGTTAAAGAAATGTATTTCTCTCAAATCTAACTTTAAAAGTTAATTACCTATTTCAAAGTAGCAAATTTAATTGTAGTGTTAACAGTTATCATATAATTAATGAAGTATGACACGCGCACTACTATTTAACCAATAATCTATTTTATCAATAGACGTATGACCAATTAATATTAATTCATAGTTGTTACAGAATGTCTATTGTCATAGTAAATATTTGTAGAACGCAATAGTAACAATCGATGCGTAGCCGCACATGTTGATCAATCCCGCCAAAAAATCAGCAAAATCAACAATCATAAAAAATACAAATACGAAGCAAAACCATTATAATTTGAGCCGCTTATTTTGAAAGTGGCCTAACTCCATTTATCTTCAAATCGAGATATTGAAAGTTTTGCGTTTCAATGAATTTAAAAATATACGTATAAGATACAAAGGAGTCATACTGCTTAAGCGTATCTTAGGATGTTAAATTTACTGTTCCTGTTAAAGTAGTGGCAATTATTAAGTAAATAACGTGCGTTTCCTTATCAAGAATGGAGTTGGGCCACTTTCAAAATTAACAGCCAGATTCATTATAAAATTTGAAGATGCCCAAGTCCATTCAACATAATTTAAGATGTTTCAAATTGAAGAAAAAAAAAACGTCTTCGTTTCACAGGCAGCTTCGTGAAGTAATACATTTTGTTTGTTAAAATCTGCCAAACCCCAAAACTTCTCAAAAATATTCTTTCTTTCTTCTTCATTATAATTTTTTGTGCACGCATTCCGACAACCACAATCTTTGGTTCGAAATTTTTTTCATGAACAATACTTCCGGTTTAACTGCAATATCTTTTTCCTGAATTCCGTTTTATCTTTCGCACTTTTTGGATATATGGTGCATCAATCTTTTCTCCATTGTTATTTGAATCTTCATCCTCTGACGAGGAATATTATTTTATAACTCTTTTTCTTATTCGCTTTTTTTAAATTATTAATTACTATTTATTTTTCACTATCTGAACTAAGTGGTCTTCTTCGGTTCTTCCTCATGCTTACAATAATTTCTATAATTTAATATTAAATTTTAAGTTTTATATTAATTAAACGTACAGGTTAATTAACTAACGCATTTGTCCCGAAAATGAGGTGGACTTGTAAATACTAATTAATTGAAATTACCTTCATCGCTGCTTTCCGACATTATCAATAGTAAATACCTTGATGTAACTATAAATGGAGTTAGGCCACTTTCAAACCACACGGGTCAGTTATTCAATTAATTCGGAAAACCTATGTGTAAAAAATGTACCGTATTTTCTCTGAATATAAGCAATCTGAAGTGCGTCACTGATAAATAACATGAAGTTGTACATGTAACCATGGTAACCGGCAAAAAATTGAAAAACGGAGTTAGGTCACTTTCAAAATAAGCGGCTCATTTAGTTTAGTCTGCTTTAGAAGGATAATAAATTGATAACAAAGCAACGTGATTGATGCAGGACCCAATAGACCAGTAACATGAAAGCAAACACAACCATGCAAATGGAATCTATTACATTCACCCGCAGGGGTGCAAGGTTGCAAAGTGCAAGCGCTAGTGCGCACGCGCGTATGAGTATCCTTGTGTTTCGCAATTTCCGATAATCCGTTCACTGTGTGACATGCAATGGGCAATTTATAATCCCATCACGCAAAATCACACTCGCATTCAAATCATAAAATTTGAATATTTCCACCACAAGTAATATGATATATAATTTCCTAAATCTATTATGAAATATAATAAACTACTCATATAAAAATAAATGTTTTTATTATATTTTATTTTTAATTTTATTTTTAATTTAATCTTCAAAAAATTGTAATTCATTAAATGTTAAAAATAATGAAAATATAAAAAAAATAAAAACCTGAATTACGCATATGTAAAAGAAGATAAATTTAAAACTTAATTAATTAAGTAAAAATAACTTACGGTCTTGGTGTGCGATTTCGACTTCATGCTGGCTGCGCGTGATTTCACTGGACACCACTTCTTTCATCGTTTGTCTGACCACCATGTGAGTAGGATTCTGTAACAAGGAAACGACACATATAAATCACCTCGCCCGAAACTGAAATCAAATAGTTTCGCAATCGTTTAGATTGATTTGTTTGCGCGATCGCCAGGCGCTTGCAATCAACATACGTAAATATTGTCACTACTGTTACGATCTGGTCTGGGAATTTGTCGTCGCGACATTCAGCCGCCCGAATGTTTCATCAAAGCAAACAATTTCCGAAAATCAAGTGGATCAGGTTACGATCAAAATGCAAGCAATTTGATAGTCTTGCAAACTTATGCAACCAATTTACCACACAGCAATTTGCATAGATGTGCAAAATTTAATTATAATTGAATGTTGTTGATTTAATTACGAGAACGAGTAATATTTATTAATGTTTCGTGTAATAAATGAAATCAAATAATATTAGTGATATAGAAATGAACAATTAGCACTTGTAAAAGGTTAAAATGTCTACAAACTGTGTGAAATTATACTTTTAATTGAATTTTCAATTATATCCACCTGGAAATTCCCATATTCAGCTTTCAAGGTTTCAATTTTGCACCTATAATGATTTCGGATATAGAAGCTGCACTTTAATTTAATTTTCAATTTATATTTCAATACATTGTGAGTAAAACACTGATGAAAAGTATACAATACCGGAGAGTCTTTAGTTATTAAATAAAAATACGCTACTTTCTTTGTGAAAGAAAAATTTAATTTTTAAATTATATTTGTAACGCGTTCACATATTTTTATACTATGTTGTTTTTCATTAATAACATGTTGTGAAACTTTTACTATTATCTTTGAGTTGCGAAAGTTTCGCTCATGAGGAATCGTCAGTAACAGTAACGGGCGTCAAAGAAAATAAAAAAGTTTCACCATACGTAACGAACAAACAAAAAAAAACACAAAATAAAATTATTGGAATTTAAAAATTTGCAAATTACTTCACAAGGAATAAAACTAAAATAGAATCTATTGGATGATATTTAACCGGTTATAACTGGCTCATGACACATACAAATCGCAAACTAAGTGAATTTTCATTCGTCGCACGTGTATGCAAATCCAGACAGAATTGTATAATAATTATATTTGTACATAATCAGCACAATAAGAACGCATAATAATGCATAAATCATTTACATCTAATCAATAATCAGTTAATATACCTGTTATATTTCTCACCCGAGTAAAAAATATCATTCCATCTAGAATCAACAAGCATGTTAAAGATAAGTGTTTGTTGTTAAAGTGTGAAGTAGCGTTTATTCATTGTGATGCATTGTCTAGCTCCACTAATGTGTTTATTACGATAAGCACCACATTTTTGAATGTTTAATAACAACAAACATTGTTATTATTCACTCAACGCTTCTATCTAAGTAAAAAATCAAATTGCTCGCTGTTTTTGAACACATTTCAATGTATGATTGGCGTAGGAACTTCAAAAATTACGAAAGAAGAATTTCTACGGCCATTACTAACATTGTTTATCTTGAATTCGATTGTTTAATTAAAACGTTACCATGTATTCAATAATATAATAGCTGTTTATGTTATCTTCATGTTAATTAACACTCGTACATATTGTTTGTTTGGTTCACTTCGTACCAGCAGCATTGCCTACATTACCCACATATGGCATTATTATCTCGTTTCTAATTCGCACGTTTGAAGGTATGTGCCTAATATTAACTTTGCGCGAAATGCTCAAAGCACTTCGTAATTCGTGTCATTTCCGGGCGTGTTTTACGATTGTGAATTGTGAATAGTAAATTACTCACGTTGTATTAGAGTCTGTCTGATATTAATTTCGACTGACTACCCTATGATAACATACACAATAGTTTTAAGCACCATACAGCCTAAGTAATAAAAACTTTACTGTTAATTTCGCGATAACACAACCGTTGAATTTAGATTAGAACTATTGTTTTGAACTAAAATTGTTTTGCCAAAAAAATATTTTTGTTTCTGCAATTTCGTATAGGTCATGCTCAAAGCAAAACATATTCGTAGCCGAGTTTCCAGTTGAGTTATTAGCTATTTTAATGTTGTGGTCGGATGCATGCATAAACTTCCAACGCTCGATTGCATTACAAAGCCTATAAATTCCTACGCAATGTAATTCCGTCACTTTTTTTATGTTGCTACGTAATTTTTATGAGTGAAAATATCGCTGCGATAAAACGGCAAGTAATTTTATAACAATACAACATCATCACATCCGGTATTCGACTAAATATATAATATAAAAGTTGAAGGAATTCAATTGTAACAATTACAATCACGAGTGCCAGTTAAAAAAAGTAACGCTTGGAAGTCGAATTAAACCAGTTACGACAGATATTGCACGTTTTACGCACGATAATGGGCAAAACGTGACTGCGAACTTGAAGAAAATCTTGCGCTTATAACTGTTATGACTTGAAATAAGCACTAAGCACATACTGAAATAACTACCATAAGCTTTGGTCTTCATAATAATAAAAAAGTAGTAAAAGTTGTAAATGTAAAGTTGGTTGCGTATGTTTTATTTTTTACTCTCATATTGAGTGTACGTGTAAATCCGGTAACCTAGATTTTTAATGTAACCGATGACACTAATGAAAAAGCATTCGTCTGTGCAAATATTGTATTGTAGAACGAATGCTCGCACAATAATCGCGTGCGGTGCGCAGAAAGGACGAAAATAGGAGAAACAGAGTAAACAATATTCCCCACAGCAAGTACACACGTTCTTATTCCCTTTTCCCTTTGTAATAACCAGCCAGCTATGAAGCCACAGGCCCAGCGGTTGATGGTTGATGGCGTGGATATAATTGATTGCGCTAAGCAATGTGCCACAGTGGCACAATATCAATATACGAGATCGCGATCAGCATTCTACAATCCACACAATCGCAATTTTAACAACATAAAAATGTTTAATTAACCGCCAGTTCAAAGCTAACGATTTAAATTAAATTTAGCTTTATGTTTTATTTTTATTTGATATTCACAGTTAAATATAAATTTAATATTCATATTTTCAGCGGGATATAAATAAAATCCACTTGTCAAATATTAACCGCTAAAATAAATGTGGTAAAACGCCAACAGGTTAACAGTTAATATTCATACTCCGAAATAAATTCATTCGCGTCAATTTCGATTGCTGTATTTTTTATATCAATATACTACGAGTATATGCATATCTCTTCACGGTATATTAAACATGGAAAAAAAATCATTTTTTATATCAATTACTTTGCATATTTATGGAAAAATTCAATTTAAATGTACAATGTACCATTTTATGTGATACACTCTGCTCCAATTAAATATTTCATGTATATATTTGAACATGCCTTCCGGGCATGCAAAAATGGGGTGGAAAACGTAACGGAAACGTAAATTTCCGTTCGGCAAAGTTTAACAAATAATATTTATTAAGTTTCTTGTAATAAAAAAAATAATACAAACGTTTTTAATAATATGTAAACAATATTAAAAGCGTAATTATTTAATTATAAATTTTATAATGATAAACCAATTTATCGCGAAAGAAAATTATTTTTTTAAATAAAATTAACTGTAGCTACTTTATTACAATTGTATAATTAAATTCAGAATATATTTTCAAAAAATTTAAGTTACAAAAAACGTTTTTTTAATATTTTTTAAAATAATAAAAATTTCGATCATAAAAGTCCATTTTCTCAGTTATATAAATAACATTTTCCGCAAAATTGCACTACAATGTTAGGTATAATAACGAATACCAAATATAATTGGTTTTATTCAAATATTAAATGTAAATAAAAATAAAATTTCCATTAAAATTAATATTTCCATTAGCCGCATCTATAAATCGAATTTTATGATTATATTTAGTCCCGAACGCGTCGCATAATGGAATAGTGTGCCCCACAAGCGAGGGAATTGCAATTTAGATTCTTAATTAATATTAAATGCTGAATAACCATCGCCATGGGATGCTGATTCTAAATGCTTTGCTACCTGCGTTGATTGCATTCCCCGCGCAAACTTCCCTCCGCCTTTGATTACTATAAACTATGAGAGAAATGTGAATCATTCGCATTTCAGGCATAAATTCCTAAGCTTGAAGTGTTTAAAATGTCTCCTTAGAAATTGTCAACTGTCAACTTAATTACCAAGATACCAGGAGAAAATTCAAACCAAGGTTACAAGTATCAGCAAATTAAATACTTTACTAGTTTAATGTGTTCAAAGAAAAACCAGTTCCGCAGTAAGTACATTATTTAATTAGAATAATTAAATGTTATCTTTCACCTAACTACTTCCAAAGTGGCACTATTCATTAATTTCGATAATGTTTGCACAATTATTCAACCATCTGAATCAAATGAATTTTAAGTCCATTTGTCGAATCACATGACTAATAATTATTTAATATGCATGCTAAAAACCAGTATGAAAATATTTTAAATAATTAACTAACACTACAAACACATAGCCAACACATCTCAACGATCAATAACATTTTGAGTCGAGTTAAGCCCAGCAGCGACTCCTTTTTAAATTATTCATACCCACACACATGTTGCGCTCGGTTTTAAAAATTCCACGCTAAACATACGCTATTTGTTTTTGTTTTGAAATTTCCAATGAAGTGATATTGATTCAACATTGAGTCATTGGGCATGTGTGAGTAATCTACTGGTAAGTCAACTTATTTATACAAATTGACCAAAATACAATCTCGGACCATTCATTGAATATTAATTTTATTATTTATCATGATAATAATAATTTATATTCATGTTTCAAGTTAGTTTTCTCATTTCAAAACGGTTGTAATAGAATACGCATGTTTCTATTGGTAATATAACCTCTAAATTGCTTAAGTTAAGTAAAGAAAAGTAAACGTGATAAAACTGATTGTATACACATAAAACATCAAAGGTTGTGTTGCTAGAAGCAACAATTATAACAGTGAAATGTAATGTTGTGATCGTTTCGGTTTCAGTGTTCTGTAATTCGATATGATAACCACAATATTAGCACATGTTGAGGAACATGTTGCGATAAAGCGTGATACAATTTTAGTGTAAACTTTGACTGGGAAAGTGATGACTTACTGTTGCATCAGTTGCTGAAAATTAATCCAGAATCAAAGTGCGCCCAAAGAAGACACAAACACTTATCACACAATCAATCACAAAATCACCTCTGACCACTCACACAAACACGAAATAAATTATTTAATACAACGAGAAATGAAAGTAATAGAAATAAAAGTTACAAATGTAAATAATTGATTTGGGGACTTTGCACTGGTGTCGCGATATTGAATATATTTGTTCCGGCGTATTAGCGTTTATAATGCTTAGAAGAATGTTAGTGTCTAGGTAGCGCGGTGTTGCGCCGTGCGACGGTGCGACGTTATTGACACTGACATCACCACCGAGTACAGACGCCACCGACTCCGACACCGCTCGCCAAGCCAACACACACGCTTCGCCGATGTTCGTGGAGGCGATTTTGTACGCGGCTGACGCGCGGCACGACGGACTGCGGCGGGCAGACTGTGCGCCCCGTGTGTCCTGTCTCCTGTGTGCGGTGGTAGTCCTCGACCGCGCGACGGTTGGTGGTTGCGCGAGCAGTCGAAGTAGTTGGTAGTTGGGGTAGTTGGGGTAAATTCGGTCGGAATGGAACCTTTCAACAGGTAAAACGTCTGCGTCTGGCGCGAAACGCCAACTCGACCGTGAATATCAACTTGTGCGGTAGAAGAATTTCAGCAAATTCAATTTTGAATAAACATTTGTTGGTGGATGATGATAAAAATTGCCATTTTGGTAGCGAATTAAGATACTTAATGTCTTTTTGTATTATTTTTTTTACTCTAGACTAGAAATTCAAACAAGTTTTATGAATAATTCTGTTTGAATAAATATTTGACGAAAATGCTCAAGTTTAGAAAGAAATTTTTGGGTTAGTTGAGTAAACTGTGTTGGAGTCACGCATTTATAGTTGACACAAGTGTATTTTGAGGTTAGTTAACGCTGTACAATAAAAAATTATTTTCTTTTGTAATTTAAGCTTTAGTCTACATTATAATCTATAGAAAATTACTTCTAAATTAAATTTTTTTATCCATTCCTAAATAAATTAATGAAATATTTTTTATTTATTCTCTGATTTCTAAATTTCTCTGATGACGAAATTACCCATTACTAAAATAATCTAAAATTAATATTTGCCAATATGTTAAATCGTAATTTCCTAAATTTCCACTATATATTAAGAGGATTTCACTTGTACATGTCACACATATACCTATGTACCTAAACACTAAATACGAACAGCGCGCCGCTGCAAATCCATTTTGTCTCCGCACTTAGGTAATGCGAGGTAATGCCTAATGCCGTAATGCGAAATGAAAACATTTATCAGCCGGAATCTCGGCATGTCGACGTGTCTACAAGTCGCAACAACGCTAAAGGGGTTTACGTTGTTTACGCTCCCAGCGGGTTTCATTACGTTTCGCTCACGTCTCAACGACTTTCAGGCTATCAGGGAGAAAGCGAGAAATCATAGAGAGCTAACTAAGTAACGCTTAAATTGCAGCAACAAGTAGCACACACCAATCACACAATATATTGTTTATGTACTTATATTGTTAGTGGATTTGGAAAATTTACTTTGCGTATGAGTTGAATAACATGTTATCAGGGAACCTCAAGACCAAGTTGCAAATGTTGATGCTATCAGTCATTCAAAGATACTTCACAGCAAAACAACTTATATTAATAATTTCTTTAAAAAATATTTTTAATATTTAATTCTGAATGCACCTAATTATAAAAATAAAATTATGAAAAATTAACTGATAATAAAACTATGTAAAAACATAGTTGCATTTTTCCAAATTAATTTTAATAACTCATAATTTTTTGTGCAATCAACCAATCAACCATCTTTAAATTTATTTCCGAAACTATTTTCGTGAAAAACACTAAATAATTTAAAGTTAATAAATAAGAATGCAAGAAATGCAATCTAGATAAGTGAAATGTACTTACATGGTGCGACCGTATACACATATCTCATGTATGTACTTTTACACGTATACTACAATAAGATAACTTTAATTTACATTCAGATAATGATAAAAACAAACATCGCATTGACAAGCCTTAAAAACAAATGACGCCCATTGATTCACCATCTATCCGCAAGTATAATACTGTATACAGTATTAATTACTTCTCGAACGTTCGTTTTGACTGTTGCAACACGCAATTACAAATATTATGGTCACTTGGTCAGTATCAGTCGTTGAAATTACGAGAGCGGGCCAAAGGCGAGGTCATAATCGTTTGACGACACGACTTGTTTTCGACTTAAAAGCGAAAAGAAATCACCAAAAGTTTCAGTTGCCATCGAATAACAATCAATCGAAGACGTCACGAATTCCATTCAAAGTAATAATACATAAATATAATTTTTATTGGTTTTTTATGATTATCGATTTATTCGATTTTCACATTTCTGATTTATTATAGTATGTCAACGGACATGAGTGCGATACAGCAAAGTAAGGCGCTTCTGCGCAAGCAGATCAAGGAAAACATCGGGAAAATTCCAATGGCTGATCGTGAGCGTCAATCAGACTTTGTTTACCGGCAGGTAAGTCAAACAAACACAAGTTATCGATAAATAAGTGTTAATGCCTTAATATTGACGATATTGAGTGCATTTCACGAATGAAAAATTTTCCATTCATTCCGACTCTATATTGACTTTATTATTGTAGTCACATGCCACAGCAATTAATTATTATTTAATTTATAGCACTAGTTATATCTGGATACATTTAATGAAACTTAATTGTTTGCCAATTACAGTTGATTAATCTACCAGCGTTCAAAAATAGTCAGCGGATTTCGGTGTATCTGAGCACAGCGGACGAAATCAGCACCGATGCGTTCGTGAGGAAGAGCTTCGAATTGAACAAGCAAATATTTGTGCCAAGGTATTGACATAGCACTTTATTCAGGAGTTAAACGCGTTATGGCGTGTTGCACTATCGTTAGCATCATGAATCATGTCCTGATTAAGTGCATGTTGAGTGCAAACATGACAAACTAAGTTAATTGAATTGTTGGATATTAATTGAGTTTATGTGGCAGGTATCGCGGCAATGTGATGCAGATGGTGAAGTTGGAATCGCTGCAGGACTGGGAAACTTTACCGCTAACCAAGTGGCTTATTAGGCAACCGAGTGTGCACGATGTACGTGATGATGCGATGGAAACCGGTAAGTGCATCATTTTACAACTCATTTTGTGAATCATGGTAAAATTATTCATTTTGTAAACAACAAAGTTAGCGAACATTAGTAGATAAAGACTTGCTCAACTTACTTTCACTTGTAGTGGAAAATATTTCGTCATTATCACTCAATAAAATTTCACGATCGATTGAATTTAACGCGACAAACAACTTTTGTTTTTACTCGCTCGAAACTGCCTCGACGCGCCATCTAGCAGCAGATAGACGTAGTTGTCTTATACCAAACAAATGAATTTTTGCTTAAATTTTGTTGAATAACATGTCCTAAATGATTTTTCAGGGGTTTAGATTTGGTTGTAGCTCCTGGGGTTGGTTTTACCAAAGATGGTTGGCGAATGGGCCACGGTAAAGGATACTACGATTCTTTTCTTACCAAACTGATAGCATCACAACCAAAACGACCAAACATTGTAGCTGTCTGCTTCAAAGAGCAGCTTGTTGAAAACCTACCGAGACACGATCACGACGTACACATCGATCAAGTCATTTATTCAGAACATTGAATCATTCCACTTTATACGAAGTTATAAAATACCAAATAAATGAAAATATACAAATCAGTTCTATAGCATTTCATTCGATTGTCAATCATGTTTAATTACCGACAAAAAGATGTATACAGTGATTTTTTCGGGACACGCTAAATACTTACCAAACTGAACATTTCAAGGTACAAAGTTTTCACCAAAGTTACATCAGCAACGTCGGTGCTGGTTTCTTCCCAGGCCAAGCTTCCTTCGCGTACTTTTTCTTCTTAGGTTCTAAACTATCTGTTGGTGTTTGTTGTGGCTGTGCAAAGGCGACTTGCGGCACATAGTTTGGTTCCATTTCAACATCGGGCGCTGGATTTGGTAGATTCATACCAAGTCTTGTGCCCAATGAACTATAAATATTCGAATTTGTCGTTGTGGATGAATTTGTTTCAGGAGGTAAATCTTGGTACAACTGCGGAATTGTAGTGTGAATAGGTTTGGGAAGTTTAAAGTCATTATGTGATGAGATGCCAATAGATTCGCTCAATTTTTGGCGCTTATGCGCTGTAGGCATGACGGTGCTCTGAATAAGGTTTCGGAAACGACCAACAGTAGGATCAATGTCTTCAGGGTTGATAATTTCTTCATCTTCATTGAAGGACACGCCGCGTCGTTTACGTTTACGATTCGTAGTGCGTTTTTCCGTGTCATCAGTGATGCCAAGCATTGAAATTCGACGATTATGAGCTGTGTTGAATTCTGTTAAATTCTAAAAAATTAAACCACTTTAAAACTGGTTCACAAATTATATCTTTTCACTTACATCTAATTCTGTTTCAGTTTCAGGTAAACCAAGCAATCCACCTTCAGTTTCCTCCCCTGCCTTTTCAATCTCATCAATAATAGGCCTTATTCCAGCCTGTGGCCTCTCTCTGATGATGTAATTTCTTGTTGAGGCTCCAAAATGAAAACTTGAGTCAATTGGCAATTGTGTAGGCTTGTTGGATTCTAATCTCATCGAACCAATAAAAGTTCCATGTGCTGTTAAACAAATTCAAATTTTTGTTAATTATGATAGTAATAAGTATATAGGTAGGAATTAGTTCACTTACTGCTTCCCAAGTCAACTAAAAACGCTCTATCCAAATGTTTGTGATAAACCAGTGCAGAATGCACTCTTGAACATGATGCATGATCAATGCAGAAATCATTCATTTGCGCATTTCTCCCGAAAAGGTAGCACTTCTTTTCGTCAATCATTAATTTTTGTATAAGTTTGTCTCCCTTGAGAACATCCAGATGCAGTCCTACCGATGGTTTGCCCGCCCTGAATTGATTAAGAAACATTTATAACCTTGATATAATGCATTTGAAACTATTTTAGTGGATAAACATACCAAGATGGGACTTCGTAATGGTTTGCCATTGTGGCCGAAAGTATCAACTCATCGATAAGCCAGAGAATGTATTTTTTTCAATGGTTTTATTCATAATAACTTGTAAATGTAGTGCATTTTTGGATTTTCGGAGATGCAGGCGATTTAAACACGGTAAACACAATTAACCTACAAAACTCTCGGGGTCTAGGGATATTTTGACGTCGTCTGACAAAATTTTTGAAATGGAAGATAGAAAATACGCTGTGATAGAAAAGACTAGCAACAAGACATGAAGTGTGTAAAATCTACCAAAACAGTGTGCGTTGGGCATGTTATTGAGCTGAATCGAGCAAAATTGGAACGAAATTGAGCAGAATCAAGTTGATTGTTAAGTAATACTGTAGAAAATATTCACACATACTCCTCAATATGAGTTCTGGATTTGTGACTGAGTCTGAGGCTGTGGATATCAGGAAAAAGAGGCAGGAAGAATGGGAGAAAGTCCGGACTGCTGCTGATCCAATTGGTTTGTTCAATTTCTATGATATATACCTTATTGAATATTGTTGATGTCATTTCATTTTGATTTATAGAACGGCCGGAAGAACCTTATGACAATCGTAGTTTGTTTGATAGACTACAGGAACAGAAACAAAAGAAAGATCTGGAGTATGAAGAAGCTCACAAACTCAGTAAGTGTTTACTTGTGTTTCTTACATGTAAATCATTTTTACCAGGTTTGAAGTTTGTGGAATCATTTAATTAGGCACAAAAGGCAATTTAATTTTTTGCTGCTTTTCTATTTACATTTGATAGATTTATTCTTATTTCTGCTGACTGCTGCAACTAAACATTTGTTTACTTCTAGAAAACATGATAAAGGGTCTGGATGATGATGAAATCGACTTCTTAGACCTTGTGGACCGAACGAAACTTGCCGCTGATCGCATCAAAACCCAGGAGGAGGAAAAGGAGCTTAATGATTATCGCAACCGCGTTGCTACACTTCAGGAAAAGGAACTAGATCAAAAGTTGGCCACTGGTGCATCCCTCGCCAAACCAAAAGTCGCGCAGGCACCAAAACGCTCACAACTAACTCTACTGCAAGGCGCAGTTGTGAAAAAATCACCTAACGAGAAGAAACGCAAACTAGATGATAATGATTCAGTGGATCCCCAAGGACAAAATGGATGCGTCAATCAGAAGGAAACGCATCAATCTACAGCAGAGGCAGCGCAGTGCGCTAATGTGATCACCATTCCCAAGACTAGGGTGAATACCGGCCTGAAGTGTGTTGGCATCCTGCCAGGACTGGGACACTACGACAACTCCAGTACGGACACGTCCGATTCGGATTCGGAACCCGAGGACAACTGTTGTAAAGTAAAAAGGGACTTGCTCGGGCGGGCGATTGTTACGAAGGAAGAGAATGATTAGTTTTCAAACTCCTATAACTCAAATAATAATAGTTCTATAAGTTAAGCGCAAAAAATGATATTACAAGTTGCAGCAAACTGTTGTAATGTTTGTTATGCGAAGTTTCTTATTGATGAATAGGCGAATAGTCAAGACTATAATTTACAATTAAAATCTTGTATATTGCATTTGCATGGATTATTTAATGTATATTTATTTATTCATTTGTTTGACTTAGATATACAGTTAAAATAATTGTATCATAGAGCTGTTCCAGTCACGTGAGATAAAACAACGGAAAACAAAGCAGTTTATCAGATTATCTCACGTTACATGGAAAAACTGATAAACAAAATGAATAACGTGTTCCATATAGGCGTTAGTAACTGTTTGCCTTATAAAAAATGAGAAACGAAGTAAAAACCGTCGTCAAAAAGTGTAACTCTAAGCCACATAGTTTTAATCAAAGTGAAATGATACCTTTTTGAAGTTGTATTCATTGTAAAATGTTCGAATGCAACTATTGAATAGTCAATAAAATAGGTCAAGACATATTGTTCTTATACTTAATGTTATATTAACGTAATCGAAATAATTTAATTTTAGAATTTTGAAACATTGGAATATGAATTTGCATACTCTACTCTACTATCTATTTTATGGCAATTAGCATCTCTAATCTTCGCCGTAAAACGCGCACAGCGTCAGATTTGAATTGCAAATTTGGCGAGTGTATGTGGAATGTGAGTGGATGAGTGATATGGGGATAATGCGAATAATTGGAATGATTTCACCCAGAGCACATGCGTGAGGCACGACCACGGTCTTTCTGAGTTTGTGACTTGGCAAGTTTTAAGTAATTAAAAGCTTCATGGTCAATAGGAAATACGGACACATCACAAAACTTGAATATCCGGAGTGAAACACCATAACTAGTTTTTAAAAGTTATGAGGTTGACGTATTCACTTGTTTGGCATTTAATTGATCTCAATTGTTTAATAAAAAATGTCCGGTCACATTTATTTTCATATATAAATTTGGTTTTGTTAACCTAACTAAAAGAGTCAGTTTATAAACACATAAAACACGTTAATATGGAATCATTTTAATATCATAACCATTGGTTTTGCTACTAAAAGCACATTTGTTTATATTTTTAATCAGTCAGTTGCCAATAACGTACCTGACTTGTCGTGTTTTTATGATAACTAAATTATAGTTAAATATTTTTTTTAAACTTGGGAATAGATATAATTATAGGTTACGTATTTTACAAAACGTTGAAATTTATTAAAATTGGAAATTTATAACATCTGCACGATGATGACTTAAAATCTACAACGTTTAGAACAATAAACATGACATCCAATGACATTTTTAATTGTTGTGATGCAATGCTCCATTAATTTCATCTAAAATTATTATGATCGTAATTTAACAGTAAGTACTTATTAAAATATAATCTATAGGTCCTATATTTATTAATTACATCAATTTCATCATGTACGTTTTACGCATACTTCCATTCCCCAATTATTAGAGTATTATCAACGAATGAAGTTATGATTATTTTCGGTATGTTTGGATAGGTGTACAATGATAGTAACATGTATCATTCCTAGAGTCTTTACTTTAATATTATCTGTACATGGAGTGTAAGTATGTGGTAAACATTTTCCAGATGCCCACGGGAATAATTTGACATTTATCTATGGGGAAATTGCCTGACAACTATTTTTGTCGTTTTACTTGAATTTTATGGTCATGTGAGGTGTTATTATTATATTTTGATATAAATGATTTCGATGATTAGCTTGGATCAAGATTTGAGATCAAAATTATAAATACTCGCAGTTTTTTTCGTTTCAAAGACTCTTAATATACATTAAAACAAACAATTACCAAAGACGTCAGCTTGAATAATATCATGCAAATATATGCCAATATAATTTGAGTATATAACTATATTTAACTAGCAGCCTGACTCGGTTTCGCAAGGGAATAGTCTCTTTATAATTTAAAACAAATGCGATCCATTTTCATATTTTGAAATCTTGAATTATCTGCAAAGATATTAATTTTTATGATATAATTGGCAATTTTGATATTCCTACCATATACCATAATATAGCAGATATTTTTAGAAGACTCTTATAACACAAATTATAATAGTTATAATTATAATAGTAAAATTACAAGTTGCAATAAACTGATGCATGTTTTATGATGAATGTTTGCTATGAAAAGTTCTCAAAACTATAATTTACAATTAAAATCTTGTATATTGCGTTTACATGGAAAAATGTTTATAATTAATTTTTATTTTATTAATGGAAAGTTAGCACTAACTTTTTAACTACAAATACTCGAGTACAATAATAATGTTGTCTCGTGAGTGTTGTAAACTTTCCAGACCCGATCTTAACTCAAATTACACATAATAACCTTGTTAACACTTTTAATTAAGACAATTACGAAATTAAATTTAAAAAAATTTGTATAAAAACAAGAGTAAAATGCGAATATTTATAATTTTGATTGGATTCAAACTTAGGTCCTGTTTTTTTTGTTCTTCTTTCCTCCGGAGACTTGAACCACTTAATTTTTAGTTATGTGTTGTAGTAAAAGCATTTTCTTGATGTCATCTTCACTTTCGTTCGCTTTTAGGTCTATTCAATATATATTTTTATCTTTTTGTATTGATACGTCTATTCTCGTGGTGGTACTCATCGCCCACAACCAAACAAAAAGGGTGATTTACTACAATCTGCACTTGCACTAAGCCCACAGAGTTTCATTTTACTTCAGTTGCTTCAGTGTTCACGCCATTCACCACGCTTCACTTTAGTTTAAGAGAATGAAGTATGTAGTGACACAGTCATGCGATAAGTGGCTATAAATATTACTTAAGTGAGCAAAATATCAGGGGCAGCATTTTCTCACACCTATATGATTCACTCATAAAGTTTATAAAAAAATACGAAATATAGGAAACAATAAAATAGCACTGAAAACAAAAGACATTTTTATGACGTTAGAAAATATTGTTGCTTTTAGTGTAAGTTTAGTAACGAAATAAACCAAATTGATTTGAGCATTAGTTAAGTATAGATATTTATATGTTATCCTGGTTGCCATCCACTCCATCACCGATGTTCGCCAATATTGGACAGTTTCAATCGAGCATAGGAGCAATCCAATATTTCTATACACACTGTATAATTTAAGCTCGTAAAACCACTCCGTTTTATGCACAATTACTTTTATCAAATGTGAAATAATAAAACGGCT
Source organism: Dalotia coriaria (assembly GCF_025399875.1). NCBI lineage: Eukaryota > Metazoa > Arthropoda > Insecta > Coleoptera > Staphylinidae > Dalotia > Dalotia coriaria. The sequence continues at coordinate 7,684,714 of NW_027045451.1, forward strand.
GTCTTTATTACACTTAACAGTCTTTTGCCTCCGGACTCCTAGCTTTTCTGAAAATCTCATTATACGAACCTTTAATACCCTTTAGTTGGCTTGTTTTGTTTTTAATAATTAAATTTAAACCGCACATGTTTTCGTCGTCTTCTGACTGGATTGTAGTCGACTAAGCGTCATGTGCAGCTGGACATGTATCGGCGGTCCGGTGTTCATCCTTTGCAGGCATCCGCGCTGCATGCTGCCAGAGCTGTCGGCCCACTGCAAAAGAAAAGCAGAAAAACGACCAGATCGATTTGATTCCTTTTGTGTCGAATCGTGTGCTTACTAAAAACTAGCGATGTGCGTCAGTGAACACTCATCCAATGAAACAGGAAAGAGTAGCACTTCCGGCAGGAAATGACAGCAACCAAATTAACTACTGTGCAACAAAGCGCATTTCAGCTAAATATCACTTAATTGGGTTTTTGAATATACTTTTTTGGCATAAATGGAAAGATCATACACACGATTTATAACAAAACTTTTTTTTTCGTCTTCCGTTTTTGAACCGTCCTTTTTCCACGGTTTCAAAACACGAAAAGTGGCACTTAAATCACGGATGGTCAAGGCCTTGACTTTAGTACTTTTAAAGTACTACAGCCCCGTGGTGCATGCGCTTGCACATTTGCCTATGGTGCAGTGCAAGGCCATATGAAATGTCATATAACCCTAAATTTTCTAGTAGGAAGCTCGAAGTTTTAAAATACAAAAAATCAAATACAAAAACTTAAGCTTGGAAATAGAGTGGAAGTAAAAAAAATAGCGCAAGCATCACTTTGCTAAACGTTGTTTATTTAAAGTGTCGCTTAGCTCATTTGATACTTAATACACCATTATTTGCAATTGAAAGTTATTAAAAAGGTTTTTTTTTATCAAAAATAAACTTTTTAACTTTGCTCATTTCGAAAATGTCAATATTTAATTTTAATCGAAGCAAATTCCTAAAACATCTTGGAGCCGATAACGCTGCTACACTACACTTCTTTTAACTTTATATTGTAGGAAACTAACACGGCGTGTTTGTAGTCACTTGATTCTTTGTATAACTATTTATAGCACTTTTAACAAAGTTTCAATATGCACAAAATATTGATAGTTTATCAGCGAAAAATCGAAAAACAACATTTCTGCTTTATTTGTGTTTATTGCAATTAAGTGCTAATCCAATCAAAAAATAAGTATACAAAAACAAGAAATATAACTGGCGTCATCGCGCCTTGCTAATAATAAAGAAGTTTTTATTGAATGTTTGCGAATCTGCTAAAAAAATATTTGTAAATAAACGCCGCAAATCGAAATATAGTCATTTATTCAAGCATTCAGAATATTCGTCACTGAGGATGATCAAACAAGTCTACTTGAACAAGTACTATCATTATATTCTCATACGTATTATATTGTATTATATCATTGTAAATTACTAAATTATAATCGTCTGCTTTCAGGCATTCAATCGTCAAACACCACTCACCAATAATAATATAATTGCACAGGTTCATATTCTATAAACTTGTATTAAATCGAATATAATTTGAGAGCTTGATGTGGCGGCTGGAGTGCGAAGTTTTGTCTTCATATTAAGTATTTAGTCTTGAGTCCCTCAACGTTTCTCTGCGTTTATTTGCGAGGGTAGAAGTGAGAGAGTGAGTGATTGCGTAATGTGAAGATGTCGAGCACATAGAGCTCAATTTGCGCTCAGGGCGCAAACAAAACGTTTTTTTTCCTTGGCCCAACAAATTTCGAAATTAATTTAACTTTGCTCAAATAACACATGCTCCAGTGACATTTTGTTGAAAGTTATTTATTGTCTAGCTGATGAAAATATAGACATAAAGGATCTTATTATTTTTTTGTTGTAATTGACCGCAATTTGCGTATAAAATGACTTTCTACACAATAGATGTGATTTATATTCATAAAACTTAAGTAATCTAGGGTCGTCAAAGCATTAAATTTAATTATGATCCATAATTTAGATTAATTATATTATACCACAATATTATATAATAATATTATAAATGAGAATGTTACTTTGTATGTTTATTTGTTACGTTTTTACGCTAGAATCCCTTAACCAATTTAATAAATTTTTTTATTAAATAACTTTTGAATGCAAAAATATAAGTTTCACTTGTTTCTGTGCAACGTTGTGGAGGTGGAAGTAGAAAAATATCTTTTTCTTCTATGACAGTTTTACAGTTTTAGACACAAAAAGTTGTACTTTATATACGGACGGCCAAGCCGTGAGTAATATCCATTATCAACGGGCATTATTTAAGGCACGGAGCTTGCGTCTGCGCATTTGCCTACGGAGCAGCACAAGACCGTATGAAATGCCATGCGACGTCAGTCAAACACGTGGAACAGGCGCTGCTGCTGCTTATGCCAGAGCAGCACAATGTGGTCCGGCACGGAGTATGATATTTATAACCTTACAGTTTTAGTAATATGCGAGCAAATTTCTATGATTTAAAATACAAAAGTTAAATTATAAAAAAAAACTGAACGTGCGACTATAGTGGAAAATAGCATATGCATCACGTGGCTAAACGTTGTTAAACAGTTGCTCTCAATCAATCGCGTGAGTAAAGTTTCCGTTAAGCCACTTGATCCTTAATATACAATTTTAACTAAGTAAAATCAAGTCGTAAACACATAACGTAAAGAGGGCAAAATAAAAAATAATGGTCTAAATGAAAATTCAATCTTGGTATAGTTATATAATATCAAGATGTCGTTAAACTGAATTATTAGTATTTTTTATTATTTTTTCACTCTAAAAACAAAAAAGAATTAGTTATGCTCCTTTTTGTTAATATCCACGCAGACAAACTTGCAGGCAAAGTTAGTATTACGAAATAAATGCAAATAAATGCAAGTAAATGCAAATTATATGCAAATACTCGTAATATATTATTAATTGTCATGTAACTTATAGCATTGTGTACACAATATTATATTACCTGACGTGTTTGATTGAACTGAATTATGACAATAGTTATAGTTATAGATGTAATTATATGCATTGTTAGCGATTGAACATGCACAATTGATCAATTCCCCGATAAATTAACAGCCTGCCAGCGCTCACGAGTGGAAAGGCAACGCCGCAATGGCGTCGTTATTCCGGTTATTACCATTACAGGACTAACCAAGCGTAATGATGATAAACTACATTTATTGCCCATTGCTCTGCCAGGCATACATGAAGTATGTACTTAAGTGCTCTAAATTTTGAACAATGTAGGCGTAACTTTAAATAATCAGCTTATTGTTGCTCGTTAAATTTTTATTTTTCTTCTCATGTTTTCAACTCATTGGCATTATCGATTTATTTTTTATAAGAATTGTAAGATTAAGGATTCAAAATGATGAATAACCGAGCACCGCGCAGTTTTAGCTACACAGAGAGTGTCATTAGGTCTTGTTACCAATACCGAGCCGACTCCTTCATCAGTCATCGCTAACCCGTACGCGTAACCTTAATCGCTATTTGCAAGAAAGTCCTACCTTCGAATACGATTACAGTCATAATAATCGGAGTCGAGGTTGGTACTACCAGTACCAGCAGGCGTTTAATGGTCTCCTTGGTTTCTGGTTTTCAGTGGGTAATAAATCCACGTTGCGCATATTCTCGCAGGCAGGAAATCTTTCAACTTTCCTTACTTCGGCCAAACGGCATGCTTCATCATGAGGCGCATTATTGCAATTAGCATAAAATAAAGTGGTTGAAATCCGGCACTTCAAAGATTTTCAAATTTTGATTTAGTTGCAATGATAAATTATAATTGCTAAGAAACTCGTTTTTGGATGTTATTAATCTTATGATAGCAGAAATTATTTATTCTAAATATACATCTGAATATACATATTCATGTCATTGAAGTTGTTGATACTTACTTATAATAATCCTCAGAATTTAAAAATAAAACTGTTTTCCAACTGAATAAAAATATCCAGCAGGATTATTATTAAGCGTGAGTGCGCTTTTATTAAGTCTCGACATGGTATTACCATTTTATAAATAGCTGCTGCTTATTGATATCTACTGATATCAACCTATCAGATTTACGTAGATTTATTTAATATGCACGTTTAACATAAAATGACTCAGTTATAATAAATTTAACAAATAAAAATTTTGTTGGATTGAAACAAAGTTTATAAATCTGCTGAAAATGGTGCATTTCATTATTAAAGTTAGCGGTGGATGATGTTTCCAAAACAAAAAAATTAAAACGAAATAACTCAACACCCACGACAAATTTCCGATCGAGTGTAGTTGGACAACTCGAATCAATTTTGTTTAGATTGAGTTTTGTCTTCACAGATTAGAATCAATGAAAAAGTTTCCGGTTTGACGACATAAGCACAACCTAACGATTGGACACAATTTTAAGCGATAAAAAGTAAAATAATTTTTCAAAACAATTTCCAAACGTTATTCATAAACAGTCATCATGTCCATTGAACCTGATTAATATTTCCTTTTCTTCGATTTGTAAGTAAGTATATAAATACCTAAACCCGCTTTTCTATTTCATGCATTCAATCTTTTTACTACTTGATGTTTACGAGGTTGAGCTTTAAAGCTTTGTTGTTTATCATTTAGAAAATAAAGCTGTAATATGATATGACATATGATTAAAATTGCAGAAAATAAAATTGTGTCTAAAATAAAAATAAAAATATAAACATTTCTGATTTTCCTTTTGCTAAAATTATGTTATGCATACTTTCTTATAATTATGTTAAAAAATACGTTTTTAATCAATACTCAACGCATTTCTAAAAAAATACAAAATTGTAAATGACTGAAACATTCTTTTCAGAATTTTATTCTGTAGCAAGTTTGTTCTAAATGTCGGTGGGTTTAAACACGACTGTCTTTAGGGAATTGCAGACTCGGTCCGTCGAAAGACCCAACAAGAATTATACGAAGAGTACAAAACGAGTAAAAGAGTACTTATGAGGAATTTAATTTCAGAAATAGAATAGCTTAACTTGTGTATGAGAAATATAAATGAAATATTTTGATACGTATTTATTAATGAATTTTTAAATTCTTAATTTATCTTAATTTATATTTTTATGTTTTATGCGTAGCAAAAATGGGCAACCTTTTACTTTTGGTAGCAGCTGTGTCTTTTTGTAAGCTTGAATCTTTAGGGAACTGAAATAATATCCCATGAGACAAGTTGTTCAAGCGTGACTTAAATTTTCAATTAAGAAAAAAATGCGTGTTCAGGCGACGTGTGTAGTAGTACGTGTGACGTATGTGTAGATATTGCAACATTGTTGGCATGTGTGAGTCACTCATATATCAAAATTTGTATCATCGATCGATGATTGACGATAGTGCTTGGTGATATCAAAGACGAGCTGTCGCGCGTGAAGGTACTAGTTTAGTTAGTGCTCCTTTGTAGTGCAGAGCTTAGCGTACATTCAGTAAAGTGCACTTATTTCACTAACTGCAAAAAGTGTACATTTTGGGGAAACTAATAGTTCCTCGTATACGACAATCATCAGTGACAATTTTTCATGTGCTCGTATGCAATGTTGCACCGAATTCGACACGCCAGGCATCCTATACTTGCTAAACACATTTCATAGGTAACAAATATATTGAGAATCAGTCAGTGGCATATCTACCATGTACGAGCGTATTAAATCTATGCAATACGTTGGGTATCATGAGCAAAATAAGCTCTATATCGCGGAAAATTTGGTAATTAATCTCCCAAACCCATCTTCATAACTACACGCATTAGGTAGGTAATGCCACCACAAATAAAAACTCTCCACAACAGTGAAGATGGTTTAGGCGAGAAGCAGGACAAGCTATTCAGGCGTCGGCGAGAAAGAAGAAAATATCGGTGGAACTGCACTCCCTAGTGGTGACGAACCGAGACAAAAATACTGGGACAATAAGCGCATAACAATTACTTTTATTCTTACCACAATCTAAATGATAATGAATAGCAGATTCTTGCGTTTTCTGCGAGTATGTATATTATATAGTCATCATGTTTGTTGGGCTACTATTCATGATAATGGGTACGGTCGCAGTTTCTAAAAATTTAAATTATTCGCCACTGGGATCTGTGAAACTAACGGTGCACTGTGAAAAAAATGCCTATGATGTATCGATGATTGATGATCGTGCTCGAATTCGTTAATCTGAAACTACCGCACATAAAACTTTTGTCCATGCAAATCGGAGTAAGTGACTGATAAATTTAAAACTGTCAGCAAAAAAGTCTGCCATTCAAAGAAATAATTTTAATGGTATAAAATTGCAGCGAAAATTAAAGTTGGGTAAACTTTATAAGATCATTTTGTATGTTATAATGTTAATTAAAAGTTATAACAAGCAAACATACTTCATTCGTGTATTTTTCGAGTTTGGGCGGCGGGAAAAAATAATTGTAAATAAACATTGTTGCATACATGTAATAATAATAACTTCTGTGTCTGTTATGTGAACGAAATTTAATTAGCAAAAGTTAGAAATGAATGACATTGCGTAGTGGGCATGTGGCGAGACGATGACATCTCACAACCGTAAAACATAATTTCAACGCTCACCGATGCGAAGATTTCAATTAATTCGCGCTGCGTTCAACCGCTCGAAGTGACTTGCCCGCATTCGTTGCCACCACTGACATGTGCAGAATAGTCTAATACGTTAACACCTATCTGAATTCCTCAAAATACATTATGATTTGTATTATTCCTTTGGTACGGGGAATTTCTAATTTAAATTTCTCGCCCAGAAGTAAAAACAAAATTGCTAATATTCCGAGAAATTATTATATATTTCGTTAGTATTGCAATTTGATGTACAAAAGTTCACTGTTCACCAACTACTAGTTGAACTGTTAACAATTCAGCATTTTAATTGAAAATACACACGCTAAAAGTCTGCTAATGCTCTTGGGTACTTGTGCCCCTGTGAAATCAACCGAAATTTATCCACTATGTTAACTTCTGATTAAAACATGTACATAATGTTAAAATAAGATCATAGGTGAAAATATAAATCTTTATCTATATAACAAAGTTGGGTAGATACATCATTTAAAACTCAAGAATGCCGGTACAGATTTTGATGATTGGTTGGCTTTGTCTCCGCCAGCAGCATAACTATCAAATTATCAAAAATTATGACTTAGAGGGTATAAAATTAGAAATGCCAATTGGTATAAATTCAATTATAGTTATATATCGATAATTCTATATTGAACTCGCTACTTAAAATAAATATAGATTGTGTTTCTGATGGGCCAACACAAGGACAAGTAAAACTGTCATTACACTATTTGTTATGTGTATTGTTGATTTAGACCAACCTCTGTCCCCAACCCGAACAGACAGCTAGCAGAGAAAAGAAATAAAAAACCTGCGACTTTTCTACTTAATCCCTTCGGCACGAGTAAGCACAGGACCGGTCGGTGCAATCTGCTCGTTAACAGCTGCGGAATACCCGCATAAATAGGATATGTCATATTTTAGATATCGACTTGTTTTGAATAAAAAAGTCGCATAATTACCAATGGTAACTGAAATTAACATTTTAATTTAAAACTGATAGCGTGTAAGAATTGAACTAAATTGGATATCATTTGTGTGAAAAACAGAAATACCCATTTGGAAACAATTGTAAATTATTGCTTAATTTAATTGTTCAATGCTTTAAAATGCATTTAAATTATTTTCAATTTCAACAGTATTCATATCAATATGTTAAAATTGAAAACGAATAAATCACTTCCCAATTCGCAAAGATAGGCCCTTTGTGAATACTTCAAAGTAGCGAGCACGAACTATATATTTAATCGCTAGCAGATGACAAATAGCTCGTAGAAATCGATTAACTAAGTTGATGATAAATTTTTTCAGTTCATTTCTTTTCAGAAAATTAAAGTGCGTTTTGGGTGTGGTGCAATTGTCAATATGTAAATTAAACTGTATAAATCACTAAAAATATGTTTTGCTTTTAATGACCAGAAAACTGGAATTTAAGTTTTCATCGGATTTGATTTTATAACGATTTAATTACATATTCTCCTTCTTGGTGAATTAATTCATTATAAGTTAATTTATTAAGTTATTATATAACAAAACCTACTATTAATGGTCACTCCTTTTATTCCTAGTTTCTTCATAATGTTCCTTTGTCAAGCCGTGAAAATTTATACCCGGATCATGTTTTGCAATTATAGAGATCAAACTAACTCGACCAATTCGCCAACATTTGCACGCACCCGAAATTACAAGGCGATGAAATAAGTACTTGTATATATACATTGCACGAATGAAGACAAAGACTGAATATGTTAAATATGTTAATAAGAAAGTTGTAGATACTCGTACAAAGTGAGCTTTCTTTGAACAAATAATTGTATACGTAATTGTCCAATTTGCATTCATTTGTGGATTGTCATACTCGCTACTGGAATTTTATTAACATTTCATTTACAATTTTAATTTTTGATTGTTTAATGTATCTTTATGATAGCAGATAGCAATGATCAAATATTGATTGCTTTATTACTGTTTGTATTGAAACTCGATGCTAATGAAAACCGGCGATAATATCAATATGTAATTATTGAGTTTCTAATAAAAGTTCGCTGAATGGAAATATGAATTTTGATGATTAATGACGAGATAATGTAATAAACGAATAAATATTTGTCTTTGAAATGAATGAAAGCGTTCAATACTTTCATTGAATTTAATTTACTTTTATGTCAAACATGAGTTCAACTTATACAATTAAAACCTTTATACTTAAAAGTAAAAGTAAGTAATTGAATTTCGTTGGAATGTTATCTCCGAATTGAAATCGTCAGGCAATTATTTGTAAATCACATTAATCCACGTTACTCGCCCACAACAAATGCATTCGGCCATCATTAATACCCTCAATTATTCGCGTCAGTTGCTACACATCAACATTTCCTAGAAGCTCCTCAAATCGACTTGGATTTAAGAAGAAAATGATACTACAAACGTCCTGTCGACTTTATTTCATCCCGCATTTTCCTATACTCGTATTCTCCGTCTGAATTTTGAATGTTATATTCCTTAACATGCTTTGCAAGTCTATCAATTTGATTTTTTCTATTTCATTCCATTTCATTCGCATGCAGGAGAAAAAAATTCCAATACATAACCGCAACAATGCAATGTCATTTAGTATGTATATTGTAGGCAGCACACAACGCAAGTTGACACCATTATAGGAGGTGCCCAGCGAAGCGGCAAAACGCCAACGTTGTCGCATAAAAATACGCCATGATACTCAAAAAAGAAGATAATGATACGCAATGATACGCAATATGCGGTTGAGAGAACACATCAATCAAACTTACGCTGGTTCCGCTCGACACCACCACACCCTCGGTCCTTTCGCTCACTATGTACACGCACAGAAACAACACCGAACAGACCAAAAACAGAAGAATATTACACGACATTCATACACATCAAATTTATGATTATCAACAAGTGACTACGACTACGTATCTCGCAACAATTAAATAAGACAGTAATAACGTAATAAAACGAGTAATAATGAAGAAATAAACGTGAAATATAAAACGAGATAATAAGCAACCCAAATTACAGTTTGCAATTACACAGGTGGTGTTGTGTGTGTTGCGGTACTTTGCTACGTGAATGAAACTTTATTCCCGGGAGGATTTGACGCGTTTATGCTTTTAAGTATTTTTATAACACAACATTTTCCTATATAAATCCACCCGAGCCTTGAGAATGCTTAAAATATAACACATACTTTATAGGCGTGAATAAAACAAAAGAAGTGTTTGATAAAACACCACGAAACATCAACGTATATTGGCTGTAATGAGTGTAATAACAACATAATTGGCTACATTCATATAAGCGGCGCGTGCGTATGAAATAAAACACTGAAAAAATTAAAATCACGAAACCACACATCACTACTGGATCAATAATTCCTAAAACGACCAGATAAATAATTTAAGGGTTTAATAAGATGGCAAAAATCTTCTACCTGTACTTGCAGACGTCGATTGCGGCCATTATGGTAGTTGATCGGTGAGGTGCACAGCAGTTGACGCAGCGACGTACGGAAGTTTTTCGACATCACACAGTATATTATTGGATTCAGTGCGGAGTTCATGTGTCCAAGTAGAAGTGTATACTGATCGTAAGAAATGCCCCACGCAACATTTTGAAAATCCAATAGCAGACGAGCTGTGTTGTATGGTAACCAGCAGGACGCAAAAATCACCACCAGGAGAAGTAATATCCATGCAACTCGTTTCCTCTCGCGTACAATGCGATAATTCTAAACAAAATAAAATAAATTATTCAGACTACAGTCAATTTTTATTTACGTTGTAATAAACTTTCAATTTTACAAATCTGTTGAATGACCGATAGGCAACAAACCAACTACCGCGTAATATCCGCCCCATTATACATTACGACCGGCTGAACACTGCGAATTGCGTGGGCGTGCGTCGACGAGACGGTTTCTTTGACATGCAAATTCTGAGCGTCATCATGTGATCCACCATCGACACACGACATCACTAGAGTTAGAGTGACGCATTCAATTTGCAAGTGTGAGACTGTGGGAAGGGTGAGGAAGACTAAAAACATGACGACGCAATTAATAGAAAACGGTGGCGATGTCGCCGACTTGCACACTTGACAGCAACGCGGTTACGCGAAGGAACGTGTAACAAGAGAATCACACTCCCAGTTGTACTACTTGTCATAAACAGATGCGCGTGGAGGGTGAGAAGATGTGGGGAGACACAAACTTAGCGATTACATTGTTTAATTTAATAATCCCGCAGTGTATTCGAATTATTTCTGCTAAAGATAAAGCAATTATTTATGCGCATGCGTATTCCATATTTTGGTAGACATATTTCTTGTCAGTAAACATGCCAAATAAAACTTCTTTATTTTTGTGCCTTTTACGTTTCTATTATTTCGTATTTCCCAAATCATCAATTTCTGCTTGACCAGCTTGTTAGTAAAACAATATATTATGTAATGCGGATTTGTGGTTGGCTTGTGAAGGTTGGATCCAATCTTGAACGCTCGCGTTTGATTGTTTATATGCCTTTGTTTGAAAGTTTGATCGGTTCCGCGGCAACAAACACGAAGCTAAAGATAATGGGAGATAACCTCGGACAAATCAAGATATTCGACAAATACTTCAACTATGAGTGTTTTCTCAGAGTTGCAGTCCTTCATTATTTAATGACATCTACAAAAAAGTAATGACGAAGTTGTGGATGGAATACGTGAAGCAGAGTTTCTATATTTTATAATAAAAGTATACAAATATTGAACATGTGCATTATGCTTTGCTTTTACAGCTGTCAAAATCAGATGTCACAACTTGTTGACGTGATGTGAATGCAACCACAGCCCACAACCCACGTCCACTCATATTCGCATCAATGAACTTCTGACTGATTCATAGATGGTGAAACTATACCCGATTTATATATCAGAAAATATTTTCGATTTTATTTCATACGGTTACGAAAAATAAAAGAGTTTTGTTTTATTTTCCCGTGTGGATCTATCATTATAACGTATTGTGTATCTTATTACTTTTAATGGCTTTGTTTACCTATAAACATCCCTATTATTACATCATTATAATCATACTCTACGTCCTATCCGCTGTTAATGTGGGGATGTCGGGCTTTTTAGCCGGGCGAGTAAAGTGTATCATGGTTTATTGGTTTCGGTTGAAGCAATATGTGCACAACGGCACATTAAACGCTTTAAAAAAATTCGCCCCACATCGCTGGCTAGAATGGCCAGCATAGCGCTGATCATATATCAATTAAATTGACGCTGTGTTGATGATGTAGTTCGCTCAGATTTCCTCATTATGAACGTATTTCAACACGAAAACAAAAATAAACCATAACCTCAAAATCAAAATGAAAAGTAGTTGAAGTTGGGTTATACAAAAAGAGTCTATAGACTAAGAACAACTTATATGAAATTAAGATAAAAAAGTTATGAGGGTACCTGTTGAGTGCTGAAACTATTGTTGTCATCTGAAGGCGGCCGATCCGAGCACAACTTCTTACCCATCATAGCATAAGCCAGAAAGATGATGACTCCTAGAAGCAATAAAGCCGACCATCTTACAAAGTTTGCACAAAGTTTTACAACATGACAACTTCACTACGTCATATTTTCATAGTCTTATAGTATTAACGTCAACTTTTCATTTACAACCACTAAACCTCTTTTCGACTTAGAAAATAAGCAGATTTTGACTTCAACACTTGACTTTAACTAAAAAATAATCTTGTGTGTTTACCTGGTATAGCAAACATAACCAAAAAGAAAATGGTGCTAAACACGTTTTTTGTCAGGTAACTCCCGACATGATCCCAGTCTTCTCCACAGAAGACATACTCTGACTCGGCGCAGAGTGGTTCTAATGGATAAGTTTCCATGTTCGTTACAATGAGCAGTGGTGAGAAGATAATCATAGGAACGGCCCATAGCAACATGATGATTGTGATGGTGGAGCGCCGCGTTGCTGGCCCAAATGCGAAAGGTTGATTGATGGCGATGTAGCGGTCCAATGCCATCGCTGTTATTGTAAAGACGCTGGATGCTACTGATATACCTAAACAAACACAAAAACACAAACAGATAATGAACATTAATCATTTCAGGCTGTTTTTAATAAGTGCATTATTAAATGCGCAATTTAATTAAATGCGCTGTAAAGTTTATATTTATAAAGCGAGATTTTGAAATGAAAATGCTTTACATAAAGTATAGGATATAATTTGTGCAGCGCTGCAGATGACAATCTAATTAATTCGTATTGAACTAGTAGAATATTTTTATTCTTTGGTGTTATTTTTAATTCAGTTATACAACTAAAAAATATGATTTCTAAGAGGAAAATTTGTTAAATAATGAACTAAGATAAAATAGATTTCTATTCATACATATATAATGTGATAACATAAAAGAAAGACGACAAAGAGAACAAAGATAGCGAATGCGCAGAATATCCCAGAACAGGATATGAATGCCAACGACAGCGATAATAAAACACAATGCGCACGAGAAGCGTAAGACGGTAAAACGTTGAGACATTCATGAAAAACTATTCTTCAAGTTGAAAACTTCCACTTGCTTCCGCAAGGCGTTGAAATACTACATGTCGGAATGCTACCAAGTACTAGGGTAGCGCAGGAAGTTAGAAGTATACAACGAACACAACAAAACTGAATACCAAACGAAATACGAAGAAGAAAGTAGAAAAGTAACGAATATAGACGCACACGATGACAAGCAGAAAATATTGCTGCGATTGAAATATGTTGGAACGATGTGAGCAAGTTTGAAAAATGAATTGCTAACTTATAATTATTTATAATAGCTCATTTGTTAGGAGGTACATGTAATATCTACTTAAATATTAAATTTCAAAGGGCGTTACTCGTTATAACTTTGTTCAACAACGTCAATTACACTTGACTATCGCAAAGTTTGATTTTGATTTTAATCAATTATGTTGATGCTGTCATCTTGAATTACAAATGCATTTAAGTTTTGGGAAGTAAATTAAAGTTTTATTATATTGACATTTTTAATCGACGATTTTTATAATGAAAGTGGAGGATAAACTAAATGTAATATATTTAAAAATGTATTTTGTGTTGCCTACATTAAAGTGAGCATAGTCACAATGCATAACCTTAAAAATAAAAGCGAAGTAAATAATTTTCTTAGTTTTATTAAACAAGCCATCAAATTGACTAGAGTATATCTAATTAACCCTGTCTGGGATTTGCACCAATTTAATTATGTTATACGAGTAACCTATTCCTTCTTCCTGCATCATAATATCTAAAATTTAATATTAAACTAATTGAATTTTAATGAATCATAAATTATTAAGTTTGAGCCATAAATAAATGAAAATACGAATAATATAACAATCAATATATTCTAGTTTTAGCTCATAATGATCCTTGGCACTCACAAGGATGATGGTTATACTCACAAAGGAATGAGACCCCAACTTAAGTTAATTAATTTACCTATATTGTTAGCCTTCGCTTGCACATTGCTTCAATGTAGTGGTTTCAGCGTAATCCTCGCTCGAAAACAAACATTCTTAGGTACAATATTAGTTCGTCCTAATTAACACACAGGACGCGCCAAGAACAAGGTACGAACATCATTTTCTTTGGACAACAACTACATCATCAATATTGACAAATACGAAACGTAACGATAAGACACGCAGCTATTTGTTTACGGTAAGTACTTACATTGCATGTAATTGAGTAGCTTGCAGGGATATTGACCGAATTTCCATGACATTGTGTAGGCCGACCATGCGCCCATCGGCATGCAGACGATCGTCACCAGCAGATCAGCGATTGATAAATTTACGAGGAAATAATTTGTTATGCTGAAAAAAAATTCATAAATTTTAGAAATTAGGAAAGAAGTACGAGTAAATATACACCAAAAATAATGATCAACATATATTGTAAATAGATATTTAGTAGATATTTACTGTCACATATTTCACATTATCCTAATGGAATAAAATATGTGAAATAGAATATGTCATAACAGGCAAAATGAAAGTAATAAAAGTCTACCGGCTTCACGTCAGGTTAGCATCTGCTAGGACGATATAATCTAAAGATATGGAAGTAAACGGTCAACTTTTTACTATTCATAGACTTAATATTGAGTAATTATATATTCAGGAAATTAAACCAAAGAAAATCTTTTTGAAAAGTTTTTAAGTTAAAAACTTTTTTAAATTAAGAATTACGTCTTGAATTCTAAATTGATGATACCAATACTTTTTCTTTGATATTGATAGTAAAAATTTCATTTTAACACTAAGCCACTAAACAAGAAATTATTTAAATTCAAAAATATTGTCAATTAGCTTTTACTCGCGCCTTTCGTCCCGGTGTTTAATAAAAATGGAATTCGTTTTTACTCTCTTGTTTTAGACATAGTATGTGTCAATTATATCAATAAGATTCGCAATTTTATTTTAAAGAAATTAATTATATAAATAATTGCTAATAATGCACTTCAGCGCGCCATCTCGGATTCAACTATTTAACTATAACTATGATTGAATCTCAGTGCCAACCTTCATAGAAAAGAACAGTCTTTATGGTTTTCCCGGCAATTATTCAAAATTTTCTAGCCGTAATAACCATCCTTGGACTTCATCAAACATTAAAAAAAAGAATTGGCCAAATTGGTTTAGGCGTTGTTGAATTATGCGCTTACCAACAGATTTTGCGATTCATATTTATATTATAGATTGTACATTTTCAATCAAATTAATACCTCACTTCACAAAACCTCACTGATTGTCTATCCCTATGTGCAATTAACGCTCAAGTGTTAATTAAATGTTTTATCACTGTAGCGGCGGCGCTGTGCATTTTTTCCACCGGAAATGCGTTTAAAATTTCCGCTCGCTTCAAGTACGCGAAGTGCACATTCGTGTCGCGCAATCAAATTACGAGTAGACTTTTTTCTGCGTACCGACTCTACAAAGCCCTAGGTTTCATTTTTCTCTCAATTCCCGTTTTTAATATTTAAATACAAAAAATACTTAGTAGAGAAAAACATTTTTAATCAATATTTTCGTCTTTTATATAAATATTATTTATATATATTTTCGGATAACCAGAAAGTTCACTTTCAGCTTTTCAAAGCTTTTAATTTCGATGATTCCGACACGCTTTGCGTTTAAATTTGAGTTGGAATTCTGCATCGTGTGAGACGCAAAGTTTATTGCTCATATGCTCATATTGCTCATACTTTGATGATGAAAGCGATGAAAATGTTTGAGAGAAAATTGCCCAAAATGTAAATGGAATAATTGAATTTTTACGACTTTTTTCCTCAACTCGTACAATATTGGTAGCATAAAATACAAAAATTCTAAAAAGTTGTAAATGTTTATATTTCATATTCGACTCAAACTCAATTATATTTGAAAACATTACATTTTATATGCTAGTGAATAAAATACTCGTATAGATAGAGAATTTATCTCGTCAATAATTCTCGGAAATGTTGTTATAAAAATCAATTTGACGATTTCTTAGAAATGTTTCTATTGGAAGCATAGACACTGTTTGGATTCTTAATAATATTTTTAGTGTATCACAGAAAAAATAATATTTTCCTGTTTCCTGCTTCGGAAGAAGGATGTCCACAGTGTTGGCACCGGTCGGTAACTTAATTACCGCCGTGAAACATCCCGAAAGGCCATTTCGAACGTTTCTGGCGCACACTTTATGTAAGTGCAGAATTTCCGACGCCTTAGTCGGCACAAACGACTCTCCCGATGTTTCACTTTATCCCGGATCGGAAACTCGTTACGCCCAAGTGCCCACGTCTTTGGCATTTTGGCAGATGTAAATTGTGTATTATGTTTCAATGTAGGAGTAAAATGAAATCAACTGCAACGATTATTTTTCACTCGTAGTTAACACCATATTATTTCGGTCACTAGCAACACTCACAACTTTGTTTTTATAGGTTTTAGTATACAAAATTACTAGCATTATTAGCATTATGAACTAATTGTTTTCATGTTCCTTTTATCAAATTTCCGATTTTATGTTAAAGAAATGGAAAATAAATTATATTACGATAGTAATTATTATGTGTCAATATCAACTTTAATTTCTTATTTTCACCCTTCAAGTTATGTTTTTGCAACATAAAGCAGCCAGAGCAAACAAATTGATAACTGAATTTCTCTTAATAAATTGAGTCGCAAAATTAATTTCCTAATGTACCCTGTTTGACCAAGATGATCATTTTATGTGGGAAAAATATTTTCATTATTTTCTCTTCAATACTTCATATTCTTTTACTTTTTGAACTTTGATTAAATTTCTACAAATACTTCCAACACAAAATTGGCCAAATCAATCTAGCGGTTATGTAGTTTTAGGGAGCTTAACAGACATCAATTCATTTTTATATATTTACATAAATTGACAAACCGGCGTCAGGCATTTCCTCTGCTTTAGTTGTCAACAAGTTAAATTAAATTCAGAAAACATAATAAGCAAATAAATAAGACTACATTGTACTCTTGAAATGAGATATTCAGACAAAACACTGATTTGAATCATTTTTGTTTATTACTTTCATAAAACACTTACTGGTCGTCAATGGTAAACAACGTCAATGACGGAAAATTCGTCTTAACTTTTACTAATAAACGCAGCGATGTGAAATATTCGCCGCGTTTGAGATTTTTACTCCCGAACAAAGTATTTCTGCTATTCTGTCAAATATGGCAATGCTGTAATATTTATATGTGATGGTGTGTTACGTGATATCACCGCTTCCCGCCTGTGGTTTACTTCAGCAAATTGTTATTTGCGACTTCTTTTGTCTTTGAATTTCCACCGCTGCTATATAAATGAAATTTGAACGTATTCTGCACTTCCACGTAGTGCTTTTCGAAAATTTGCAAACAATGTGTGGCACAGTTTCAATTCTAAAGGATGTTCGACGCAGAAAATTCTCCTTCATTGTGAGACGTTTAAACTAGAAATAGACTTATTTTTAATATTGGAGATATTGGGAAATCTACGTATGTTGAATGAAATATTGGCAACAACTGCAATTTTTGTAGAATTGAGTTCTGCACAATTTGTGATTTTCCGGAAAATATTGGAAACGACTAAATCGATTCGTAAACTCGACAGATGGAAAATGGATAATTGTGTTTTACGCCATGCACAGTTACCTTCAACATTCGCACCTTTAGATTTTTTTTCTGAAATTTGATATTTTTGATTGAAATTCCCACATCGTCAAAATTTTAGCCAAAATGATTTTTATATTGAAATCCATTTTTGTATACGTTTACTCTATTCTAACATAACATTAAGTTTAATAGTTTATAACAGTTTTCTTTGTTTTTGTTTTTATTTAATTTTCATTAATTTGCAATGTTTTGTTTAATTTTAGTTGGTTTTCTTCAATCTTCTTCGGTCCCGTCCGGTTTTATTTAGCAGTGTCCGTTTTTCGTGCTGTGGTTCAATGTTGTTTGTTTGCAACAAGCTGGGGGATGCTTCAATAAAACTTGTACGTAAAGTGCGAGTAACTCGCTTAACTTTAAAAGGTGCGAGGCCTTTGAGGAAATAAATCACTTTGTACAACTTTCAGCCGTTAACCAACAACTGTGTGTTTTGCATTTGCAGCAACGTTGATTTATCGGAAAAGAAAGAAGATTAATGATTACATTTATTTCCTTATGTGTGATGTAATCTGTGTTTATAACCAGTTATTTATTATACCTAAATTTAATTATTATATTTTACTGACCTACATTATAATTATTCGAAGTAATTTTAATTTAGTGAATGAATTTGAAACAAAAAAATGTATAAATATAAATAATTCTTGTGTAAATTTATCCAAAAATTTCGCAAATTGCAAAAAAATGCGCAAAAAAGATCTGATCGAAAAGAATATACCTAGCAAATTGTAATTTGATTAATCGTCCGCTCGACGAAAATGTAATTAAGTATCTCTCGATTCCATTCCAATCGACTCCATTCAATTTTATTCTCTTCCATTCGATACGAATCGACAAAAGAACAGTTTTTATACGCGCATACGGACTTAATGCTAGAATGCCTTTTCAGATGATCACACAAATCGAAAAATATACGTACTATAAACAAATCAATAACATAAAATACCAAAAAATACTAATGTGAATAATGAAAAAAAACTAAAACGAAAAAATAGAGTCAGACTTTTTGGGGAGCAGAAAATGTCCTTGGGCAACAATATGGCGCTCAATTATAGTGATTCCACAAATTTATCACAATCGTTGATAGTATTGCCATGAAAACTTCTAAACTAACTGTTTTTTTTATGCTACGAGTATATTTTGTAGATAACATTACTTTTTATTAAGATATTCAACTACAATGTTATTAGTACCAAAAATAATAAAGTTTTCTCAATAAAAATATATCATATAAAGCAGGAAAATGCAGTAGTAACATTAGTAATGTTGTAATAATATTAATTCAACTTGTTCTGAAGTGTTCTAATTATTCCTGCAACTTCTCATTAAAACATTCTTCACTTCTACGCAAATAATAATTTAATTCTTCAGTAATTTTCAACTTCTCACATGATTCATCACTTCATTCATTGCCGTACAAAGTAAACACGGTACATACATTAAGATAAACTCCTAATTCTGTTTGTAGACAACATAATAATAAGGTACGCATCAAATGTACTTAATTAATCATGAAATTTGTCAAACAGAGTACCAACCGTTTCGTGTAAAGTGCTGAACGTTCCAACTGTTTACGCTCAAGTTTTCGACTTGACAAACAAAAGCGCTGATTAATATTTTGCCGCTTGACTGTGCGTTTTATTTCGCAGGGAAGTAAACAAGGGTGGCCATCAAAGAGCACGCCCAATCAGCTCTCAACCTGGCAGGTATCGGGTAAACAGTTACAGCTTTCATATCATTCGACAAGCTGTAGAGGAAAATAGAATTTGGTCCAAAATACCACAACAACGTTGATTACTAACGCATGTTGCCTGCCTAAACATGCCATCAGTCATCATCCATTATTTGTTCAGGTATTGCATGTAACGTGACTCGTAAAACATTAAAAAAACGGCTAAAATGTGAAATTTAATCATTTTCATGACACAAAATAAAAATATAATAAAAACGTAAACGTGTCTATTTTCATTTAATTTTGTTATAAAAGCAGGTTTAAATAATACAACGCAGAATAAATACGATATGATACGTGTCAATAGAGATTTGTATTTTATATTTGTTAAGCTTCGCTGAGCAGTCATTTTATAACTGTTTTTGTGTTCGCAGGCAATGAAAAACGCCAATAAAAATGTTAATCTTCACCATGCAGAGTAAATTCAATGCGTTTTTGTGGGAGTTATCTTATTTGCGGTGTGTTGAAAAGTTTTTATTTAATAAATTGCAATAATAATAAATTCTGCGACGATTTAATGAAGAACTAACAAAAAAGAAAGAATGACAAATGAGATTTTCCACATATCTGGTTTGATTAATAATAAATTTTTATATTTGATTAGAATTTTTAGTAACAACCCTTCCTGTTGTAATAAATAAGTTGATTTTATTTTTATCTTTTTTCATTCTTTTAAAAACTTTGTATTTTGCTTTCTGCTTCTCTAATGCTAGTTTTCTTCTACTTTACGAAAAGAAACTAATGATTCTCATTTATAATAAACATGATTGCGCCACTCCACACAGACGCATTTATACTGTTCACTATTCCTGCTATTCGTCGTGCTAACAACTTGGAACGACTTGTTTTTCGCTCATTTCCCGCGCGATGGCCACCATTTTATATAACGTACAATGAAGGAGTTTTGTATTAAAAGATAAACATGATAAACATCCAGCTGTTCACTTTTATTGTTCAATATTACTGTGCACTCAGGGATTCAGTATAAACTACAAAGCGTTTAATTTCTGGACTAAACTGCATTGTTCATAGTACGTGAATAAGCTTAATTTATATCACAACTTGAGTACCTGCGCAATTTCATAGTTTCATGGGTTGATTGTTTGGTGCAAAAAAAACTGTCAAATTTTATCTAGCATTTCAATATTTCTAGTTTTCGTAAAATTCGTAAAAGTGATTGATGTGTAAGTTATTAACGTGAGTATTTAATACGCAATTGAATGGGCCTTGCGTGAAGTTGCGTTTGCGATGCGGTCGACCAAATCGCACGAAAATAGAACGTGTTTACGACAAGGCGCGCTCGTGCAAACACACGCGAAGGAATAACAAATAATGTCCACCTTATTATCGCCGAATTGGTGCGCAATAAACTCACGCCCAAATAAAATCGTGTGAAATAAAGTTTATCCAGTCATAAACGTAAATTAAATTGCTTTTTTCGACTTTATATACAAAACACTGAAGTATTTAAGAAAGTAATAAAAATAATCAAATAAAAATACAAAACAATCATTTTCACTCAAAAAGCTTAAAAATTGGCTCAAAATTTTTAAAACATTGTAGGTACTATTGAATAGAATTTGTTGATTGAATATTCGACATGTTCAAATTGAAATCAATTGAATATTTTAAAGCCTGCGTTCAAATATGCAAATTCAATTTGTTCATATTGAATGTAGCTTAACCAAGTTCTGAAATGCTAAAGCGCTGAACTTACATCGTTGTTTCTTTAACTGAATCTTGCAATTTCAAGCGTCGTGCAAGCAAAGCTTCTTCATGAAGGTAGATATTTCTTATTTAATGCAGTCAGTTTGCAAAACTAATTATTTAACCAGATTAAAACCCAAAGGAGACTTGAAAGTCGCACGAATTTAATATGTTCAACCTATGGCGACACATTGCCACCACGCATTAAAATTCAACGTGTATAATATGTACATTATATACTGGAACCACTTTATAATCTGTGATCTCCGTATTGCGTTCGTTTGTTAATTATGTCATCTTGCTAACGCTACCATAACTTAATAAACCATACGCGTAGAGTAGTGTATAAATTTGGTGGCGTACTTTATAACTTATTTAGTGCGCAAGGTAGATTGTGTATGCGTGTAAAATTAGGAAAACGCTGAGCCAGATAGAAAAGCAACTTTAATAAATCAATCTGCGTCAGCGTCACTGTCACACCATCGCGGAAAATAGCAAAATTGCGGCGACAAGGTCGCCGGAAATTCGCTGGCTTAGAAGAAAACCTAATAACGGTTGACAATTAGTGCGTTAATGCATAATTTTTGATTAATTGCGTTTGCGATTTTCAATGGCACAACACCCCACGGACTGTCATAAAAAGTAACACAATATAGTGGATTTTTAAAGGCTTTTAAAAGTTTTATACACGCTTTAAAAAGCTTTAAATTAGTTTACATTAGACGCACGACTAAATAGTCGTTAATTTCAGTTAATTTAATGGTGCTATGAAATGCATTACAACCATTTAATCCCATAAATAAATTAAAATGATTTGTACGCAAATATTTGATTGCAAATAAATTATGGTAGCTATTAAAATAATTACTGAAATAAATGTGTTTGATTCGGATGAGATTTAATAGTTTTATTTTAGTTTCCATTAAATTACTCAGCAATTATTTTTAGTACGCTTACAATAACAACGTTCGGCAATGTTTTCATTAGTTGGTTTAAATTTGGATTCTACAGCAAACTTTTATTGACCATATTTAGTTATATAAACTGATGTTCACGCTATAGAAAATTTTTGTTTTTGTTGTAAATAATATCTTTTTATATTCTTAAAATTCCAAGGATAGGATTGAGAATGAAATATTATTTAATACAGAATATTTATCAATATTGTGTATTAAATATTTTCAAATATCTAGTTTTATTATGTTTTTTAATCAAAAACGTTCGCATTTTACAAAAAAGCTTATTGCACAGTTTTAAAGTTTCTGTAAAATTCATGCTGGAAATTAGATTGTCTACTTATGCATGATTTTATTTAAAATCACCACGGCAGAAGCGGCAAACAGAATTTATTATGAGATATAATCTGTAGTTGGATGCTTATACCTCAACTCAAATATGTTTCATTTGTACCATAATTTAATTTAAAATATAGTTCTGTGAAAGTTTAAAATTTCTCGTCTTGTATTTAAAATTTTAAAGGCTTATATATGCAAAATATTTTTTGCGTGGGCGTCCATTGTAGAAAAAGTATACATAAAGTCTTTGAGAACCTTGCCACAAAAGATGCACAACTTTTTCCCGAGTTGTTTGATGCTGAACATGTTTTTATATTAAATTTTTGCCTTTACCACAGTTACAGCAATATAAAACTTAATTTCCAAGATGGTGCCTAAGTATAATCACACTTTTCAAAAAACTTATTTCATGTTATGTTCTTCCATAAAAACACATTTTTTTAATAGCAAAGTTATAAAATAAATAAAATTTTGTTACTAATTAAAAGAAAACATTAATATCATGATAACGAATCGAAATTATTGCATTAAGATATTATATCCACATTTGAACCTCTTAATCTTAATCATTTTCATAATTTCGACGCCACAAACAACTCATTAGCGTTAATTACAATAATAATTACAATCGTTTCTTATATTTTCCCTTTCGCTAATTTGTGCTTTTAGAAAATGAATTTTTGATTAATACAAAAGCCACAACTTCTCACAATGCAAAGAAATTGCAAAGAAAGAGAAAAGTTGAGGCTATATTACTTCTCAGTTCAAGATTTGCATTTATTCTCCAATTATAATTACACATTTCAGCCATGATTATAAGATTTTCGTACTTTCCTGGTTTCCTTTCATCAGCGGTTATTATCAATATTTGAAATCTTTCGGACGTCAAGTTTTGTTTGTTGAAAAATTAAACTTTTGATTAAAACGACGCAATAATTGAGATTGAAACTTTTTGCAAAAGCGTTAAACATTAAAGGTTTCCTACAGGAAGGTAGCCGAACACCTATAAAGAAATTTTGTTTGCTTTCACCGATTCTTATTTTTAGAATTAATAAAAAGGGAGCTGTTCATTTTGTCGCAGGTGTTATTTTGCTTATTTCCGTGATTCGTTTTTTGGTATACAATAAAAATAAAAATAAAAATAAAAATATCTTAACAGGTATTTTATATTTTGAGAAAATCATTGTGTTTTATATTTATGCATTATTCATTGAACAATATCTTGCTCTGGCTTGACGTGCTTCCTGAATACCAATTATTCACTGAATCAGAAGTAATATGCTACCACTTTTTGATTTTTTGTTGTTGTGCGGAAACGCTGCTAATATAGCGTGAACAACGATTTGAACGCAAGGATAAACATGGATTTAGGAGAATCTGATTTACTGCGAATGCATGATTCATATTATGAACAATGTTTCAAAACCGACATCAACAACAATTATATTTCATCTGAATTTCAATTATTTTTTAATGCTACTTTACTTCAATTTGTTTAGGTTGGCGTTGAAATTAATTGTGAATTAATTAATTAATTAACACCAAGTGCAAAATTTAAAAAAAATGTTTTTTACTGTTTTATATCAAAACCAGGTTTAATATTATTTTCTCCAAATGTATAGATTGAATTTAATTTGAATAATAATTTATACCAGTTAGTTATAAATTTACTTACTTTCTCATGTAGTGAAATTTGACAACCACCGTAATAACTAGAACGTTTGCGATGAGCGCAATCAAACCCACAGGAACATACAGTCCAATGACCACATAATTAGTGTGGTCAAAATTGCACGGAATTGTGATATTTGTTGATATAATAGTCTCGTTCACAAACTCCATTTTAACGCGTTAATATCGTTATCACGTAACAAATAAAATTAAAAATTATTTTAATTCCGACGAATTTAATTAAATCAGTTGCGTTGATTGGCGGTTTTGGAGGTTTTCCACGCATGAACACGCACGAAAACTCGTGAAAAGCGCGCGTGGGCTTTCCAAGCGGTGGCCGTTTCAGTGGCGAGTGCCAGAGATGTTCGTCGACTGACGAGCATAGCGGCGGCGGCAACGCCGTTGGTGGCGGTGGCGGCAGCGCTCAAGAAACGGCGGAGGCGCTTACAAAGCAGGAAAGCACGATTGCGCGTTTGATGCCGCCACAAATTCTACCAATTTCTATTTAATTACACTGTCATAATTTAATATTAAAGGCAATGCGAATATTTTACGAAATATTAGTTTAGAGCCTAAATTGCAATTTTTGATGAGATTTTTGGGCGTTGCTAATGTTGTTGCTAACAAAAATAGCTTCTGTCTAAAGAACATTAATAATATTATGTTTTAAATTTATTTGGTTTTATAAATACGTTTTAAATACTTCAAAATACGAAAAATTAACGAAATAATTGTAATTTTATTGTAACTTATATTACAATAGTAGGTATATTAAGTATCAAGTAGTTAGATGGAAGTTTCTGTCACAAGATTGATTGAGAGCAAGCGTTTAATCAATCGAGTGTTTAACAACGTTTAGCCATGTGGTGCTTATGCTATTTTTTCTATTTCTACTTTATTACCTCGTGCCGGAATATGTGACTGTTGTGACTTTTTGACTGACGGTACACGGCATTTCATATGGTCTTGTGCTGCACCGCAGGGAATTGCGCAGGCGCAAGCTTCACACCGTGACTAAAGCCCGTGACTAAATTAAAGTAATTTAATTATAGCCTTGGCCGTCTGTGTTAAAAGTACCACTTTTTGTGTCACAAAAACGTAAAAAAACTGGCGCATTAAAGGTGGATGTAGAAAAATGTAAAACATGTAAATGTTGATGTAAACATAACGTGAAGGAGGTAAAATAAGGGACGAAAGTTGGAATGATGATTCAATCATAGTTATAGTTATATAATTCGAACTAAGATGACACTAAAGTGCATTATTAACAATTTTCATTCCGTTAAAAGAAAATGGAGAATCTTAATGTGGAGCTCGGTACATAATAGGTTCAAGAAAAAGCAATTAGGCTACTTTTTATTAAAACCTACGCAAACCAAGTCATAGGCAAAAGCTTATCTTTCACAAATTGTTGTCACAATTAAAACAAAAAAATGCTAATTGCATACGTTTTTCACTGTTTATCAAACTGAAATGCAGTTTTGCTGTTTCATCGAATTACCTATTTCCGTGTAAGCTTCATAAATCATAAAAATGCGTATAAATAAACATAAGCAATTTCAGTCAATGTCATTTTTGCAGAGCTATATATCACACATCGCGTGTGCCTCAGGTGCACCACTCAATTATTCAAACAGCTTTCGCTCATTCACTCGTTTATAAACATACCTTGTAACATTTTATTTGTTAAATATAAATTTAATACAAAATAAAAGAAATTGTGTGTAAAGCGTGAATAAAGCTCCAAGTTCATTTACTGCTTTGTGTAATCTTGCCAATCAAAGCTTAAATAAACGTCCCTTCGTCCTCTTCTTCCGAGGACGGATGCTAAAACAAATGAAGGGAATACAACAGAACAGAATGTAATCAGAGAACAAAAGCATTTGATTTTCTTTTGCATTTTTCATGCCCACTCACCACTTCGTCAATTAGACACCTATGTACGCACTTGTACGACATGTTCTTGCGCTTTGAATCAGTGCGCGGATTAAAACATTTTCTGTAAAGCTTCAGTTGAGGATCAAGTGGGCCCCATTCATCGGTGGAGCGTAATAAAGTTAACAATCGCTGTAAGAGAAAGAGAAAAAGTTTCATCAAACAAACGCGGCGCAGCGAATCACGTAAAACAGCAAAGAAATTAGCTGGAGAAGTATATTTGACATAAAACATTTTTTTATTACCTTTTGATAAATTTTCTGAACGACCGTAATTGTTAGAAAGATCATGTAGGGGCTGTAAAAAACCCCAAGGGTAATCAGGCGATACGTGTAGAATATATACGTAGAGTCAAAAAGATACACTGGTAGACAAATCTGAAATAAAATGAAAGTGAAATGGCACCGCATGTTTAATGTCATATGAGAATATATCTAACAATAACAACGAGTGGTGATATCACCCAAACGAACGACCAAAACTTGGCTGGTTCCTGACCAGTCATGAAATGCACATCATCACAAAACTTCGATACGCCGTAGATGTAAAATACGATTACAGTGATGATGATGATGTTGAACTGATCACAGAATTCAAGTATAACACGTTGGATGTCAAATCGGAATGCATACGCTTCCTAAAAAGACATTTATTATAAACAATGTTTTTTGTATGGTTAAGAATAAACTTACTTTACTGTCAAGTAAAAGACTTACGCCAAATCCAAAAAAGCAAAACAACGGTTTAATGTACACACCATAAATTTCCAGACCAGGATATTTTTGATACATAGATAATTGCAAGAAGGAATAATTCAACATGGCATGAAACAAAAGCACCATAAAGCGGTGCAGAAAGTACAAATAATTAAAACAGTTTGTTGCCACTAAAAAATTTGCTTAAATAGGTAAAAATTTAATTTTTTAAGTGGTAGTCTTATACGTGTTTGAGTATATAACACAGGCATTACACCGAGCTCGTGTTGTATATTCTCAGGACGAAAGAGTAAATATCGTTTTTCCACCGGAAGTTTTGCCACTTCACACAGCCAATACGTGCCGCCGCTGATCACAATGTGATCCATTACGGTTAGAAAGAAACTGGCGAAACCACAAAACCACATCAAACCGCCAGTCTTCCTTGTTCTTTTCGATAGGATTCCAAACATGATATAAGAGAAATCTCCCAAACCCATTCCGACGGTGACCTTTAAAATTGCTTGTTTCCATGCCTTCATACAACGACAAGACAACAATGCAATAGAATTTAATTGAGGTTGGGTTGATTCATAGATTACCTCAAGATTGACAAGAGATCCCATGTGAAGTTCAATCATCCTTGGTAGATAGAGAATATATTTGAGCCAAAATACAAGTACTGCGAATTGTACCAATCTGTACCCAATCACGATCAAGAATGCGTTTTTAATGAGCTGAAAATTTCAGTGGGTACAATAAAGTTTTTGGGTTTTAGACGACAGATGGTGACGACAAATGTTATTTAGAAGTTTAGTAATGAATGATGGAACTTACTTTTTTGGTGCGTGTAAAGTTTAATGTCATCGTCCACCAGACAATAGTCCACGTCATCATCAAGGGAAAAGCGCGATGGATCGGCAACAAGCCGAGATCAGCATCCTCTGGTGCACAAATGCCTTTCATGTAAATCTTACTGCAAGGCGAGAAATGAGCTTGTTAAACTTGTCGCTAACTAGTAAGTCACACCACAACCACAATTATTGAATTGGTCACTAATGCAAGTGTCTAATTGGGAAACTGATTGAATTGACTTTGAAACCATAATCAAACTTGTTAAAATTACACTTACTCCCAAAATACATACGTTGACAAATGCCTTGTTTCATTTATACAAGGCTCATCTCCTTCGCAAGGGCTTTGGGGGTTGTAGCAAATGTCACTGTAGTTCTTAGGACATTCCAACCAAGGTAATCCTTGTCCATGCAGACTACGTGCACCAATGATCATCGCATAGTTTAGATATTGCGTCATCAGAATGGTGCTGAGTGTAGTGGTCGCAAGAACCTGCAGGATGAAAGTATAGCTCATACCTTGAGCGATTGGCATCAGGTGTTTGATGTGAAATACTCCCATATTGGTGTATTGTCCAAGGACAATTTCCATGTATCCGATTGGTATACCCACAATAAGATATGCGATCAATACTTGAAAAATGTTAAGAGCTTCAGAAGGGTTTTCATATTTATAAAGCGAATAATTCTCGATTGAATAATGTCTTGAGAGATTCACAAAAATAAATTCGGATGTTGTTAACCATTTATCACCTTCCTAGAATTTTTATACGTACTTACAAAATAATTATGTTATTAAAACTTACTTCTGCTTCTGGTACATCAATACTTTCAACTTCTTCGCTTTCTTTCCCCATTTCCTCGTTTTCTTTGAGTTCTTTTCAAAGTTTAAGTTCAAATATTCTTGGTATACGTAAACCTGTAAATTTTACGGATCAAAAGAATTTATGAGAAACGAAGTTAGTTTTTGATTTGCACTTCAATCAAATATGATTCGGTGGAATTTTATTTCCGTTGCAAGTTCCGAAATCTCGACGAAGTCTATAAATTGACAAACGACTCTAATAACTACTTGACATATGTCTTGAAAACACCTTTCGGAACAATTTTATTACAATTTTCTTAAACCCTATCCGGACTTTTTTGAACTCACGCTCCACTGCAGCAAGATTTAATTAAACAATTAACACACAGCTGGCACACACTAATTGTAAATTAAAAAGTTAAAAAATTGTTTCCCAACTTGCCTGGCACAGCTTAATGAAAACTTATTATGCAATTTATTATTCAGTTTCTATTTACTAAAAAATCATAATTGGCAGATGTTGATTGTTTACATAACAATATAATAATATAATAAAATATCATAGAGCACTATTAATTTAATGGTGAATAATCTATTTACATTCAAATTTAATTAGAAATTAATTTAATTCTATCGTGTCGTATGCATCTAAAATTCTTGTTTTTATTTGCTTAAAATAGATATTTAGCAACTTTTAAATTTAGTCTCATCCAACACTACCAATGTACTCACAGATGCAATGAATAAACCTACTCTTTTTACGTTTTTCAATTCATTATGGCGAGTGATCAAAGCTGCACACTAATGCAACTGTATTCGTAATAAACTCGAACAAAAATCGGAATATTGATTTTTGTTTAGGTTCCAACGCTCGACACCTACTCTGCGCTGTGCAAATGTTTCACTTTGTTTTGATGTAGATAGAAAACGGAGGAAATTATTCATGGAACACGCATTTGTTTCTGTAGAAATCTGAGAATGTTTTTCATGTCAAATTTTTTGACCACAAGTTTGAGGGGAACGGAAAGTTTAGTGCGCATTATAAAAATAGGATTGTTATGTTCAAAGCTCCATAAATCATTTTCACTAAACATAACACAAATGGCGTTTATAGTTGATGAGTAATTATTTATTGCATAGTTGTGCGATTCGTAATGTTTTGGAATTTGACTATAAAAGAAAATCATTTTGTGTTTGTTTTATATTGGCTTCCGCATGTTGCTCAAATAAGATATAATCTTGTTATAAAGTTGTTATGAAATTGTTAGAATGACTTGTAAAACGTTAATTTTATGGAAAAAACGTAAAGTTATAATGGGTTTTTACATTACGGCCTTTACAAACTTTTCCCAGATTGGAATTCTAAGCGCAATAAAGTAGAATAATTCCCGGTATATTTTATTTATTCGACGACAAGGTTAATGTTGTCGGTGTGACTTGTATAATGAGATGCGACTATTAAACACGGCGCATAAACAAATTTACTTCAATGTCTATGTAAATAATGTCGATGTTGAAAAAAATTGTAAGCAATGCACGGGTGCCTTCTAACTAATGTTTTCAAATTCTCATCTACATATATAAAATGGATGTATGCAATGGTTTTAATGAAATTTTTGGGCAATCGTCCAATACACCCAGTAGGCTATCCGGCGAAGTTTGGTAGCGAAATTATAACTCGTAAGGTGTTAAATAATGGTTAAGGATTGTACTGAAAATTCAATCGTATTATTATTATATTATTCGAAATAAGATTGCACCAAGAGGCACAATAATTATGATTACACCCTGAACAGCGCTAACTTGACTTTAAACCTTAGTCAAGTATTTCAGTGCAAAGCAGGGATAGATTGTTAGTTTCCTTTAAAAACTGATTCAGTAGATTTTTTAGATTTTATTCAAACTAAAAAAAACTATATAAATTCTCGTGTTAAATACCCTCCAAAATTACTATTAAAAAAAATTGAATTTCGCTGCTTAAATAGCTTCTATCAATAAGAACATTAAGACAATATACCAGCGATAATGACAAATGACTATAACAATCATAACAACAAAAAAAAATTAATTTCAATAAAGAATTACAATCCTGGTTAAATTTTAATCATGGACACATAAGAAATGCGTCTACACGAAGTCGTAAATAAATCAATGACTTGTTGAAGTTGAAGACAGTGTTGCAACTACATATAACTAGCATGTGAGTAGATAGAAGAACTCTAACTCGTCAATATAAAAAGCCAGTCTAATATTTGTATAATCACAACGCTCAAGGTGTGTAAATGAAAATTGTTTACATAGGAAATTTCTAGTCACTTGAACGGAATGGCCAACAAACACAAAACATTTCATCAGTTCATTTATATGTATCCAGTTGATTTATAAATAAATCGATGAGTCACCCTGAATTTTCGGAAAGGAGGAATAAGATAAATAATGAGATTGTATTTTTTACTTCATTCATCAACAATCGCGAATACGTAAACAAGCTGCAGACATTTTTGTAACCTTGTTGGAACCGAAAGTACATTATAACCCTCAGAAATGAAAGTTTGAGTTATTTGGAGTTTAATGATCTGATCAATTATTTACCGCAATTTATTATGAACTTGACCAAAATAAATTTTATTGTTTTAATTAATTTCAATAGGTTGTAAGCAATCAAAATGATTGTTTTGTTATTTTGCAATAGACTGTGCCAAATAAATTTGTTACTCAACTCTGGGTATTATTCGATCAATTTAATCAATTAGTCCACAATCGAATTTCCTATGGTCATCTGTTCAGAATGACCTTCTAATGCCCTAAAATGAGTGTTAGCAATTTGTACTTTGCATAAAATAGTCAAAAGACCCTTCAAAACCTACACACCGTTCCACCCTTTAAAACGAAGAGAAATATTTTATAATATGCACCAAAAAATGCAATTTTTCTAAAATATACTAAACCCAAATTATTGAACTCTGTATGGATTAAAAAAAAGCCCTAAAATTTACTGTTTAAAAATATATATATTCTGTACCAACAAAGCAATCAAGCACTTTTTTAGGTAAGACATTAATGCATTTGTAATGCAATAAAACCTTAAGAAGTGCCCCAAATTAATTATATACAAAAATTTGTCCCTGTCATGCGGCATACCTAAAATTTAAACATTCATTTATTTCCTTTAATTGGAAATGAACAAATTGGGGCCCCTTAATTAGGATTTAGGGCATAGAAATGCTATACAAGTTGTAAAGGGTCTCTTATTCTGTAATCTGACTAAGAAACCCAAAATTGAATCCCAGGATAAAGAAGATGAAGATTGATTCCCATTTAGATTCCACAGATTGAACAAAAAAGTAATTTTAGGAAGAGTAATTGTTTAAATACCAATCACAATATTTAGTTACAATTTAAAATACCAGCTCAAATTGTCAGTTAAACATATATTAATAGAATAATACTTACCAGATCATAAAACCCTTACAACTTGAAACTCTCTATTCTCTACAGGTTGAGAGCAATTGAAAAATAAATTAAATCATCCATCAATATACTACATACAATATTAAAACACAACAGATATGTTACAAATGGTCAATTACTACAGGTCAATACACCATTAATACCTTGGATTGTTGTTTAATAAAGGCAACGTTTAAAAATATTGCAATAATTATAGACTATTTGTATGACGCATAACGTTCTAGCCTAGTAACAGTATATAGTTAACAGTAAGAACATTTCACTTCCAAATGAAAAATTAAAACAAATGGAAACTAAACATCTACAAAAGTTAATAACACTAGTATAAACACATCAAATGCAATTCAGCAAATAAAACACAACGGGAACACCTGCCATTATCTTCTGACACACTTGACTTAAACTTTGGTATCGCAATCATTGTTATACTTAATAAGACTATATATTTTACGATTTTGCATGTGTTCGATATTTTAGCTAATATTTCAATTAAATAAATCCGGACTTAGGTATTCAATAATTACAAGTAAACTATGTGCTAAATTGATTAAATTTGACATCTAAACACGTAAAAATTTTGTTGATTGGATTCTTGTACCTAACGATATAAATAATTACAGTTGGATTGTGATAAACTTCATCAATAACTTGTTCATGCAACTAGGTACAAAATTTACTACCGAGTAAATGTAGAACAACATAAGTTGATTGCATTCCAAGTAATTAATTAATTTAAGTCGGGTGATAAACGTGAGAGGCAATTTGTTAACAAATAGTTGCAAAGTTAAAATAGTGATTGAAACATTTTCATTCTTAGCGTCATTGTGTAACATTAAATTAGTTAGTATTTAATATATCATGAAGTTATAGTTATAATTAATATTAGTTATTTAATTGATCCTATTTACAGAAATATATTAAATCTGTTTTGGTTTTGTTGCTGGAACATGTAATTATTCATTTTGGGAGGCGGTTTTGCTGTTGTGTTTCGTATTGATTATTCTGGTTTCACGTAGATAAGTACACTTTAAGTACCGTTTTGCGTTCCTCACGTCAATTATCTTCTCATCAATTTCACCAAAACCAATAATGAACTGATGTATGATGATATTACGTTGTCGCGATTAAAATCGACAAATTTGCGAATTGTTATTTGTTTCCGGCAACATGCTCCTACGACTAATAATAGCTTAAACTGTTGTTATGTCAATTTCATTCGCAGTATGGCGTGCGTGTGAGGATTTACTGCCGATGTCTTAGGTTGGAGGAGTCTTTGCCGTGATCAGGAGTGTTTTTCCTACAAAAATACAAATATGTAATTTAATTAGCACCACCTTAAACTAGTATGGGTAAAATGTTATGTTAATAAATTTAATAGTCACGGCGCCCAAACTTGTTATTTATAATTACTATAAAGTTATTATTTTCTACTATAAAGTTATTTACGCCACAATTGAAAACTGATTTGCAACTTCTGGGTCCCCATAAATTCTGGACTACATTAACACATGTTATGGATGGTCGCCGGGACCAAAGGAAAAATAACAAACTAAACCGGTATTTAGATCAGGAAAACAAAACAAAAACATCAAAACCAAGTATGGATTAGTGTACCTACTTTCAACTTGCGATTTAAACTTGTGGCAATCTACTAATCGGTTAATGTTTCCTTAAAATAAAACAAGAATAGAACCATATTAGCGCTAACGTAACTATTGTATTCGTTTGTGTGTGTTTAGTATTGTTGAAAATCTATTAGCACTCGAGACGAACGTCATAAGACGCGTTTTTGCGTGTGTGGGTAAACATGTGATCAGATCACTTACTGGTCTGGACTTTGGTCAGTGTCGCTTTCTTCCAGCTCGGTCTTGTTACGCTTCTTCTCATAGATGAGAATGATTGCACAAAGAACGAAGACTTCGGCGCAAATTCCCAGGAAAGGCCACAAAGCGGCGTACTTATCTGGAAACAAACATAATCAGTCGTAATAAGGCATAAACCAGTGTTATTAAGTGCTATTAACGTCAACCAATATAATTTGCACTGAGCATTTAGTGTAAACAAAATGATTATGAATATTTACCCTTAATGCGAACCATAGTCGTTCCATCGGCTGTGTCACCGTATGCATTAGTAGCCATGCATTTGTATTCCGTTCGGTCGCTCATCTGTGCTTCCTTGATAACAAGCATAGTGTTCTCTACATTGCTTTCGGGATCCTTCTCCAATAGGACTCGATCGCGACTTTCATCATAGGTTTCATTACCTATTAAACAGAAATCGAAACTGTTAACTTGGATAACTTATAATCAAGTAAATTAAACCATGAAAAATATCAGCATTTCGTTTGTAAACCTAACAAGACCAATTCACAACTCCACTTGTTCTGAATATATAATAAATCAAGATGACAATCGTGATAAATTTACAATCGCTGCTGATAAGCGTTGTTTCGTAACAACGATAACACCTACCAACCATCCAGGTGACGGTTGGACTGCCAACCACCTGGCACACCATCTTGATGGCTTCGCCTTCAACAAAGTTAAGATTGGCGACCATCTTCACGTAAACCTTGCTGACCAAGGTGATATTGGCGCGCTTTACTTCACTGTCGTCCTTAAAAACAACGCACTCGTAGTTGCCGGCATCCTCTTCAGTGGCATGCTTCACGTTCAAAGAGAAGACGGTACCCTGCTTCGAGGTAGAGACTCGCTCAGAAGGTTTTACCTCTGTGCTACCCTTGTGCCATTTAGCGTCCACACTGTCATCACCCGTCACGGAGCATTTGATTTGGAAGTGCGATTTGACATCGAACCTTTTACTCTGTTGAGCTCGCAGATCCTCGTCATAATTGAGGTCAACGTTAACTAAAGACAAGAAATACATCATGAAATAAAGTTGTTTTTGTTTAGTAATTTAATATGCAATTCGACGGAATGCCGAGTACAAAGGATATTTCACCATGTGTGCCTGAAATAACTGCAATAACGCGTTTGTACACTGCTCAGTTATTAATGGAATCAATGAGCAGTGCCTAAATGATTAAAGGCGCGCTACGCAGCAAGGTTGACGACTGTTTATCGTTAATTAATAGACTATTCAGACGCACATCGTTCAGTTATTGCTAGAAAACGTTTATAACGATCGAAATACATACACCACGCCCTCGACAATGAATAAATGCATCAACAAAGCTATAAGATCGCCTGACAATCACATGACAATGAAATCAAGCGCACTTACTTTCGCTGAGGACAGCTGGTGTGAGCAATAAAAGGCTCAGGATGATTTTCAACGACGGCCGCTGCATGGTGCTATAATTAACTAAAA
The DNA here is from genome assembly GCF_025399875.1 of Dalotia coriaria. Taxonomy (NCBI): domain Eukaryota; kingdom Metazoa; phylum Arthropoda; class Insecta; order Coleoptera; family Staphylinidae; genus Dalotia; species Dalotia coriaria. Next base: position 7,720,090 of record NW_027045451.1, read on the forward strand.
CACTAGCCAGGAGGAACACTCGCGAACGAACACGGTGGACTGACGTACAGCCAAAACTCGTGAACGATTTGAGAAGCCCGAGAACGAAAAATGATCAGGCGGTGCGCGAGGGGGAGAACCGCGGTGTAATATAATTACTAGGAGACACAGCTACACGACTTGAACTGTGCTGCGAGCACTGCAATACGCGCTCTGCCAACAACCTCGGATCGCGCTTGACTAAACCGGACTGAGTCACTTTGTGACTTTACAGTCACTAGCTGACGTCGGGCTAGTCGTTCTTGTATTTGTGGGCAACTCTTTCAAGCGAATAGTAAAATTGGAGCAAGGCGCCCGACCCGATTTTACGTAACGAAAAATTCAATAATGACCTTGGTTTGATGTCGAACGGACATAGCAAAACGACAGCAGCGACCTTGCACAATATTAATACAGAAAACCGCTCATAGATGTCGTAATATGTATTGACAGTTGAATTAGATTTGCGAATAGCTACGATTAGCGTTTTTTTTTGCTGCAAAACCTTGAAATGTGAAAATTGTGGTTTGTATTGAAGCTATTTAATCATCGTTATTACTTTTTGTACGCATTACAATCATTTATGAAGTAAGTCGTAGTTGCTGGGAGTATTATTACGCTGATAGTTAATACTTTTATGCCTTGTTGAAAATACAAGCAATAAGGAAAGTATTTAATGAATTATTCAGTGTTCTGTAGAAGATAAAATGAATTCACCAAAGTTTTAATATTATACATGTCATATATTGTCGGCAAAAAAGTAACATACCATGGTAATGGTTTCAATAATAATATCATTACATTCCTATAATAATAAAAATTTGTTTTTCATTCTAGCAATAACAATCTACTAGATATACACCATTAACAATCTTAATATTCTCTGTATCTTGTTAAAATTTAATGTTTATTTTAATGTTATATAATTTAATTGATTAATTTTTACTTAATATTTTTCATCATGTTGGTTGCTCATATCATTTTTCTTCATTTTGTTTTGCTGGTGGTGGTATATGCCTATGATGCGCAAAAGTACAATCAAACGTATGCTTCATATAACATTACAACGCGCGCGGAACGACATACATACAAAAACTTAAACTTTATTTATCTGTACATTCAGCGAAACTCAAACAACCTAACTGGATCGCGAGCGTGATGGTGTGGAAAGTCGGCAAATCTCTCAAATTTTCGCACGCCGCTAGCAATTATATCTTAATTAAATATACACTAGTTATGCCCTTCCTATAAAATTACAATGCGTTTGTACATAATGCCAAACGTCCATTAAATGACAACGAAATTTTTACAATGAGACCCGCGTTTCGCCCGTTTCTCTCTCTCAACATTATACAACAATATTATAACAACAATCAGATATGTTAAGTCAAAATGTGTGGAACGCAAAACGATCAACATCGTCATACAAACCAAACTTAAACTGAAGACAAAAACTTTAATATTCCTTGCGTCATGGGCTAAAGTCAATGAAATGAAATCGATAGCTTTGTCTGTTTGTAAGACTGTAAGTATATATCTACAATTATATTACAGTTTGAAGTTTGGTTAAGTCCTTGTCCAATTTAAGGTTAGATTTTATTTCTAGCGTTGTTTTAGATTTCTGAACACGAAATGAAGTGAATACATACACAGAGAGGCTTCGCGCACGCGCAGGATAAGATTCAAAACAAATAGATAAAATTAACATAATTGTATGTTTAGTTTTGCGTTCATTGTCAACAATCATTAGTTTAGTTCAGATTAATTTTCAATTGGCTGATAAGTATAGATAAGTATATTGATAGATAGAAGTCTTGACAATAGAGAACAAGATTTAAGTATGTAGTCAATATAGGTAAGTAGAGTTGTTGTTTTTTTTTTTTTGGAAACTTCATTAACAAACCGTAAAATCTCAAATCTCAAAGTTGCTCATCTGTTTATCATTCGTGTGTGTTATTTATTTACTCACTTTAATTTTTAGTTTTTATAACTTGTTTATTATTGTGGAATAATAGCAGGTAAGCCGGTATGATTTGTATATTTTGACAACAGATGTCAGCACCATGTTGGTCATAATAATTATCATACCCGCACGAAATGTTTACGTTTATGTGATGCGAATAATAAGTTTGATAAAACTGACAGAGACACAAGACTAGTAATGTATGCTACCTATCACTCGATTGAAATGGCGTGTGTGTTAGAGTGTGTTTGTGTCTAAAATTTAAAACCCGCTTCATAATACAATAATTGATATGCCCTAAAACTACTGGACTCGTTTTCATCATTTATAGTTTAATTAATGTTTAATGCGTCAACCTGTCGTTCGCCAAGTTGAGTATTAGTGTTGAATGTGTGTTATATATGCCGCATCACGTACTCGCAAATATTACTTATCGATAGTTTTAATATTTATTCATTTAAATTTAAGTATATGAATAGCTACGTGTTTTTTTTTTCTTCATCATCTTATTTTTTATGTTCATCATCGACCGCCGATCTAGCATCGGCGATTTAATTTATAATTTGTAGTAGTTTCATTTAAGTTTTAAGTATAGAAAAACATCGATTTGGAAGTGCGTCTTTGGTGAATATAGTTTTAATATTCGCTTTTTATCTAATCATCTCATTTGCTCGCTTGGGTTATGGCATCGCTTGCATTTTTATAGAGAATATCCCTCTTGTTTACACCACCTCGTCATTAATCTTTATATATATTCTTGTTTCTATAGTTTTGCAAACGACATCAAAGATTTTTAGGTTAGATTTACTCTGATTACAATAGGTAATGTGATTTAGGTGCAAGATTACCTATGAATAACTCTCTAATAGCTTTTTGTTTGTTTTTGTCGTAATTTTTAATTTCTTTCGTGAGAATGATGAGTAATCGTTCGAAATCAATCAATAAACAACAATTTAGTCACAAAATTTGGTTAGGTTATGTTTTGATTTAATATTTATAATGTAACAAGATTGATTGGCTGCTTATTTTTGTACTATATGTGTCCATTTCACTTTGTTTGCATTCAATTCAAAAGCAGGTACTCGAGGAGAGGGATGGAAAAGAAATCATTGAAACAATTTATCACATATGGAACATGGTGTCTGAGTAATGTTAGATTTGATAGATAGAAGAGAAACACAACGAATAGGCACTTACAGAAAGTGAGTGTTTTGTATGTGTGTAAGTGTATTGTTCAAACCCGAAACACCCTGTGTATGTATCTATGTCGTCAAGTTAAGTTTAAAGTTAATGTTTAGTATACGCGTACGCTTAGAAGAATGATTAGGCCTGATAACCTGTCAACTGATGATTCAACGGTAAAATGGCAAAACTGTAACACGACCAAATGGTAAAAAGGTAAAGCTTTGACATGTTCGATGTTTTGTTCTCTTGTAACTCAAAGTGAAACAAACCGAAATAATCGAAATCAACAAAACTGGTAACTGGTACAACTTTCAAAGCCTGTTCATAACGTTTCTTTGGTATGTACGCTATTGTCCTACAGGTGTCGCTAGTATGAATGCATTAGTCGGATGATAATATTTTACACGCACAAGCATCTCGCTGTGTACCATACCTCGTAATCGTAAGTCATTAATGTGTAACACGGCTAATTAATAAATTTAAAATCGGGAAGTTGTTCCATATCTCCACTCATATGTACGTTTGTAATTCTTCTTTTTTTGTGTGTGTTTCTATATTTATATATTAATATTTGAATATTTGCGTGTGTATGTGTGAGTGTGTTTGGTGTGTTCTACTGCATTATCACTTCGTTTTCGTTCACATTCACGCACAAATTTCTTTGAAATATATTAATAGCGTGGTGAGAATGTGTCACTTGAATGCCTACAAATTTCAGCTGCTGTTTGCTACACACCCAATAGTAAACGTTAAACACGTTATAAGGTACAATTAATTCTGCGTTTAGTTTAAATTTTTTTGCTTGCTTTTAGTTTTTATATAATGTACAATTGTTCATTTAATTATTACCCCTGCTTGCTGCGAAACAAATTTGTGAATCCGTTAATCGCTACGAACAACAATATTGTTTCATCGATATAAAAACAGCGCTTTTGTTATGTGTTCTTCTTGTTATTTTGGATGTGATTGTGTGTTGTGTTTTTATTGTGTGTGTGTATGGTGTTGCTCTACATAATTTCCATCATCTTAATTATGTGTATAAGTATTATAATTCTAAAAATGTCTAGTTTCATGCGCTTTTCGTGTAGTTCGAAAAAAGTCATCTCGTGATAAAAAACCAAACGTCTATCGCATCATATGAAATCAGCTGTCAACTTAAACATATATATATCATATCATTATAATATATTTATATATGTATATAATTAAGTTATGTATTTATGTATAATATCTACATTTAAAAGGACTCGTTAGTACTCATACTCATACTATTTGTTAGTTTATCATTTATCATCTCATTTATGTTTTTTTGTGTGTGTTTTTACTATACCAGTTTTTAAAACTGTTAATTTCTGTATTCATCGAGGTGTTAATACAAATATTTTTTGGGCTTTTTGTTTAATATATATTTTGTCATATCTCCTCTCGGGTAAATCTCTTTCTCAATATATATGACCCTTAATAAACAACATTATTAATTTTATTATAGTAAAAATTAGTCTATGCTCATAATTTTATTGCTATATATTTTTCTTTTCATCTTGTATCTTGTTTTTGTTTGTTTGGGTTCCTGGTTGGTATTCTCGCTGAGAATAAGCATCCCTTTGTTGAAGTTGTTTCTCGTTTTTGATTTCGCAATGATTCTACAGTATGTTTTTCTGTCTAAAACCACTCTAGCGCGTGTTTTTGGAAGTCGATATATATTTTGATGCGAAAGTCGCGTTAGTTTACAATTGCATTGGATTTTAAAGTTATTCACACCGTCATGTATAACACAATCGCCTTGCGTTTATTTTGTTTCTTTGTTTGTTTAAGTAATCGTCCAGTTATATTCGTAAGTTTTTTGTTCATTCGATTTTTGTGCGTGAAGTTTTTTCTTTCTGCAATTTGTCTAATATTGCCATTGGTTTCAAAATCATATATCTCATTATTTTTTGTTTCATTAGTTAATTTGTCAAGATGTTGGCTGTAGTGAATTGTCATCTTCTAAAACGTTAAATTATTTATGTATACTAGGTTTATCGTTGCCATATTTGTGATAAAATGCGAATAACAAGTGCAATCACGTCACACACGTTTTGTTCTCTTCTAAATTGTTCGTTACGTTTTAATTCCTTTGTATTTAGACTCGCATGACTTACGAAAATGCATCAAGCATTACATTCGCTAGTTTATTTTATGTTATCCTAACCAAATTCTACCAAATAGTTAAAATTTTGCACGTTTTGTTTGGTTTTCATTGTATCAATTTCAATATAATCATTGACTTTATTTGTTTGCTTTTCTGGTTGGTTGTAGATTTTCATTCTGTCAACACTTTTCGTAATATGGTGTTGGTTCGCTAGTATTTTGATAACTGTATATCCTTTTTTGCGTTTGACGCCACTTGAGGATCTTTTGCATCCTATGCGCTACTTAAAAGGGACAGACGATGATCTCGTACTCGAACATCAATGAGACGGCCACGAAAACGAAGTACAGCAGGAACATGGTGAAACCAAGCCCTCTGTTCATCTTCCAGCGGAAGCAGGCGATCGACATGATGACGAACAGCAGCATCATGAACAGGATGGTGATCGAACACACCATCCCCACCGAGTTCACCTCAACGGGCTTTCCGTAGACAATGCCGTATATCAACCAAGGCACTGGTAAACTGCAAACAGAATTACACATTAAAACATTGCGAAAAAAAGCGTTAAAAGTGTAATCACATTAAAGATTTATAGAGTTGCCAATGGATATGTGTATTTCAGAAATAATTATATCATTTTGTTCTGGTTTACGACTAAGAGTCCTATATTTTTATGAGCTACAGAATTTTACGGACGTTTTTATGGGACGGATAATTAGGGATACTCTTGACACACAAATAATATCACATTAATTTAACCTTGGTTGTGTATTGTTTGTGGGATTGCCTACACCTCAGGGATAAGCTAATTGTTGGTGTAGTTTTGATCCCTTAGCTTACCACAGGTCGGTTTTAAGTGTTTAATTTGTTACATATGAGAAAACATCAGCATCGATTTGTGCATTTCTAGCCCAAAATGTTTGGCACTTTGCCCAGCCAATAACACAATAATAAAGCATTTAATCCGAATCTGTGCTTGTCCATTTCGCAAATTGACTACATGTGAATGTAATTTATTGTCATAATTCGATATTTCTATGCTTTTCCTTAATCCTTGTCAATTGAACGCAATCTGTACGAGTTCACTACTGATTTATTTCGTTTGAGATCTTTTCCGTTCGCGTTTGCTTTAAATCAAATCAATTTCGATTCCGCTTCTTGCACTAGTCTTATTCTAGGGATTGGCGCGCGGTGAAATGGGCCGGTGGTAGACATTAATGGATTAGTCATATCCACGCGGCTGACATTTGAATGGCAGCAATGGCTCGATATTTCGTGTAGTGCATGCCAGAAGGTGGTGGTGTGCATGGGGCGCAACACGCCGCGTAATGGCGCGACCTCCAAGTCGGCAGCGACGACCGCCTCTAGCCGACTGACCTAAATATCGCCCCTTGGGCTGCTGGCACGGGCACAGAGGTCGCGGTATTGCGTCGCGCTGGTTGGTGTGGCGGAGGCGCAGGGCAACATTGGCATTGGCGCTCTATGGGCATAGAATGTGCCCGCTTCCGAATCGCTTCCAGATAGATAAATACCGGTGGCTTTCATAGATTCGGCGTCTGGGTGTAACGTATAGTTTCATTAAATGGTTCTATATGGTTCAATTAACTTGATGGATGCGACGCTGTTTTTCCGGTCGGATGGAACTGACCCTTCCGGTCAAAATCTCTAATATCCTTCAAAATAAAATGTTACATATTGACTTAAATATAATAAATATAAGGCAAATGTATTTCTGTATTTACCAAAAATGTCGATAAAAATTTATCACGTCGATAGTCATCAGCCGTGCAAATAAAATTCTATGTTTAAATAAACAACGATAGCGCAAGACGCGCGATATATTTTTAACACGAACGACGAGCACGCTTTATGCACTTGTGTCCCGTCGGCGTTGAGAGGTCGTTCGTTGAAGAATCAAGTCTTGACCTACATCGGACGTCTCCGGGTCTTTGAATGCGCTTTACTTTATTTAAAACTGAATCTAAGTGGACGACGCAAACTAACTTCACGCAGAATGACGAAACAGGTGTACCTGTGTTACAACTATAATCCTGAATCTTGGGGGATGACTATGATGAAGTATGCCTGGACCACTAACGCTTGTCCTCACGTTCATTATATGATTGATTAGCCTAGGTGTCTAGTTGTCTACCGGGTTTTGTCTTTATTATAATGGTAAGTGTTAAATTCAGGTGGTAAATTTTCTATTACAACATATTTGTCACCGCGTCGTCGTTATCCATCATAGTTGATTGATAGGCAACCAAATTTACAGTGTTTTTTGTATGCTATTGGCATGTTTGATGTTTTCTGCGTGTTTTTACTTACCCGACGGTAACATCGAAAATGTTACTCCCGACGGAAGAGGAGACGGCCATGTCACCGAAGCCCTTTCTCGCGACGATGACGGACGTGATGAGATCCGGAATGGAGGTTCCGGCCGCAAGGAACGTCAACCCCATCACCTCCGGAGGTATCATCACAGTGTCGCCGACCATATTCGCCCACCACACCATCAGGTACGAGTACGCGGCGATCCACAGGATGCTTCCCACAAACGTAATCGGGAAGAATTTCTTACCTAGATAGGGAATATAATTTTTCACAAAACGAAAACAAAGTAGAAATAAAAATAAACTGTTTATAAAAATATGAAGATGAGTCAACTGACTGTAAAGCCGACGTTAAACCGCTGCGAAAACGGAAAGACGCCGAGATGTAGAGGAAGGCTCATTAATAACAATTAAACCGCTGGCGGTGCGAGTCGAAGGAAGTGGGCTTAATAGAGTTAACGAGAATGTACGGTATACAAGCGCGCCGCAAAATATAAGATTGCCACTGGAGAGTCAAGCGGTTATGAGAAAAAAACGGATCATTAAAATAATACGAGCATAAGATACAACGAACCAGAAATCTGAATTGCATTGCAGCTTACTTACACTCTAAGCAAAAAGGGAAGAGAAAATGGAACAAAAAGTGAAGATGGATTTAGATGGCGGTAAGTGTCTCACGCTGCATAGCGAGAGATGATTTATATTTTAAAGCCTAGAAAGTTTTCAGAGAAGCAAAGGCATGCACAATTAAAAGTTTTCTTAAATTTAGCTTAATAATTGAAAACTCTTCGCTGAGATTTAGAATTTTGCAGACAATTTGATAATTTCAACGAGTGCTGATCAGTAACTGAGTGTAATTAGTAAATGACGACGTGTACCAAGCACTGAAATTTATTAATCCGCTCATTAGTCGCAAAGGGCAGTTAAAATCTAAATCTAAATCGAAAATAATTAAAATATAATCGAACGAGTTCTCGCATGCTATATAAAAACCAGCCGTTTTATACCCGTACTCCTATCCAACGATGAAATACACGGGGGTGGCGGCAATGGCACGAAAATAAGATATTATCGTGCAACATTCGACTGCCGCCACCGGGCGCACAGTGGCGCTAATGTACGCCAGTGAAACGAGGTCAAGTTTTGGTGTTTGCCGTTGTCATGGGGAATAAAACAAAAAGCGACAGCAATCGAAATCGAAACCGAAGTGGAAGCCAAAATGAGTAAAGGATATATACGAATCCCGTGTGTCGGCGTCGGAAATAAATCCGCAAGTTTGGGAAACACGGGACGAAATTTAATTAATTTATCGCGGAGATAAGTCAACCGCGGCGCGCGCTGGCAAAAACGAGCTGTACAAGGATACAGGTGAAATCCAGTCATGCGCCAGCAATTTATTGGTTTAATCGCCGGCGGTTTATCATAGATTGAGATGTGGATGAAGTAGAAAATAGTTAGTATTAGAACTACAATTGGATTTAAATAATATCGATAAATCTACTAAAATGATGATTTACGAGTAGAATGTTCGCCATTTTGTGTAATCTTGGCTGCCTACTTTGTATAGATGATGTTTACCTCTAGGTGAGCGAGTATCAGGTAATGTGAGCCATAGCGGGAAGACGATGGGTGCCAGCAGGATGTAGGTGATCCTCTTGCGCGCACCGGAAGGCCAGCTCATGTCGAGCGGATCGGGCGGGTCCTCCTCGGGTCCGTCGCCCACCTGCAGACACACCACGGCTTGAGGAGTGAGGGACTTACGCGCGCGCACCGATGACATGCGCCGCTACAGATTCCCAGCGGCGAGGTAAGAGAGGAAACAGACAGAGAAAAACACAAAATAATTACATATGTTCAAACTTACACGTATGTTGAGTGGTTTTTTGTTATCACCTAGTAAGTGCAAGTTAAGGTGACTTAACTCAAGTCACTACGGACAACTTAAAGTTGTTTTAATAAATACACTAAATACTTTCAACACTATTTGTTTATGATTTACAACATTTTTAAAGCCAAGATACATTTGCATGCTACTTTTATTACTAGTTACTACAACACCATTTGGTGGAGAAGTTTGAAACTCGTAATATGTTAACCACCATTTTGTGGGTGTTGAAATCTAATAAGTTACAAACATTTCCATCATATTCCTAGTACACAGTATTGCAAGAAACAGTCTAGTATTGGAAATCATGAAGAATGAAAACTTTTCATGCTTCATGCGTGTCACTTTAGGTTCGAAGAGGAAACACTTTTACAGACTTTAACAAGAGCACAGTTCTTATCGCTTGCTTCGACATGAGCATTAGTCAAGATTTAAGACAGTACATTCCGCCTCATTCATCATCACACCGCTAGGGTACAGTCAGACACTTGTTAGGCAATTCATCATTATCACATTATCAATAGTCTGGCCTAAAATTACCTTCGCTAGGCTTGTTGGGGATAGCTATAAACAAAAAACGCATAAGACAAATATTACACATTAAAAAATCATATCAAATCCAACAGAGAATAAGAGCGAGAACCAAGTAACGTCAATCAAAGTGTCAGTCAAAAGTGGTGGTGAACTAATGTTTACAACAAATAAAAAACACAGATAACAAGGGGTCAAACACAGAGTCACAGAAAACCATCAAGAAAAATACATCGGAGCGACGTGTTATGATAAGATAAGAGTCATAGAGTATGCAGTGGAAAATAAGATTTTGTCGTTAAAGTGGAGCTTGAAGGACATTAGCATTGGTAGAACATCGATTAGTAGTCGCATCACGCTCGTCCTTGCGCATCCAGTGTGGAAACTAGCGGTACTATCGCGAATAATAACTCATTTTCAAGTAATTTTTATTCGATAGTGATTGATCACGCTATGGGGAGAATATCTGCTTGTAAAAGCTGTGGTATAATTTTGCAAAACAATAAATTTACATAAAGTTACGTTAAGTATTTTATAGATTTAAAATAATGAAGCTATTATATTCAAAATTAAAAAATCGAATTGCCATAATAATTTTTTAAGTATTCTTTAGTGTAATTTGTGCCGTTTTATTAATATCAAGAGTTTTTTTGTCGTTAAATTTGCAATTCATCATTAATTTTCTTATGACTATACCTACTACTCGTCCGGTTATTAAGGCATTTTACAGGTTTCTTTGTTTTGTGGTGCAACTTCCGTTGAATTTTTCTCGAGCGCTCGTAGGGTTTCCACACAATAGGTAATAAAGAGTAAAGAGTAAAGTAATTTAACCGAAAGCCTAAATGTCAAAAGTTAATTTAAATGACGCGGGCGCGTTCGGTTTGCCACCACTAAAACAACACAAAGGAAAGAAGTGCTGACATGACAAAATTTGCATTTAGAGTTTAAATTTTGAAAATCGACATTTAAGCCGATTATGCTGAACGCTCGACGCATATTACAGATTTATAGACACTCACACACTAACCGGAAAGGCGGCCATTGATTTATCAGCCATTTCCACACAAAGTCGGAAACGCTACGCGAGTGAGGAAAACACAATGTGCTTAGATACGTCTCGCGGCAATATTTTCAACTAAAGTAAAACTTCAACAAAGTGTAAAGTGTGCACTTTGTGTTCTTCTAAGCTTAGTCGCGGATCCGGATCTGTTAGATCCGTTTTACGAGTGTCGTACGTTCGGTTACATTTAACGTTCCGATGAGACTGATATCGCGCGAAGCGAAAAAGCGAAAAATTCGCACCTTATTCTTATTTCAAAAAAGAAGTTGATAAGCTTTTCTTAAAGATTCACACTGATAGACGCTTACAAAGACTCAAAAGATCTGATAGTATACATCGTAAATTTTTATTGTTGAATTTTAACGACTTTTAACTACATGATAATCGACTATTTCTTAGTATTTCTTGGTATTCGTATTCTCAATGTCGGAAGTTGTCGATATTTCTCGTTATTGTGATTCCATATGATTTTATTTTTATTTGTTTGATCGATTTCCACGTCGCCAGTCTAAAGTTTTAATCTAGTTGTTTGTTTGTTTGTACATTCTGCTTCTAACTATGCGAATAATGAGTTTTCAACTTTTATAACAACCAACAATCATTTGCATTTGAAGTGGAATCAGAAATCAGTTATAAGTCTATCCTGGCTTTTTCTAATTAATTTTGTGCTGTTGGCAGGGTCATTAAATTTAGTGGTCTGGTAATTATTGTGCACCTAAACACACAGCTACCAATCATTTTCGATGACAGCTTTGTCCTGTTAGCACCGATTTTATCGAAATATTACACAATATTTGTGAACTGCAACTACAATAACTATAAAATTACTCAACTTGCTACCAAATATTAATATGTATTTAACAATTGTAACAAAACTAAGTGTAAATTGTCTAAATATCTACTAATTACAATAGCTAATCTAATCACACACGTAGAATGTTTGAAATTTATATTTTAGAACATTCCACGTGTAAATTTACAGATGATATCAGTGAGGTGTGTATGTATAACCGCAGGATGTCATGTGTATTCAACTGGTTAGCACGCGCCTCGATGATACAAATTAAACGCTTTAATCGGACGGGCGGCTAATAAGCTCAAAGATGAAGCAATGTACAAATTAAAAGCATGGTACGCGCAAATGCGCAGCGCACTACAGGTGAAAATAGCTGCAGATATACCATGAATAATTTTAACACCTATAGGCCACCAATAATACAAAAAATATTTATTATGAATTATTGGTTGTCTAAAGATATAATTGTCTAAATTACACATGGTATATATTAAGAATAAGAACAAGAGTAGAAGAAATAAACTTTACATTGTGTTTTATAGATTTACCTTAAATATTGTTTTTTGTTTTCGTTGAAAACTCTCGGGTTTTCTCGGGAATTTTGTATGAGTGTGTGATTGTTGTCACGCGCAGGAAACAAGAACATTATTAGTCATGACATGATTCATCCTTGAGACGCTCTTGGTGCGTTTGTGTATGTGTTTGAGGAAATGTGTTTAATCATTAATTTCGGGGTTTTTGTTAAGTTAGTTTAGTTCTTTTATATTATTTCGTTTTAGGGTATTGGGCGAGTTTCTCAACAAGGTATCAAGTGTTGGAAAAGATAAATATAGCGTAAAAAAGAGGTCAGAAGTTGATGCACGCAAACGTCGATCGCGCAACATTTAACAAACGAACATCGATTCGGTGATTCAGTGATTCTTCCGAAAGTTACCACATTACCACCTTACCATCACTAATCTCTAGCTGGAAGTTCAACTGGAGCGAAAAGTGCTTAGGCATTGTTTGTTAAATTGTTGCATCGCATTACAACGCCGATTACAAGTCGTTGGGTTCACTTCACCGGGGGGTCGAGCAGGGAAGAAAGAATTCCGCGACCCGAAAAACTCGCGTGCACCTTGGGCCGGCGCCGAGCGGCGACGTTCGCCCGAAATCGATATTTTAGCAGGTCGCACACGAACGATTTCGCCCCGGCCCCCGCACTCACACCCGCGGGGGTGATAAGGGTAACCAATGCGTTACTTTAACCCTGTTGGTGGTCAAACACCAACAATTAACGAAAATCTAAATTTAATTAGAAAAAGTAAGAATAGAAAACAATGTGTAGATAAAACATGATTGGCTCATTGAAATTGGCAATAAATGATTGCAAAACATACCGTTCCACTCGTTTCACGTACTAATTGGAAAACGAGTGCAGCGTTCCGTTTCGTTGCAATGGTAATTTGAATAGCCAGAGTCAACAACGAAGCTATTGAAGCTCAGCATATCCCCAAAAGAGAGGGTGTCAGAGGAGGGGCACAAAGTCAACACCAGCAATTCAAAAAAGAGCACGGATTCCGTCGCACACCGAAGATAGGTTCACGCAACAACAAACGACTCCACAGAAACAGAAAAAAACAACGTACATCGATCACAACTCAATCAGAACTCACTAGAATTTTGCTTGGCTCTCTTGCGCCCAGAATTGTCTCGTCGTTAAATTTCCCGTGCGTGTGGTTTACTCGTACAGGGAATCAAAACAGAAAACAAACTGAACTCAAACACTGCGTCCAAAATGTTTTGATGCTTTGTCAGCGGTTCATTTTACGCTTATTAAACGCAGAGTATTGAAATATCGAGAATTTATAGCCGGGCGCATTGTCATCATGGTGCGGTCGATGTATGGGGGGTCATTGTTTAATAATTTTGTTCGTCGGGAGAGTTTGGGTAGGTATGCTATATTGGTTTTGGATGAAAAACTCACCGCTTCTAAATTGACATCGTTCAAATTGCTGGCAATGCCGTTAGGCATGTCCGGTATGTTGGACGGTGCCAGCATCGTCTCACGCTGTGCGGTCAGCGCGGTGGTGACGGCAGAGGCGGCGCTCACGTGGTTCGCCGCCGAGCTGGTGGCGGCACCGTTTTGGGGTTTCGTCGCGTCCAGCAACACCTTCAGCGAGGCGATTGCGTGCAACTGTGTTGCTTTCTCGTCCACTTTGCCTACAAAATACAAGCTCGCATTTAATACAAATATGGCCGCCAACATGCCATTTATGAAGAATTACACCACGAGAAACAATATCGAACAATTTTGGAAGACAAATTACAAACGATACGCCAGTGCAATATGCAATATCATCAATACTAACAACTACGCCACGTAACATAACCTTAGATTACATTATGTTATGCAACCCAACTGGCATGCAACAGTGTTACGCGTTATATCATGCACAGGTTTTCTCCTTATTAGTGGATTATCATGCGCTGAAATAAAGATTATAATAAAAGAAAATTAAATTATCTAATCAACTACATTTTATTATCTCATAATAATTAATATTATTATCTATAAATGTCATGGCAAACATAACCTCACTAATAAATTTCTACGTGAAAAGATTTTTTCTTTTTTGACAACTGAGTATGATGAATAAGAAATTTGGTAGACGATGAACTTTCAACTTATCATCTCTGTGACTGCCTCAGTTGTACGAGTACACTTTGTCTACACGCCAAATAAAACTTGAAGATTTTTTTGTGAGGGCGCGCGCCGCGTCCATCTTCCTCTATCCGGTTTCATTACGCGCACGCATATATTCCCGTCAGGTCTCGTCTGCGTCTGATGGCCGTGATTGATAAGTGTTTTAAAAATTCAGGACGCTACCGCGGTGACTGACTGACATTACTACCACCGCCAAGTTCCTCGTTGTATGGTATTAGCAGATTGAAAAAAGATTTCAGTACCCACTTCATGTCATCCGGATATTCCAGGGAACACATGTGTCACTGCATGCTGTTGTTAATCTCAAAATGATGAGCAAAACACTCGGATAGCTCAGAAATATAATAAGACTGTGTTTTGAGTTGGTACGTATATGCAACCAACATTGCCCGATGATTTATATTAATATTAATGTCGGAAATTTGTCGGATTATTTATCTCTATTTATGAATTCCAAGGTCCTAGACGGAAAAATGCAAAACCTTTTCTTGGCATTCGCCGCCGAGAAAGAATGCAGGGGAAGATATGCGCGCGGACAAGTTTTCTTGGCGTTGCTCCAATTCCCACTATGATATTCCTACTATCTGCCCTTTAGTGCTTGTCCTTACTTTCCGTTTCCCATAGATATCTTGCATTATTCGCGCACATTAAAAACCGGTATTACCCAATTGCGCAGTCGCAACGACAACTATAACCCAACCGGATGTGATAAACAAGATGGCGACTACGCTGTGTTTCTGAAGAGTGCAAATTGATTATTTGGTGATTGTTTGATTGATTGAATCCGGATTCGAGTTCCGAAAGGAGTTAAGTGAGTTCTCGCTGTCATGCCCGCAAACGTCCGAGGGTAAGTGGATTTTAATGCATCGGACATTCGAGAGCGGAAACGCGATATCGAACTTTTTAGCGCTTGGAGAATAAAACGTTGTGTGTATGTGTGTTGGTGCATTTATAAAGCTTCTGTACAGCCTCGGTCAACTATAGTTTAATGTGTTGGGGATTGAGTTGGTGGATGATGCGTGTGCCGCGCATCGTAAACAGAAAGCACTTAAAAAGGCAATGGCGGGCGTGCTAAACGTCTCCGCCGACAACGACGACGGCGACGACGACATAATAGGGTCACATTCCCGGGCGCATCCGTCAGACAAAGCACAAATACCAAAACTACGAGTATAATTGATGACGGAATGAAAAATAATTGCGTTGGAAATGCCACTGCTGAAGTAATTGTATATTTTATTAAAACAGCGTGATTAAATTCATTAAACCTTGTCGTGCAATTCAATCCGAAAGGCGGAAAGCTGAGAAGTAATTGGGGACGAAACAAATGACACAGATTCGATTCGTAGCTGTGTTGCATTAAAATGTTTATTCGGTGTGATTAAATGTGTTTTTAACAATGTGGGGCGAAACAATTTCGGCATCGAATTTTCATCAGGTGCTCGTAATTTCGTTTTATATATTTACTTATTGATCAGAATGTTGTTACAACACACAACACAACTAATATATATGCTTCTACCCAAATAATTAATTATTAAGGTAATTAACTATTAACTAATTACTTAAATCAATTAATAACAACTCTGAAAATATAGTTTATATTTTTGTAAGAAAGCAGCTGTCATCTGTCAAGAACAGAACGCCTGTGGTGCTGCAACACAATATACGTTTATACGATACACTCCATTAACAAAACGAAGCCGGCAAAGCCGCCGAGGGCGCTGAGAATGGCAAAACGACGAAAAGTTTGAGCCGCGCGTCTTTTGCGCATCCGAGTTCTTGTGCTTATGTCGTCGTGACGTCGAATAATCGCGCGCGCACTCGAAGCACGTAATAACTCGAATCGCGACACTCGACGCGCTCGTGCTGTGCTTGTGCATATTGCGGTCGAGGCATTATAATAATCAGAATAACCAGAAACGTTCGCTAAAATGTCGCTAAAAGGAAGCCGTCAAGCCTCAAGCATCAAGGAAGGAGGAGAAAACCGCATGCTATTTAAATCTGCACACTACGGTTGAACTATAACAACTAAAGTTCATTTTACAAGGTGTTGCAAAAGTTACTTGGGTTTGAAACATCCTGTATACATTTAACACGCACATTTGACACATTTGACAGCTAGAAGATGTTTAATTTTTGACTTTACACATTTTTAAGGTTATAATTCCTGCTTGTGTATTATTAAAAATTAAAATCCTCTGATTGTCACAGGCAAAACAAATACGACACGGTTTTTTTGATATTCATGAATACGTACTCGGACCGGTATCTGTGCGCATAATATAACGTACGTAACTAATTATTAGCAGTCACTGACAATCGCAGTAAGTATTTTAGAGTGTGGGAAGACAGAACGAAACAAGATGGACGTATAAAAACGAGAGAAACGAAGTTTGAGACAGAGGAATGCAAACGAACGGCGTAAACAAACAGACAAAATAAAATTAGGGGCGTGATGTGGTGATACCTTCATACTGACCATCATGCAGCGGATCGATGGTGTGTATCATAAGCTGAAGGAGACCGTGGCGGAACTTTGCGCCGGTATGATGGTGGCCTGCGGCGCCGGGCGCTGGCGTTTCGGAGGCGGTGCGCGACGTCACGCTGCCGCCAGGCTGCGTGCCGACGCTCGTCTCGCTCGAAGTCGCCACCGTTCCATGCTGAAACAGTCAAAAAGAGGTTGCATTATAGGGCACAGTCCAGAACGTGAAATGTCTAGGCGACGTGGGCAAATGCCAATAAAATGCTAAAAATTGCGCTCGTGTGTGGAGGCGGCAAGAGAAGATATGCAGGAATTTGTGGCATGCCAAGCGTTGTGAAATGTTCAGCATGCTCGAAAGGATCGTTTGGAAGCTGTTTGCCTCTTTGCTCTTACAGTTGAGGTTATGTATAATGCAAGCTAATCGTTGACGGCATCGTAAGATGTTTAGGTTAGAGTTTCCGGGGGAGGATCTAACCACGAACACGTTTAAATAATCATTGTGCATTGTAGTCATACGTTTCCCAAAAACACTAGAAGAATAGTGAACAGAATATAAAGCTTGGATTTTTATTTGCCTAGCAGCCATTTCGTATAACCTCAAAATAGAGAAACATTATTTCATTTTGAACTCATTTATCTGTAATATCATCCTCTCACGTCCATCAGTTTAAAAACGAAGGGCTTGTTTATAAATAGGCCGGGCTCTCCCCGAGGAAACAACAGTTTACGACGTCCTGCGTGCCCATGGCTCGTTTATGCCTCGTCCTCAGTCGCGACGCGCGCTCAAAAGTTTTTATGAGTTGTAAAAACGGTCCCGCCAATGATGCGCAAAACGAATTGGATCCGCCATACGTCTAATCCCAATAAACGTAAAAATAAAAAGTAATAACTTAGAGCAAACGACGGCGCACGTAATGTTTGTGTGAGCGTGTGCAACATTGTTATACGAGTGTAAGCAGAAGAAAGCAAACGTAAAGTAAAAGACGGCGGTGGCAAGGGGGAAGTAAACTGTAAATGGAAAATTGATCCTTTCGCGGCGGGCAAGTCCCACGACCGTGTCCGTGACCTAAATACATTACATTAAGACGTGCAATTTGCACTTCGATTTTAGAATTAAAATAATTAAACCAATCTACAAAAAATCTATAATTTAGATCAGTTTTATTTATAGTAAAATTGTGTACATGTATTTTATTTGTTTGTTTGTTTGGTTTTGTTTTCAACTCGAAAAAAGTTTCATACGTGTCGTGTTTAGTCGATGACATCAATATGGCGGCGTCGATAACCATAACCTCGAACTTACACACTAATGCATCATACATCGTGCTGTTAAGTGTATAGTAATCAAGTCATCTGTTGTGTTTTTTGTTTCCACCATGGTTGAAATAATATCGTGGAAATTGTTTTCGTTGTGCGTGGTGAAAAATGTGTTATGTGTTCGGAACGGTTCTAAAAATGAGTAATTGCCGCGCGTCTGTTAATAATTGATTTGGTCACTCGCAAGACAATTGTTAACGGATAATAGCGCGAATTTCCACTGCCGGCATTGTCATAATTTTTCGGTGCGCAGAATAGAGTGAGATGTTGGAGAGGACAAAAGACACACGGGCGGGCACAGAGCCAAAACGATATCATTCTGTGGGAGGCGGCAACGTGTGCCTGTGCGAGGTCGCTCTAACAAATATTTAGGTCGACCAAAATGCGCAAATTCACGTCGCGTAAGAGCAGAAGAATTTCCTACTAACAGATTAACCAAATATTCCGCCGGCGGCGAATTTATTACGTCAATTATATATTTGTCTTTGCCGCGTAATGGAAATTTAATCAGTAAACAATTGACATTGATTCACGCTGTGGTAAATTGAATTTAAATATTCCCCGTCGTTACAACCCGCGACAAAACAACAAAAGCGTGACGGAACAGTTATTAACCCGCTGCGCTTGGCATTAATATGCATCAACTCATCAAAACAAAATTAACTAATATTTTTTAAGTATACATAATTTAATTAAAAGTGATAATGAGTTTAAAAACGTGAAAAATTTGCTAGGTTGATATTGAAACTTTTGATGTTAATTAAAATGTTAAAATAATGCATGTGCAAGCAAAGTTTTTATCTTTTCACGACAGAAACATAGCATAACATGACAACGACATCAGTGTTGGAGTCAGAGTCAGTATCAGGTTTTCACGCGTGTATCTCGACATTTGCAACATTTTCAACTAGTTACACAATTTGCGTTTGCGAGTGCATGCGTGCGCCCGGCGCATTCATCAAGCTATGAGATGCTCGTCGTTGTGTTGTGTGTTCGTTAGTAAGCCGAGGCGGCTGGAGAGGAAAGTGTGTAACGTATATAAATAACTATAAATAACTTGTGCGCGCAGCAGGTAGGTATCTATAACGATTTCGGGAGGAGTAAAGTGGTGATATCGTGACGTCGTTATAATGTTTTATATTTAGATCTAGGGTTGAATTTTGTGTGCACTGTGTTATCGATTATTTGTTGTTAGAGTAAAATTAATTTAATGTTTTCAAATAATATAAAATAAAAAAATTCAGTAGATTCAATGCAATTCGAGTTATTTTTGAGGCCATAATCGAAGTCCGCAAATTTCCAACAGACCGCAAGAAATTTGTTACGCGCTTCCATATATAGGAAAATAACGTACAATTCAATTCAATTTCAATCACAATCAAAATATAGGATTTTTTGTATTTGCTGTGGATAAATCACGCTATCCCAAATTATTTTTTTCTGAGGAAACATTCAATTATTAATAGTTTATATTGCGATATATATCCTAAATAATATTATAAATGGGAATATAAGATTATTTGTTTATTTATGACGCTTTCACGCAAAAACCACTCAACCAATTTTGATTAATTTTAGCATAGAGATATTTTTGAGCAAAGCAAATAAACAATTTTTTCTACTTCCACCTACGTGTATAAAGAGCCAGTTCTTCCACGGTTTTGAGATACAAAAAGTGGTACTTTAAACACAGCCGCCTAAGTACTTTAGTTACGGACTTTAGTCTCAAGGTAGAGCTTGCGTCTGCGCATTTGCCTACGGTGCAGCACAACACCATATGAAATGTCATGCGCCGTCAGTAAAACAAGTCAAAGCAGGCGCTACGGCTGTTTGCGTCGGCGTGAGGCATGGCATTTCTAACTTTACATTTCCCAGTAGTATGCAAGCGAATTTGGAAGATTTGAAATACAAAAATTGATATACAAAAACCTCAACGTAGAAATAGAGTTTAAATAGAAAAATAGCATAGGTATCACGTGGCTAAACTTTATTAAATACTCGATTGATTAAACGTTTGCTACGCTCGTTCTTATGACAAAAACTCCCATATAGCCACTTGATGCTTAATATTCTATTGTCGCAAAAATATAACTTGCACAATGTAAAATGAGAGACAAAAGTTTTAGCGCAGATTCATTCCTAGTTATAAGTACTTAATTCAAACATAGACGACGCAAATGTATAAATGTATAAATGTTTTAATAAACATTGAAAATTTTAATTAAATTAGCTACATTTGATAAAAATCGTCGCTGGTACCAAACATAAATAATGAAAAATCGTATAATATGCGTTGAACAGATTGACGATTCGATAAAGTCACGGTTAAATATCTAACGATTTGATTTATTCTTGCCTTGACATAAAACTGCACCCGGCGTGCATGTGCTGCAATAGAATCGAACGATATGAATGCGTTATATGATGAAACGATGATGACTGAAAGCGTGGGCGACCCTGAGTTATTACCGCCCCAGCCACAATATACACAATGCCCACGCGGTTTATTTTGAGAAAGTGTAGTCCACCATATATACACTTACACCTTACTTGGACCTGTACGCTATCGCCTTGGGCGAACGAAGATGAACTTCGATGTTCGGTCAGGTGTGCGCTGCGTTTAATATTGATTGGCGACGGCGGCGGCGGTGGCGGCGACCGTCGAGTTGTGTTACTAAAATATTTATAAGTCCGGCACACACTCGCAGAACCACCCCCTACAATTGTAATGACTCGTCATGTTTTTTTTTTCATCGACGGTGTACTTGAAAATAGAAAAGGCAACACGTGTCAGTTATACGAGTATCTAGCTGTAAAAAACTTACTTTAAGCCTAGGCAATACATTTTTAATTATTTACATTTTTTAAGTTTTTTTTTTTACATTTTCACTTTTTGAAATATTAAATTTTGTAAATGTTTGACTGACGCTGATTTATTACAGCCCATGAATTCGCTACTTGCGCAATGTCTCTTTTTGCGTATATTTTTGTTTGCGTTTTCACTTGGGCTGGTTTCGTCTGAAATATTTCAACGTTACGTAAACTGGATACATAATAGAGGTGCAAGGAGAAGAGGAAAGAGGTAAAACCGCGCATAACTCGTAAAAGTCGCTGCGAAAACCGGAAAAAAGAAAATATTCACAACGTTTACCATAATAGGCACTGCATGTCTAACATTCCTGAAACGTAAAAATTAAAGCTTTGCTTATTTACGCCATCAAAATGCCATCAAATTATCAACTGACAACGCGCGTTTCCTCATTCGACTTTATTAAGACGACGAAAATCCGGAGATAAAACGCTCGCGTCGCAGCTGCTTTTCATGTTCACGACAGAACAGAAGAAATCCGCTCGGCTCGCATGTTTCATGTCGTGGTATATAGTAAATAGTGAGCAATGGTTCGGATGAGCCGGAATTTATAACTACGCTGTGCGCTTTTGTGAGCTTTTATCCCTTCGCCCGGAGGCAGGAACTCCGGACATCGCAACGACTTTTATTTTCTCCTTCAGCGCTAACTTACAAAGCAAACAACTAACAAAAGAATACGAGAAACGTAGAAAAATAAAGAGTGCCAGTGGATACAAAAGGCAAATTAGTTGCAATGAAAACTTTTGATATTTGTTATTCTCTCATTGGTTAAAAAAAGAGATTGGATTAAAGTAAAAACGGGTTGTGATAAATCATGGCGGTGAGTGCATGTACGGAACAGTGGTTTGTGATGTCTGCGAGGTTAATTTACGATTGTTCGTTGCTTGTTGCAACCCGCACAGCATTGCTAAAGTGAGGTTAAATGTGACGGAGATAAAGAGTGCACGCTGCACTTGAAACTTTTCAATTTAGGATGGTCTCACACCTCGTAGAACAACTCGGTTTATATACTAAATTAAATTGTAACTACTACAACGTTTTATGTAATTTTAACTCTATTCTAAACTAATTTAACCTGAAAAATATTTTTTTTAGTCACTTTTCGCAAATTTATTTCTAGTTTGTAAAAATAACACTACTTCTTTGATGGGTGCAATAACATTAATCATTTTCTTTTTCTTAACGAATCAAAATAAAATTGTTGGTTTTTATACTCTTTCCCATTGAACTCGTAAAACCCGCACATTAATAAGCACGGATTTTTAGTAATAAAAATTTCGTTTTTTATTGGTAAAAGCCGTCGGACACGAAACCAACAGCGCGCACAGGAAAAAAAACAACAGCAAAGTGAAAAACGCAAGCAACGCGTGTGCGCTCCAAAGGTCCAAACATTTGCCAGGCTGAAAATCGTGAAAATGGGACGTGGAACGTATAAAAAAAAAGTCGCGTAAAAAAACCGCCCAACGCCAGAAATGGACGAGACGATCAATCTATATACCGAGTGCCCCGTAAGATATAAAAATGAATAATAGAAACAGAGATGTATTTTCGTGCGCACAGGGAAAAAAGAATCGTGGGCCGTATACAATTTCCGAAGGAGTCCTCTTCAGACGTGTTTCCGTGTGCGAAAAGTGTAGAAATGGTAGAGGCTCCTGGTGTGTGTGGGTACGCGCGCCATCGATCCGGCCCGACACACTTTCCACTTTCATCCGGCCGGGGACGTGGCAAAGGCAAAACTTTGCCTTCGTGTTTTCACTGTGTGTAGGTGTGCGTGTCTGTGTGCGAACGAGTGCTATATAACGAAAAGTAAACCGCCCGCACGCCAGATATAACACCCAGCGACATCCACACCAACTCTGTCTTCGTGTACGTCTAACTCTTTTTCTCTTTGAAACCCCAAGTTTTTTTTTTTGCTTGAATTCAAGACCAAAGAATCACAACTTTTCTGTTGCTCTTAAAAAACTCGCAGCCCGTTGTGGACAAAAGATCCACTATGACTAATGAAGCGTGTGATTTTGCTCCTCGTTTCATTAGGCTTTCGTCGTTTTCAATTTTGAGGTAAAATTTTTGTCGAAATTAAAAAGTTCCATTTTATTTTTAGCTGCTTGATACTACATAATGCAATGGCCTAATGTCCCAATGGTTTGACGCACGCAGGAAGTCCTGGGGTGTATTTACCCAGTCGAGTATTAGATTAGTGCCCCTAGGAGACTAATTATCTAAGATGACGAGGAGCCCAGTGCGCTAGCGTCTAAGCTTTCGCAGTCGCAAACGCCGTTACTTTGCGTCGGCTTACGCTTACTCCCTTACGCTCACTTCGCCAACGTGTGCGTAGTTAACGTTTTAATATGGGCTTCCCCCAGCTGTGTGCCAGTGAACGCTGAGCGTCTTGCGAATATGGGAATCGGATGCGAACGGAGGATACAATGACGTGCTTTCACTGCCACCTGACTAAAACTTAGGCAACATCGCGCACGTGTGTGTACTGTGCGCGAAAACGTGATGAGTTTTTTAAAGGTCAAGTTTCTCATTTAACTTGATCTTTTATGCATGTATGGATGGTTTAATGTCGGCGCGCTTAATACAATGTAAATAGAAATTAAATTGATAATAATAGGCAAGGAGGTTTATAGGGTATAACTGCTTTCTAAGCAATCTATAATACAAAAATGATTTGGCCAATTCCATTTTTAAAATAATCGTTAAAGTACAAGGTTGGTTTTTACGGCAAGAGAAATTCGAATAATTGCCAGGAAAACCCTAAAGACAGCCCTTGTCTATAGGATAAAAGTTGGCATCATAGTTATAGTTAAATTGTTGAATCCGAGATGGCGCGCTGAAGTGCTTTATTAGCAATTCTTTATACAAATAATTTCTTTAAAATAAAATTGCGAAACTAATTGATAGAATTGACACTTACTATGTCTTGAACAAGAGGTAAAAACGAATTACATTTTTATTAAACACTGCCGGGACGAAGTCGTAGGAAAAAGACAGTTACAAGTACATTTTTACACGCCTAAGTATTATTTCAATTTGTGGATCGTTTTTCACAAAATTGCATACTCTGAAAACAAATTTTGCCTCGTAACGTAATTAATTGTTTTTCATTCTGATTTTATTAATAGTTACAAAGACAAAGGCGTCATCTGAATTTCTTAATTTTAAATTTCAGAGGTGAACACAAAGCGTATAATGAAGAATTAATTGCTCTTTAATACAGTACCTATATAATATTGTGCATTTAAAAATGTACCAACCAGCTACTCGAATATTCAAAAAGTTGTATGACTGTTACACACGTTACAAGTTGTCAACTATAGGCGAGAAACCCAATATTTTTAAAATTCTTTTTGCGATGCAACTTTTGAATTAGCTTAACAAATATTAAGCATTTTTGTCCTTAATAATTGTTAAACAATTTTTAAGTCTTACTGATGTAGCTTTGAAGTGTCTTAAGTGAAACTTTTTGAGTATATTTTCAGCGTTTTTAATAGTAGTAACCAATGCTTTCATTCATGAATTAATAAATTAAACAATTAATTATAAAAATATTTCTCTCATTAATAAAAAGCAGGTTTTTAAAGATTTCACTACATTTATTAGAAATTGCAACATGTATCGGCATACTGTCATCTTGTATCCGGCAGATGAATAATTTCTACTTTCAAATACAATTGCTACAATCATCCAAGGGCTATTTTATCTCCTTTCCTACAGATAATACAATATAACCTCCTTATAACGTAACTCGATATAAAGATAAACCAAATATAACGGAGAAATTTGGATAACTTATTTGGTGAAATCGGTATATTCGGTATATCTTATCTTTTCCCGAAGTAACGATACCTCTTTAAAATGTGACAAAACGTTTGGTCTCTATAGCGTCGTTATAAAGCAGTAATTGTATTGCATTTGGTTAAAAGTGAAGCTAATTGTGTAACACTGATGCCAACGATGA
Source organism: Dalotia coriaria (assembly GCF_025399875.1). Classification (NCBI taxonomy): domain Eukaryota; kingdom Metazoa; phylum Arthropoda; class Insecta; order Coleoptera; family Staphylinidae; genus Dalotia; species Dalotia coriaria. The sequence goes on from NW_027045451.1 coordinate 7,745,337, forward strand.
ATCATAATCTACGCATATAAAATTTAAAAAACACATTAATTGCGAGAGTCCGAAGCGTCCACGCATTTATAATTATTATTACGTATACTTTCAATTTCAATGTTTTATTGCTAATATTTTTTACCATATTTTTTTTGGTTTTATTAAAACTTTTTTATTATTTGCTAACCTTTTTTGTGCAAAATCAATTTAATATTATTCCCCGACGCTCATTAATAATCGTTTGATAAATGTGTTTTTAATGAAAATAAATATTGAAATTCCCTCGCTTCCATTCATTCACCTTCACCTTCCATTCGCAAGCGTCATAACTAAATTCATCATCGAAATTATCATCACCCACCCAAAAAACCAAAATATTCTTTATAAAATCGTTACAAAATCTACAAATCAAGAACATAAAATTGCCTATCTACAACCTAATAAAGGATACCATTGAATTACTTTGGTAGGTGGTAGATGATTAAATCCATCATGGCCGACCATGCACTAGGTTGTTAAGAGGGTTCTATACTGATGGCGTAGCGCTTTGTTCCCGTTGATTAAGCTCGCGCGGACATGTGAGCAGTTACCAACATTAACGCCGGCTTCTATTTCGCAAATTACCGTACGAAATTGACATCCACGACTAGGCTCACACCTAACGAGGCTTTAATCACAAGTGGTAATTATTTTGACAGGCGGCAAATCAACACATCGCGCAAATGCATCACACAAATCATAAATTCTAAACACACGTCACTCATGTCAACAATTTCGAATACTACGAGTAACAACATTCACCACTGCTGACAGTAATTATTTTAATTTTTCGGACACCGATAGAAAAATGGATTATAGCAGCACAAAACGTTTGAAGATCACACCGATCGCCAAAGCCAATTTTTATGCTGACATGTACAAAAGGCTTGAGAAAAGTACTATAGTAGGTTAATATTTATATAAAAAAAATACAATAATAAAATTTAACATTTAATGTTTTTGTTGCATAGCCATTGCCTGAAGTCGATTTGGACACAGACATAACCTTCTTTGGTAACGAGCCAGCAAGTGGTGTCAAATTGGGCTACGATCAATTCTTTTCTTTTACCAAAGTACTGCCGCTCTATGATAAGCGAAAAGAACGCGAAAATCGCGGATTCATACCAGACACGTGGCTGAACATTCATCAACAGGTAAGCTTACAAAGTCAGTGATTGTATAACATCATAACAACGTCCGGTCAGTTTTGGCAAAACAATGTATGCATCGCATGATAAAACATAATTGTGTGTTGATTATTTGCTGAATTCAAATGACTAAAACAATATGGCCGCGTGTAAATGCGTCCATAATGACGACGTTGTAACATTGTAATCTCTATATTGACTCGGGTGTAATTTGCGTACTATGCAGACACGTCGCGTGTCGTTTACGATCGACTGCGAAACTGCGAAAATGATGATCGCGTTTTTTTTTTATTGACGACGGAAAAAACGGCGTCATTTAAAGATAACATAGATATGTATTATTGCATGATACAGTGTTATCTAATTTAAATTTAAACAAGTCTTAATTTAGGTTATATTTGTTTTTTTTTTACACAATTGTATATTTGGTTGCATATATAATATGTACGTGGCATGTGTGGGAATTCGACTTTAACAAGTTTAACTCGATAACAATGGAAATGAAGCGTCGGTTGCGGCTGTGGCGGCGGCTGAGGCGGCTTTTGCGGCCCCACTTGCGCCTCCCATAGTTGTTTCTACTTACTTCCCCTATTGTGTGCGGAATTGGAGCGTGCGCGTGTGCCCGACTGGAAAAGCTATTACTACTTTGCAGTCGTGCGAAACTTTTGTCGACTCCTCCACGATCCTCTCGTGTGAATTTGCATACAGGTTATGTTTCTTCATGAGTGAATGTAAGCCAGAAAACTATTAGGGAATTCGACAAAAACCGAAAACTTTTGAAAAAGTCAAAATGCCACAAGTCACAGATGTGGAAATTATAAGTGAAAGACTTCTCTGAACTTGTGTAACAAAATTAGTTTAATTTTAAATTAGTTTTGTTTTTGTGGTACAGGAACAACCGCCAAAACCAGTACCTGCCACTTCGTCACAGTGGTATGGACGTCGGCCATCCTACGACTTTGACAGGAAAGCTTATGGGAGGAAGAATCAAACCGCAAGCTTTTATTCAACCCGTGGTGCATTGCAAACCAGCGGAGATGTGAAATACACCGAAGAAATTTCAGATATGAGGCTTTAACATTAAAACAACAGCAAATAAAACACAAAAAGAAGGGAAACAGAGCAAATAAATTCCCGAAATGTTTCTAGTGTGAAATTAAACGTTGAAACGTGATAATGCACCATTCTTGGCCAAAATTTACATTTTATAATGAATTTTTGCGCTTCACTTTTTCCTTATCTGCACGCTTCCGGTGTTTACGCACGTTTAGTTTTATATGTCAGGATACACAATACATAATACACAAATTACAAACGTACGACGCAATGAAGATTTTGGATAAACACAATATGGGCACCAGCGAGGAAAGAAAAACAGATTTCACATTAAAAGCATGGCGGCATGGTGAGCATAAAGATTAGAAATAGATAGTTATGATTTAAGAGGGCACTCACCAAAGCTTGCGCCGCGGCTTGGTGCTGGAAATACGAAGCAGACATTTAGTTATACAGCCCAAAATACAACATACATAGATAGAATAAAGTGAAAAGGTTAGGTTCAAGTTTGAGGTTACGGTCAAGTAGAATTACAGTTATTATACCAAAAAGGTGATGAGTTTGATTAAAATCAAAAGGGAAAAAAATCACATCACATCAATAAATACAGAGCAGAAAAAATTATAACATGGCGGATGTGTCATTAAAAACGATGATACTAAAAGAGTTTTATTCGTTTCTAATTATTTCATCTCAATGTATGGTGAAAAAATGAATGAACGTGATGCTCGAATAAGCAATTTAGCGGCTGTAAACGAAGGATAAAGAAGTTTAACACAATGACATTGTGTAATTCATATTTTTTTGTTCGTTCACACGCTTTATCACAGAGATGTAAAAGCTTGCGTCCATATTTCACGACAATAAATGACCTCAGCATTGATTAAATCTGCTTCGGCGGCCATTGAAGGTCTAGAGTGGGCATACGCGCTTGAACGCGTCAACGTCAACGCGCAGACAATGATAAAAGCGGTCGTTTCGTCATTTTCATAAAAATTCGTTCGTTCGATTTTAATGCCGACCGCGTCTGGTTGATTTAATTGCGCGGCTTGTCGCAAATGTTTTACGTTTACGAGCAGACTACAATATGGAGTCAAGGACTCTGGCTATTATCTCGAAATCCAACGTACACATTAAATTTAAACGAAAGATATAAAAGATTGCAATAATTATGATTTAAATTGAGAATTGTTATTGTGTATATTTGGTTGCGGATCAAGTTTTGAAATATAGGTTAAAACTCTATCGACGCTAGTCGGTATGACCGAATGCAATATGAAGTTTGATAGGGTTACTTGTAACTTATAACTTGTAAAGTGTAGGAAAGTATCGGAGAGAAATTAAACTTTTCCGCTTTTCCGGGCAGCCTCCGCTGAGACGTAAAGTGAGTTTGACTCTTCGCGTTCGCGCATTCTTAGTGTGCGTGTGCGCCCTGGCCTTCGGCCCGCAGTTACATATTTCCCCAGAGTCGAATTCTACATCTACCAAAGGCCAACACGAGTTTCCACTATCGGCAGGCAATAGGAAGAAAACATAGAAATGAAGACAACATCAAAAATCAAAATTTGACATAATTTTGGAGTGCATTTATGTATTCACTTTCGTTTCCGCCCTGATTGCTGTACATAATTAATGAAATGTAGACGTAGACGATTGGCAGTGAGAGCGTGTCGATTCTCAGAAGGAGCGTGATGCTCGGGTGTACACAAATGTGCGCAGCACGTTGTAACTAATCAAATTAACCACTTATTAAGAGCCGCGAGAACGTCGAGAGATAATATAAAGTGCTTCTTGCCCGTCAGCCTGCCATTCCCGCCACACTGCACATACTGGCACTACTCATGCATATATCAAACCCGTCAAGATATGTTTTATTATTAATTAATTAAGATTCGACCCAGTGGCATGATGAGGATTTAAGTTTTTGCTTATGACGCCTGTTGTTTTGCTTTAATACAATATTATGTGAAAATACAGGCAACACAAGTTTAAAAATGTGTTGAATGAGAGTGATGCAAAAAACAAACTCATGAAATGTTAAGTTAAAAAAAGTGAATGCAACGTGAGTGCAAGTGAGCGGCTGATGGTTTTGGTTTTGGAAAGAATTTGCGAGGCGATGGCGGCTATTTTCCTCACAGACGAGTGGGCAGGCTATAAGGGTGGCTATTAATCATGTTTTAGCGAAATAAATTTCTTGTGCGCGAGCGAAAAAGCCTCGGCTGTCGGTTCACGTTGCGGAGCGCACGGACGACGCCGTGATGTGAATGAGACGGGCCCGCCATGTCGAATAATTTCGCAGAGGATGAGTCGGAAGAAGCAAAAAAACAAGCGCGCATGAAAAAAACCAATAGGTGTAAATGTATCCGCGGAGCATAACTTAACTTTCATTTATTTTTTTTTTTTTGGAAAAAATTTGGTATAATGTTGAGTAATGTTAGAGGCCGTATCCCGCTTTTTATCATTTGCAAATCTTGTTGTCCCAAAATGGGTAATGTCTCCGAAGTTTGTAAGATTTACGTCTGGCTCAGTGAGGAAGGCTGTAGTCCTTGAAATATTGATATGATTTTATGGGCCAACATTCGGAGACCAATATTAACGGTCAAAACGTAGCCACTGAGTGTGCACGAGTTGGAAAATATCGATCGCATTTGGGGGCCCGCCTGAAAGAGGCTGGTATGGTCCCATGCCATTAAGAAGAAAAAATCTAATGACACGCTGTGGAAAAAAGCTGCAAAATGCTGCGAAAGGGGCGTTGTGAAGCAAACCTACCGTGGGCATCAGTTGATCGGTACTCCGCACGCGTGTGACGCGATTCTTGTAGAGGATTTTTTTCACCCAGCGCTCAGTGGGCTGGTTCCACTTCATGAAGCCCACGTATGAGATGTAGATGAGGAAGAGGATCAGCGCCTCGTACCAATAGATGTGGTTGTCTCTGAAGAAGTAGATCAGCGTGAGGAGGCTGGCCGAGTAGAAGAAACAGTCCCTGAACAGCGGCCACCACGTCAGCGTGAGCACAGTTTTCGAGAAGATCGCGCACATGCCGATCACGAAGAGAATGTTGAAGACAGCCGAGCCGACAATGGTGCCGATGCCGACATCGTCGAACGATACGAAGACGCCAATTACGCTCGTGAAGAGCTCGGGCGCGGAGCCGCCGGCTGCCATAAATGTGGCGCCCGCCACGTCGTCGGCAATGTCCAGCTTCTCGATGATGACGTCCAGCGCAGGCACGAAGAATTCGTCACAGACGATGGCGAGCGCGACAAACATATAGATCACGCCTAGGACGTGCAGGACGACGGCACCCTGCCGACGCTGCTCCATCGTAAAAAGATCTGCGGGGAAGAGCGGGGCGGGCGCCTCGGGCCGCTCGCTGTTGTTGTGCGCCCCTTCGCCGCCTTCGCCGTCCACCTCGACGCCTGTCTGATCGTAGTCGATACCGGCGGCCAAGTCGTCCTCATCGCGCGGGCCGTAGGCATCCTGCCGCTGCTTGTCCTCGGGGAGAGGATGCGGCGGCGGCAACGCCGGTCGGTAGGAACCGTCACGACGCCCGCCGTGGTTGTGCGTGTAGATGGTGATATTGCTCACGTTGGCGCGGGGCGCCGAGTCGTCGTCATCGTCGATGCGGTGGCTGTCGGCCGCGCAGCCCAGCGCGAGCAGGCCGAGCAGCGCGCAGCGCAGCGCGACGCGGTGGGTCGTCATAGCGGCGGCGACAACGTACTTCGGTCGGTCATTGCCGCAGCGAGGCCGGGCGCGGACTGAGCGCGCGCTCGCGTGCCGCCCGCCGAGGACGTTGCGCCGCCCGTTCGCTCGATACGAGCTCGCCGGCGGCGGCGGCCGCGCGTCCTGTCGCCTGCGCACGCCGTTTCGCCGCCGCCTCCCCATTGCGCAGCCACCCCCACCTCCCACAACATTACTCCACATCAAACTTCGCAACTACTCATCGTTACAACTCTTCTAAGGAACCAAATATTGAGTTTATTTCTTAAAATTATTTAATATTATCATTTGTTACACTAGACACATCTTCATTGTCAGGCGGTCGATGTAAAAGTCTTTTGATTGGTTCCAATCTAGTCCAAATGTAGCCTTCTTCAGGGGTTGCAAAAACTGATGGATATGGAGTGATTTTAGACTTGTAGTAATCAGATGGAGCATGCATTACAAACTCCATGCAGTCGAGATTTCTTGGTATCTCCTCCTCAGGCCCAGTTATATATGTAGCAGGGTCAAAGCACATCACCGGAGGTGGAGATTCTTGAGTTGGCAATAACCAGGTTATCACTGCAGACTTCTCACAGTACTGATCAGTGAGAAAACCGCGTAGTTGAGCATAATATACATTATCATCTTCATCTAATAGGCTGACAATGTCTCCTTTTTGAAAATATATTCCCTGTAAAACCCAACAAAAAATTAGTATCAAGAAATAAAATGAATGGTCTAATGAGCAAACCTTATAGAACACACTATCACTAGTAACTGGAGTAGCAACAGCACTTGGTGCCTTGGTGGGCAACTTCTTGAAAATCAATCTTCGACTCTTGCCCTTTGGATGAGTAGATTTGTTGCCTTGTTTAGTTGCTTGTTTGCTCACAACTGGTGTCACCGGAGTGCGCATACTTCGAGTGCGGCGCATTGTGGATGTCGTCTTCTCGTCTTTCTCCTCCTCCTTATCGGCAGTATCCTTCTTGATTCCCAAGTCTTGAAGACAATCTAAACACACTGCACCCAAGTTTTCCGCGTTCGTCCATAGTGAAGACTCTTCGGTTTCACACTTAATGCAAACTGGGTTACCACGCATTTATCAACTTAAATAATAATGTTGATATAAAAAATAAGAAAATACTTATACTAAAGCTGATATAACAAGGAAAGTATGCGGCTTGCTGCTAAGCTATGGTTTGTTGTGCAAAATTTAAGGTTACGTTACCTAAAAGAGTTTGCTGAAATTCTCGAAAACAAGTTTTCATAGTTAACTCTAGGCAACTTATCTAACACATCAACAAAATTTTAAAAATTTACCAGAAAATTTTATGAAATTATACGTGAAAACTATTAATACTATTGTGATGTAAAACATGTTTATATATTTGTGTTTTTTTTAAATTGTGAATAATACATGATTTAGGTATTTGGAATCAAAGTAAGTATTGGTAGTGTACATATTATTTTATGATTTAGCATAGTAGTAGGTGAATTCGTAAATAGTCTGAATTGAATACTTCAGCATAAATTTTAGTTTAATACAAACCGGACTTATGTATTTTATCTATAGTTTATGCCATTAGATATTTCGAAATTTAAATGGTACTGTTACACTGATCTTCCAAAATTGGAAATATAGTTCTCGCCGGTTTCTTTACAGGCCAGTCAGTCATATTCGCTTTCGTTAAACAGGTGATGAGTTTTTTAATAAGTTTATCTTGTGTTTTTGTTCACTTTTAAAATTTGATTTTTTATTTAGTAGGTATTTGATCGTTAATGGGGTGGTAGTTTAGGAAACCAAACTACATTTTGAAAACAATTAAATGCCCTATACTAAAAAATAGAATTTATTTTTAGGGGTTTATCTGAAAAAAAAAGTTTCTTTAAATATCCAATTTTTATCCGGTTGTATGATAAGTACTAAATTTTGATGCTGATTTACTTCGAGTATTGTCTAAATAATTACTTCAGATTTAAAAAGTATAGGTGTATAAATAAAATTTTTGGATTAACATCCCTAATAAACAAATTTTATTATAATTATTTATGTACACATTAAAGTTACAGTATTTATTTTTTTAATTAATTTTTTTTGTTAAATGCAGAAGAACTGCAATTAAAAGTCTTAAACTATCAATATTATTATTTAAGTTCATAAACGCTCGATAGCCAGAGTAATTTAAGTACAGAAGAAAGAATCTTCTACAATTTTCGAAATTTATTTCGGTCAAAATGATAATTACATTATTTCACCTGAAATAATCAACTAATATTAAATTGTCAAATAGTGCACATCCGTAATAACTGCATTTATTTACTTTCTTATAACATATCATCTCACAATCTGACGTAGATAAATTAAATGCTTATTATTCGTTTCATGTAACAATTACAATTTGATTAACCTTCTCCATGATTTTCCATGCAGATATTTACTTTGTTCACGATGCAATTACGTAATGGACAAATTTTTAATAGCATATTATTTAATTTTACCTTCATTGAAAATTGTTTGAACCAGACTTTAATCGTTTTGTGATATTCGAGTATTCGTCAACTTTCGGATGATTCCCGTCGATGTCCTTCTGCTACCACGTTATTACAATTTCAGTACACAATGATTCATGCAATAGATGAATCAAATATATGAAATCAACAAACAGTTTAAACTTTACACGGCATATATGTGTTTATATTATGCATTTTTTTCGTAATTTGTATTGGTTAGCTTTGTAAACACTCATAAGCGGATAATTTGCGGGACTATGATTAGAAGGGAGGTTGTTTTAACAAACAAACGATAGGCGGGTTTCGTGTGACATTGCAAAAAGTGCAATGTAAACTTATGGGGTATGAAATTTCATATAAATAGCAGACAATGCTCGTAGTATTCATTGTGTCTAAAAGATTTAAACTGAAAACATTCAGAAAAAATATTCATTTTGTTAAAGTATAGTTTTGGGTAAAATCATGAAGTGCTTAATATTTTTTGTGCTTGTCGTTGCTGCAGTAGCTTCGGCTGTAAGTTTTTAAATTAGATATTTTATACAATAAAGAAATATGACAATTTTTATAGCAAATGGATCCAGAAATGAAGCAACAAATGATGGCTGTGATGACAGAGATTGCCACTAACTGTGCTAAACAAGAAAATGCCAATCCAGAAGAATTAACTAATTTGATGGCTAAGAAAGTACCTACAACTAAAGAAGGAAAATGCTTATTGGCTTGCTTCAATGAACATGTTAAAATGGTACGTTTAGTGTAAGAAGAGCTGCCTACAATGAAACCCAAAGAAGGTTTATTTCAAATATAATTTTTGATTTTTAATTATTAGCAAACTCCCGATGGGAAAATGAATTTGGATGGTGCATTGGGCACAATCGAAGTATTCAAGGAGCCTGCCCCTCAAGTATATGAAGCTATGGTTGCAGTATTCAAGAAATGCTTCCCAGAAAGTTAGTATTTTTAGTTTCAATTTTAAATTAGATATTAATTCAATGATTATTTTTTAATTAAGCTGAACACTTGTCAGACCGTTGTGATGTTGCTGGTAAATTTGCCGAATGTGCAGCTTCAGTTTCCCACGAGGTAAAAATATCAAAATTCCATTATATAACTAATTGTTTTTAAATTGTTTTTATATTTTAGATGGGTTTAGACGCTGCTTTAGGTCACTAAACAACAACAAAAAATATTGGCTCTAAAAACATGTATTCTGCGTACTTAGCAATTTAACAATTAGAAATTGTTAAATATATCTGTATATAATGCTTTTATAAATAAAAACAGCATACCAATCCGAACTTATAAATATTCATGTATGAATCAGCAGAGTATCATCAGCTTGGTAACTTTTGATAACAAAATTTAGTACGAAAACGGAATTCTGAAGTGTTCACGAGCACTCCGTTCGGCGAAGCTTGTTAAATGATAAATTAAGATTACAAGCGCCAGCGGCCGAGGCGCAGCCGCGAAGAAGCTCGCGTTGATGAGGGAATTCGATTGGAGGAGTGTTCCACTCCTGATATTGAATTAAACCGACGATTGCGTTTCGACATCTCCGTGCTCGAAGTCGGTGGGACGTGACCTCTAAGGTTAATGACATCATTGCTCTGCGAGTTTCAAAAATTATTAATCTTATTCAAATTATTAACTTGTTAGCATTTTAACAACTTTATTAGCCACTCTTATGTTGTATTAATGACATACAAGGATCATGGCGGCATAAGTAACCGCCATGTTTACTTGTTGACTGTTTTGAAAGTTAAACTTGTTTGGGTTAATTGAATGCAACTGGATATTTGATGAAATAACCAACTGACAGCTCATAATGCGGCTTAATTATGAGATTATTAATTGTTGTTGTGACTTAAAGTCGTCATAAATTAATCGAGAATGAGAATTGCGAATGCGCATGCAAAAATAAGCATAATAAGCAGATTATGTTGTATTTTTTCTGTACTGCTTTGTGTCTTATAACTTACATCCACTTTTGTGGTTAGATTGGTTTGGATGCAACTAGTTATACAGCTATTTGTGTTGCATAGTTGACTGTATAATATCCGTAGCCTACTTTTGTGGTTAGATTGATTTGGATGCGACTAGTTATGCTATCAATTACACTTCAAATAATCAACTGGATTCTGAGACCTTCAATTCTACAAATTTCCGCTTTCACGCCTATTTTAATCATCGTGAGACAAAACAAAACATTGAATGAACGATGAATGATGACTTAATACTCATTGGTATTTAGACGCGTTTGTTTTGCACATTTACATTAACAAAATAACAGACGAAACGGCAGCATTTATTCATTTATCAATGGCCTAATTAAAATGTCTCGTCGATGTTCGCGTTCACGGACCAGACTAGAATTAAACATATCTTTATGTGCGATTCGTGATTGCAATGAATAGCACTGCAGTGTGTTGGTATAGTTTCGGATATAATTGGCGATAATCGCGCGACGACGCTCTAGACTCTAACTCGTTAACATTTCTCACACATACTAACATCATCTGATGAGCGAAGTTCGTAGAGCGACTAATTGTTAATTATACCAGAACTAATTCACAAATTAGTTTCACAAATTTGACATGCCGTATTATTGTTTGATTAAATTCATAACCACATAACCACACATTTAGAGTTATTCGAGTTAAGCTAACCTCAATTAGACAAAAATAAATTTTAAATTTTTAAGTAATATAATTGCCGGATGATATGTTACATATAACAAAATACAAATTACGATATTAAAGTGTTACATAATGAAACATGTTATCATTAAGCGTGTGAATTTTGTGTACACTGACCGCGAATACGCGCGCATGAGTGCAATTTGAATGGTGCATTGGTGCAGTTAGTGGACTTTCGGTTTACGAGCGCACGAGATTAGTCATGGTGGTCGCTCTGGTCGCAGACATGGTCAGGAAGGCAGGAAGTCATTGTCAATAGGTCAATTTCACGCAAATTGCTGCGTTTTCAATTTCCTCTAGGATACTCTCAAGCATTATGTAATCATTAACCTGAAAACAGTTTATTTTGTTTGGTTTGTGTGATTGTTGTGTTACATACAAACTATTTTTAAACATGAAGTCATAAAATGATAAACTTATGAATATCAATCGTAATCGATCTATATAAACTTACTAAATTCATAATAAAAACATATATTAGAAATGAATAATAAAAATTATTGTAGTTGTTTACGACAAATATATTGATTTTATAACCCACATAGCCTAGATTTGTGGTTAGATCGGTTTGGATGCTACTAGTTATGTTATCAATTTTACATTAAGCCATATAGGAAAACAATCGTCTTCAAATCAAGAAATTTCCGCTTTTATATTTTTGTATTACGTTTTACTTATGTTAAAAGGCGATAACACAATGGACAATTTAGATGTATATTAAGTTGCCTGCTATAAAAGAGAAAATAGCTGTTAACAACAAAGCACCACCAAAAAAATCCCTAGTAGAATTCTATCGTAAAAAGAAACTGGATAGTTCCAGATAGAATAAAAAACGTGCTGATTCCCACATTTCCCAATAGTTTCCAATCCTTTGACTGTCGTCGAATGCTTCTGATCTTTCTATTCTTGTCGCACGGTAGGAAAACGGTAGCTAACCGCTCGTCGTCGTGCAAACAGCCTAATCTCCCGGCAGCGATGCGCATCTCTCGCATCTCTCGCTGCGTTTGGCGACAAAAACGCACACGAACACACGTAACACAGACACATCTATACACCCGCACCGGCGCGCGGTGGCGGGCTGCGGCGGTAGCGCCTGGCCCTGCAAACAGCAACAAGCGCGAGAGACGCGCGAACGCCGAGAGCAGTTCGCGACTGACCGTCGTTTTGGAAAGTGCGCGCACGCGGCCGTTTCAGTCGAGCGTTGTCGTTAGCCAAAGCAAAAAAACAACGCCGTTTTCCGGATCGCACGCACCCACGCACAAATACCTAGTTTGTTGTAGTTCCCGGCGGGTGCACTCTCGCCGCCAAGGATAGCACCGAACGCGCCGCCGAATATTCAACAAGTAGGTAAGCAAGCAAAGCACGCACACTGCACGGATTTAATTTCCAGGCTTCGGACATTTTATCATCATACGAATTAAATAAATATTTGAACAAATATTACTACGAGTTTTGAGTGTTTGAATGATACACTTTATGTCTGAGAAAAACTGATTTTGCAAGTAACTAACATCCACATAGTGATGTAATTTCGCTGGGGACAAACAGTTATTTATTGCTTTTCTTATCGCTTACTGGGAGTTGAATGTGGCGAATCATCGTGAAAAACAATCATATATTGGCTATATTCATCACTAAAACTCTATTTAAATTTTAAAATAAGTTTTTATGGTTATGTTTAAGATTATTTAAATTACATTTGTAGGTACTTCATAAAATAAACAAAGTCGAAACGTGCTGTTTGCTAATTTAACGTGTTTAATGTTTTGTATTTCTTTTCGACCTCTGCTAAAAATGTTTGATTATTAACAAGTATCGCGCATCACTTCTAGGAACAATAATTATTAAATTTTGATTGTCATTATGGAGAAATTTAATTGATGTCAAAATTAAGTTTAAAGATACGAAACAAAATTAATTTATAAATAAATTAAAAATAAATATTTATATTTATCATATTATTAAAAAATTCTTTAAACTTTTTTTAATATTACAATTCTATTTTGATATCCGTTTCCGTATTTAATTAATAACGAAAGTTGAGAAGTACTCGCTCATTACACGATGATAATTAAAATGTTTTAGTTATTGCTACTGAATAAACAGTACACTAATTCAAATAATGAAAGCTTCTATTGATAACAGATTTCATTCTGAAGTTAGAGGATAATTTAAGTCAATTTTACGAACTGAATAGAACGGATTTCAGCGTGTAACCGTGACTTTATGCAAATGCACACATTTCGTGAATCTACTTAAACTTGGTACGCGTTATTTTTTTAACAGATTAAACCGGTATTGTGTGTACTAAAATGTTTAAGTATTTACATAACAATGCACCAACATAAAGCTACTTATAGCTGCTTTTAACACTGCAAAAATAATTACGACATAAATTCAATACAAATAAAGACAAAATGTGCGTTTTGCATTTTAAACTTTTTCAACATGCGCAATATTGACATAATATAATACCACCATTAGTTTTGGCATCTTCTTGGCATAATAGCAGCAACGTCCATTAAAAATTCAACCAGGATATAAATAATCTATAAATGTCTGCTAAACGTTTTTGATTTATTACATAACGAACAAACGTGTTACACATTACTAACTAACTATGTTGAAGAATGTCCTTCAGACAAATATTCGTCAGAGCGAGTTAGGAATAGTTAAAAACTTAAAATAGTCATCTGAGCCTTTAGCAGAAATGATTCCGCTTTGTGTGCGTCTGTGTGTCTTTCTGTCTCTGGTCACGACTTAAGTGAGACAGTCTCAACTGGACACCGGGCTATTTTCGAAGCTTGAATCTCAAAACACGCCCGTGGCCAAATAGCAGACAAAACAATGACTGCAACGCGATGTAATTAAATCATTTTGACATAAATGTCGAAATTATACATTATAAAGATATGTTGTGGCAATAAGCAGCCAAATACGCATAAAACTACAAAGGAATTCATTGCGAACCAAAATAAACCGGTTTTAATTCATGTTAATTTTAACTTAAGATCATCAATTCATCTTAAAATATATTAATTTAGCTGAAAATTGTACTTTAAACACTTTGTGTAATGTTTTATGAGACGTAATTTGAGTAATAAACACCTGAAGCGTAACGTACACAGGTTTTAATTTTATGATCTTTTGATGATTTAATTTAAAAAATTAAATTCACTGTATAAATAAATAATTCTATAGTAATTTAACAATTTGCGCGAAATCATCTCTTCAGCTGTGGCGGCTCATCGAAAGCTCGTGAATGAAGTATGAATGAGGCATTAATCTCTTAATAAACAAAAATTGATTGTGTCACCCATCTATCGCATCCATCGACTTAAGTTGTATTCGTGTGTGTGTGAATTTTAATGCATGCGCGCTCGCGCTTGACGCTGCTAATAATAAGCATATCTCGGTAGCTGGTAGCACAAAAGCAGGAAATGTTCAATAAAATTGTAAATAATTTGTAGCAATACACACGGCAGTCGCCATTACACGCACGCACACATGCGGCAGTGATAAGCGCGCCAGCTCGCGTGTTTCGTATCACACAGACACCAACATACACTTAGCTTCTCACCGCGCATCCCAATCTTTTGTTTCGGTCGCGAAACAGTGGAAAATCTCATAAATCATTGTTAAGATAAGATTTACAGATTACTGTGTGGACACGATAGGTGGTAGACAGCACAAATCACATCACACACAAAAAATGGCTGCCAGTTATGAAAATCAGGTCACAGTGGTGTGAATAAAACCACCTAATTTAATAGTAAACTATGTTGAACTTTAAAAATTTATTTTATAGACTTTTATTACACATAGTGTTACGTCATTAGGTTTATTTATGGTCCGAGATGCGATCTACCTTGAATCAACCGATACATTTCCATAAAGTTAGAGTTAATCAAAGATAAACTACAAAAACATTTAGTTTTATTGTGTTTTAATTTCTACACCAACAGATGGCACCATATGCTTAAATCTTGTAAATTGTGATAAAGTAAAATTGAAGACCACGCCAAAACATTCATTTAAATTGTTGGCTTCGCTCCTAGGCGCCATTTTTAACACCCGCGCAAATATATTTGTGGAATTACTGAAATGGTCCACACATTCCTATCTAGGAAGCGACAAATAGCAGAATACAAATCTCAGAATCATTTAATTGTCTATCGTTCTCACAATAGCAATAAATATGCAAAACATATAAACAAGACGCGATAAATTGTTAAATATTCATAACCTGTCGTCGCGCCAAGAAATATTAAGAGTCAATTTCCTTGAAATTGTTTTGTAACGCGTCTACATGCTACACATGTCTCCTAATGACTAATCTGATGTATAGATAAACATACATTAATATTCACACGTGTATATTACAAAGCTGTAATTAACATTTTAACCAACCTAATAATTACTGATTATAATATTTTAAGATATAAATCGCATGTTTTTTAGTTATAATTATATATTTTGAGGTTATGATCTCATAAATTAAGGTTATGTTGTTGTTTTGCAGATAAATATCCTGCATCAAAATGCCACGACACAAGGAATCCTTCCTGGCGAAGAACCTGCTCACCATGTTAACGGTGGCGGGTGTCTTGGGCGGTACAATTTTGGGTTGTGTGCTGCGTAACGCACAGCAAGAACCATGGACGCCACGTCAAGTTATGTATCTGCAGTTCCCAGGAGACATTTTTCTGCGGATGTTGAAAGCGCTTATCATCCCGCTTTTAGTTTCCTCCGTCATTGGTGCAATTGGATCTTTAGATCTCAGTCTTAGTAAGAAAATTGCAGCAAGATCGATTATCTTCTATGCGACAACGACGGTATGCGCTGTCATTTTGGGCATTATTCTGGTAATCACAATTAGACCTGGAACCAGCGCCGCTGCTGATTATGCCGATGTCAAATACACGAAACCCGCTGTTCGACAGGTGCTCACACAGGATACCCTTTTAGATTTAATCAGGTTAGTAAAATAAATCAATAACAAGATGGTGGGATATATTTACGACGCCATTTTATTTATTTCATTTTATTGTTTAAGTAATAGAAGCTAAAGTTTTATTCTCCGTGAAAGCTTGTGCTGTTGAAATTTAATTACGCGTCGTCGCTACATTTTGAAAAACGTTTTCCACTTTTCCTTTTTTTTTCTGTTCGTGGCAAAGAGGCTTTCAGACCATAATGAAATCGCCTCGCGGAAAATTCATCGCGCGTTCGCATGCGAGCGGGGAATATACACAGCTGCCGAGCCTCCGTATCACAGGGCAGGACATAGCTTATTGGAGCAGGAAATTTTGATGATGTTGATGCTAATGATCTCATGTCGTGGCATATCCGGTCGGAACATGTACCGACCCGACGCCCCAATCGGCTATATGCGTACATATATTACTCTGCAATGATCATTCATATTTGCAATGCTAAAAAAAATCACTAAATTGCTATCTTTTCTGTTGTGTCAACAACTTTTGTTTTGTTTACACTCAATTATGCCGCCATTTTGTAAATAATCCGACATCTTGATATCTTTTAATGACTTTAACCTTGACTGAGAAGAAAATATCATGTTCATTTTTTTATTCGATTTGCAGAAATCTTTTCCCACCGAATTTGGTACATGCCACCATTGCACAGGTGAGTTCAACATCAGTTAATTAAATTAATGTTTGTAGGAAATGTTGATAATTCGAAATAGAGAATCAGTGGTTTTCCAGCCTTTTGTCCTGTTACTAAAGCTTTTAGTGAGCTTTCAGCCACTTTCAGCTTGGCAACTAAGCCATTACTCTACATCAAGTATTCCGTCACATTGCGACTACTACTAAACTTCAGTTAAGGGCAAATTTGTTCTGATTAAGATACATTTACCTACCAATCTGACTGCTGAAACATTTTTTCCAGTCGGTGTTTTTATAGGTAAATCTGAATATATCAGTGAATTCATTCCTCAGGATTTAAAAGTAATCCTCGCGTAGTTCTCTCAATGATAGCGCCCGCGTTGAATGTCTATTGTTACCACCTCACGCGCACGCGGAGGTTTTTCCGTGTTGCGTAGTGGTGCTCTTTGTGCGGCTGCCGGTTGCCATGGCGGCTCGCCGGACGAACCATTCCTGATTCCTGGATGGTGGCTCGTCGGCGGATGTGTCGGCACGCTCGGTCTGGTTTCGCGTTTCTGCTTTTTCGCAGCGCGGTGATACTCGTCCACTGATGCCTGGCATGTTTGCGTTTGCATCTCCGACTGAATGTGTGTGCACACGCCGAGGGTATTTGATCCGTTGTCCATAAGCGGGTCTGCAATTTAATATGAGCTTTCGCGATTTAATAACGTTGATAATTACGCTTTGAGTACCCAATTATATTTGTAGCCAGTTTGTGTCGAGACATTAATTCGGTGCAAAATAACGATACACATTCAACAAACGTTTAATAACATGAATATTCATGAAAACGTAAAAATGTTATACTCGCTATTATTTGACGAAAATTTTACCATTATATGGCAAATAATTAGATTTTGTTTGTTATTTAGCTCTTGTATGCATCCAGATCCGCACGCATCAAAATACGCAATTTTAATTAATTTTTAAGAAAGCTGATTCCTGTTTGATAAACTGTATAATTTGAATATTCATATAACGCACATACCACTCCTATTGATCTATACGGACTGTATATTCTTTATTAAATTAATTTCAGACCCAAACCAAACTGATAGTACCAGAAAATGCAACCGGAAGTAAGTCTATATTAACATTACTTCTTATCCCAATTTTACTAAACTCTTAATTACATTCCTTTTTATATTTAGTTCCATTGGAAAACTGGAAATTTGTAGAGGTGTACGAAGGCACAACCAATGTTCTTGGTCTCGTTGTCTTTGGTGTCGTAATGGGTATTAGTTTGGGCATGATGGGCGAACGTGGCAAACCCCTTTTGGTATTTTTCGAAACTCTTAGTGAGGCTATGATGATCATCACCAGCTGGGTTATTTGGATATCACCCCTTGGTGTGTTCTTCTTGGTGTCCGCCAAAGTAATGGAGACGGAATCATTTGGTGATCTTGTGGGACGTCTTGGGTTATACTTTATGACTGTCATGTTGGGCCTTTTCCTTCATGGATTTGGAACATTGTCGGTGATTTATTTCGTCTGCACGCGTACGTTGCCCTTCACCACGATCGGAAAGCTTAGTCAAGTGTTGGTTACTGCATTTGGTACAGCGTCAAGGTTCGTAAAAGTTAAAACAAACAAAGAGAAATTAAATTAATTGGGTATATTTTAGTTCTGCAACGATGCCAATTACAATCCAGACATTGGACCGGATGGGAGTTGATCCGAGAGTTACCAGATTCGTCATTCCCGTCGGAGCTACAATTAACATGGACGGTACAGCTCTGTACGAAGCCGTTGCAGCCATTTTTATTGCTCAATTCCGATCCATTCCGCTGAGTTTCGGCCAGGTCGTTGCTGTCAGGTAACAAAGAAAGTAAAAACAAAATTATATGTTTTTTAATGGTGTTTTTTGTAGTATTACAGCAACTGCTGCAAGTATAGGAGCAGCTGGTATTCCACAAGCAGGTTTGGTAACGATGGTAATGGTATTGGATACAGTAGGCCTACCAGCTGAAGATGTAACCCTTATCCTTGCAGTTGATTGGCTGCTGTAAGTATATTTTCAGTGTTATACTGAATACGAATGTTAATTTGAATGTGAATGCGAAACGATTTTATTTTCGCCGCGTCGAGGATGGAGGTCGAGAGACACTCGTCACGCGCCGCGCCGAAAGCCCATCGAGGGCCCATCGTTAACACGCGATTACGCCTCACTCACACACATAATACTAAACAGGAATATTAAAGCACTGCATCGATTCATCACGCACACAACAATGCAGTACAATTTTCTCTCTTGATCTCTGCATCGTCTCCCCCACTTTAACCCTCGTTTAATGATTGTGTCGGATGTGTTTCAGGGATCGTTTCCGCACCACCATCAACGTGATGTGCGACTCGCTGGGGGCACGTCTCGTGGACATGCTCAGCAAGGGCGAGCTGGGCCGAGTCAGCGACAATGATAAGAACAACGCCGATCCACACGAACTCGTTGAGATCGCCAAGGATACAACGCACATATAAACGTCGTCTGTAACGCCGCCATCACGATTATCACGCAATCACGAATTCTCATTGTTCTTCGTGCCAAAAACAAAAACAAACACATACACTCACAAAACGCTAAACACGCAAAAAACGCAAAGCAAAGCTAAAACACGTTCGATGTAAATGTTACATGTTGCATGTTGTATTTATTATATTATCGATGCACCACTGTACGCCGTGCGTCGGCCGTGTTCACCTGTAAGAGAATGTAAAATCTAAGGAAACGTATAAGTGTTACTTATTCATTTAATTTTAGAACTAAAAGAAAAAATCAAACGAATGCATTTCAACTCAAGAGATTAGTATCTAGACGCAGCGCCATTTTTGAAAATAATCGCGCGCAGAGACAATAACGAGTGACATTTGGAACGATTTACAAAAACTCCACGAAATTCAGATCAAAATTTACGTAAAATATAGTACTCTATAACTATTTTTGTCTAACATTTATCAAACATTTACGAAATTCAAAATATCAGTGTTTTCCATCAATGTAAATATGTATTATCTAAATGTTACCCGCAAATCATCACAAAGTTTAGTATTAATTATGTGACTATGATAAAAAACACTTCTTATTCTATTCACGTTGCCATATTGCATTCGATAAAGATATTAGTTAGCCGTTAATTGATTAATTGTTTTGAAAGACAAGTTGAAATATTTTAGGAGTGGGACCAAACCAAGCGAGCGAAATTTTTCGAAATTTTAGATTTGTACTGCATAGCCGAAGAAACGATAAACAAAATCGAAAAAATATAATGTTATTGATTAGATGATTAATGATTAGTTAATGAATTATTATTAATATATTATAGTCTCGAAGACAATAAACTGCCTTTTACTATTTATATTGTATTTCTTTTATTTATATTGCGATATGTTTACTGGTCATTAAGTTCGAATGTTAGGTTAGAACAGTTAGGAGATGAGCACAACTTGTTTGATGGCTCGGACAATAATAAAAATACCAACAGACCAAACATTGTTAAGTGTATTGTATTGTAATATTCATAATTTCTAGTAATTGTGTCTGTTTATGTACAAATTAATAAATACAAATTGTAAATGTCTTGTTTTTTGACTTTATTTGTACATAACCTTAAATTTGACGATTATTGATCTTACGCAATTATCAAAAAGTTAGGTTAATTGACAGGCTATTTTTTTTAAATTTTGATTCGGATTGTTGTTTTATACTTGCATAATTTAGTTTCTAAAGAACCTTGAATTAAAGTCTGACTTAATTCCCGTCTGTCATACACTTAAAAATCGTATAAAAATAACTCGGCAATTAATTATTGAACGGGAGTCGCCTACGCAAAATAGTTGCGTGGCACATAATTTCAATATAATTCAATCTAATTCTATACAATTCAATATAATTGAATATTTAATTTAATACGAAGATCAAATGTATTTGTCATATTGGAAATTGTGTGTTTCAAATCAATTTTCCACCATATCAACACTTAAAGTGACCATAGCGGCCTTAATATTCTAAAATAATGACTGAAATTAGCTGTTAACAGGTTTATTTGCTTCGAGGTATTGTTTTAGTGGCTAATTGCCACTTTGTTGTGTCTTTGCATTCGGAATTCGTAACCAAACGCCAAGATCTGGAGCTGGAGCAATAATAGTGTCATCGCGGGCGCTTTAGATCGGCCATTAGAACAAAAATAAAACTCCATAAAGTATGCTGTCGAGGGAAAGCCTCGTGGGCTCGATTTCGATTCTGAAAATATCTTTTCTGAAGCAACGCTTGCGCTCGCGCGTCGCCAGAATAAAATATATCGATGCGGCTTAATTAAAACTAATAAAGCGAGTCTTTAATCCTGCGTTAACTAGTGCGTAATCCCAATTTGTTCAAGTACTGAAAAGCCATGAAAACATTCTCGCCACCGTATAGCCGGTAAGCTGCGGTTTTCAATGTGTATTTGTCTTTGGAGAGTCTTGGAAAGTGATTAATCGGCTTGGCAATTAGAGACGCGCTTTATTGGTGATCGCGCGCGGCGGCGTCCCACCTCTCGCGATCGGTAAGCGTCGTGCACGCAACGTTTCACGAATGTGCACACACGCATTTGTTAAAAGAAACCGAAGCGACTTTTGAGCGGGCAGAGCCAAGACGAGTGCTCTCAAGTGCGCACATCGAGCACGGCAAATATCGGCAAGTGTTTAAAAAAGTTGTGAAATCAATCAAGAGCTTTCAAAAGCACAATGGGGTCGTTTACGGTGGTGAGTTGGTTACTCGCCACTGTTTTGGTCATCGCCTCAGCATCAGCCGTCACTGATGATCCAAGTAAGTTTAAAATTCGCGCAGAAGTAACGCGAAAAGTTTTCAGACGCATAATAATGTTACGGCTGAATGAATGTATAGTTTCTAATAGTAATTATAGTGTGCGCAAGACATTCGCCCAAATTTAAAGAGGTGCGTATATTTAGCCGTGTGCCGTTTTATTTCGCATTTTAAAAATAACGTCTATCCTGAGTGACACACATTTTCGCCACTCTCGACGCGCACAACACGAAAACAAGTGTATTTCGAACAGGAAGTCGGCCGTGTTTGCAATTCTGCTCTATTTTATACCGAGGGTGTATGGACACATGCAACACAGGTGTAACTCGTCAAAACTTCAAGCTTCGCTAAGAAAATATTTATTTCGTTATTTTGTACACTCGGTAATAGTTGATTCATGAAAGTTTTCCACAAGAAACTATTTTAAACTAGTTTCGAAGAAATGGTGAAAATAGTTTTCAACTTGATCGCATAAAAATATTTTTTTATTTGTTACATATTACCAAGTGCAAAGAAAGATGACTTATTATGGTATCATCAAACGCTAAAAACTTAAAACCGTAGGCGTAGCTTAAATTTGAGATGCAAATTGGATGCAAAAAAATATCTAACGCTCTACACTCCAATCATGGAGAATTGAAATGTTTACTAAAATGTTTTAAGTATGCTAATTTGAAAAATACAAACATAAAATTGAGGAAACTATTTTTATTTTTTGCACGAAAATTCCGCGTAGGATTATGAAATTATTCATTATTCAAAAGCCTACGATTGGTTATCGTATGAGACTCAATGAAGTATAACAATGAAATTATACATTAATGATTTAGTGCACTTTGCAAATATTTTCTTCAACCTTGATGAAATCCAATAATCACCGCAACACACCCATGTTTGCATGTGTGGTCATCAATGCGATTACGACTAAGTTATAGATCAATTATGACTACATGTTTAATTAATGCATTTGTATGTTTTTCTATGTGTCTACAATTCTGTTACTATTTATTCATCGCCGTCTCCTTTTATAGTCGCGTCTAGTGAACTGGAGAACGTGATCAAAAGTGACGAGCTCGCTCTGTCCCTGAAACACATAAAAGCTAAGAAACGACATCGTGGAACGGAAACCCTTCTTGCGGTTGACTTCGATCATGAAAACCACAATAGGTTTGCCATCCTGTTGGATCGTCATCATAAACGAGGTTCTTAATCATATTTATTATGTTTATTTAATTTTATAATTGTGGTTGACTTTCTCATGTTTAGTCATCATTGAAACCGTTGAAGACAACAGACCCAGGGCGCAGCATTTCACTGTTGATACGTTGAATGATGATACTGTGATTAAATCACTTCTATTGGCTATCAATCAGGATAAACCAGACGCCAGTGCCACTTTAGTTCTTGATTGTATCAACTATGGACGTGTGGCTATGCCGAAAACTATGCGTGAGATGTATATTCAAATGGAGAATCCACATCTCACCCTTGTAAGTATAAATATTTTGCGTTGTATTCTGCTGTGTGTGAACGTAACGGCTGGATAGAGGTCAGTGCCAACTGCAATGAGAGTGTCTTCATGCCGAGCGTGTTTATTTCGACCGCGCGCGACGACTGTCGCTGCAATACGTAAACGTAATGTTGCAATTGATCTGTAACTGTAATGCGCAGATTATAAAAGAAACAAGTTGTCGGCTCCCTTAAATAGTCATCGGCGCACCAGCTAGACACCTGTGACAGATGAGGTACCTTAAGTGCGCATCATACCTGATGCAGGTCACTTAAAAATGCAATTTGCACTTGTGCGGAAAAAACATCTCCATCTGAGAATATCTGATTTTACCGAGATTGCTTGACATTTAATTTCATACCATTTCTTGTTTGCCAGCTTCGTGAGAAGAAGTATCCAGTCGAGATTGAAGGTAGTGATGGTTTACGTAAACTTCTTATCCGTAACAACTGTCCAACGGTTCCATCATCAAAACATCTTTTCAAAAGCTTTCCACAATTTGATGATTTTGGTGATCATGATCCTAATGTACAGGGATACGAACCTGACAGGGGTGATATTCCATCTTTACACACTCCTGATGAAGGTACCATCATCCATCTTTCATATAAAACTATTTTTAAAGTTGTGGTTATATTTCAGGTGCCATTTTGAAGGCTTTAAACGACTTGATTCAAACCGTTAATCAACTCAATCGTATAGTTAATGACCAACACAATACTATTGATAACATGCGAAGAACACTTGAAGACTGTGAAGTGTGCAAACCCCGCCCACCAGAGATCATTCGTCCCTCGTGTGCGACCCATCCACCAACTTGTTTTCCAGGGGTGCAATGCCACGACACAGGCACTGGTCCAACTTGTGGACCTTGCCCTCGAGGATACATTGGTAATGGTTACGTTTGTCAACCTGGTAAGATGTGTGCAGATCGTCCTTGCTATCCTGGAGTTTCCTGCGAGGATACCCCCCATGGAGCACGCTGCGGACCTTGCCCACATGGATACGACGGCAATGGTGAACAGTGCCGTAAACGGTCCGGCTGCGAGTACAGCCCATGTCATCCGGGTGAGTCAATCAGACACTATTAGGATATCTCAATCTATTCGGTTGTATATATCATGGTGACGTTGTATATTGCTATGTTCGCTCGTGTTTTGTCACGTTCTTACTTTCAATACTTTCAAATCTTTGTTAGCACATGATCACAATGCTTTCTTGCACGCACTGAAAACTGCTATGGTTAGATATTTTTTATCTTCATCACTCAATTGTGATTTATATTCTTAGAAATCTTATATTTTATCTTATCTATGTTTCTGTTGGCTATCAAGATGCGGCAGTAGAAGTGTGTAGGTATTGATCTTGTTATTAATGTGTTTGTTAGTTTTCTGTCTTCCAGGACGTTGTTGAAAATGTAAACTTGTTAACAAAGCAATTTATGGTTACCGCATTCAGACACATAAGTCACGAAAGATGGTGAATGAGCCTTCTTGCAAATTAATTCAACTTGTTCTTCGCAACTAGTGCGCCTAATCACATGCTGAAAGTAAACATATGAAATAATTTTATAATTGTACAAGTATTACGATAATATATACCTTAATAACCATAAGTTTGTCTTTTATTACTCAACCCGAGCACAAAACACTATCGAACATACAATATTGCATGAAACAGGCGTCGTACCAACTTCATTGTAAAGGGAATTAAACTATTGAACATCCTCGTTTTCAGGTGTACGATGTATTCCAACCGATGTGCCGCCATTTTATTACTGCGAAGGTTGTCCAGCAGGGTCAACCGGAAACGGCACTGCTTGCTATGACATCGATGAAGTACACATAACAAAACCTTATAGAAATTTTCAAGAAATTGATTATGATAATTTTTAGTGTGACTTGGCCAGACCATGTGATCCAATGGTAGAATGTACTAATCTCCGACCTGGATATCGTTGTGGTCCATGTCCGCACGGGTTCACCGGAAGTTCAGGAACACAAGGCATTGGAATGGAAGAAGCTTCACACAATCGCCAGCGTTGTTATGATATAGATGAATGCCTCGACAACAATGGTGGTTGTGTCCCGCATTCTGTTTGTACCAATGTAGAAGGTTCGCATATTTGTGGTGGATGTGTACATGGCTATGTTGGCAATCAAACCAGTGGTTGCCGCAGAGGAGAAGGTTTATGCCCGGATGGCACTCAGTGTCATAGAAATGCGGAATGTGCACATATAGGCCAAGGAAGGTATAGTTGTAAATGTAAAGTGGGTTGGGCAGGAGATGGTTCCATTTGCGCACCGGATCAAGATCTGGACGGTTGGCCAGATTTTGATCTTCAATGTTCACATCCCAGATGTAGAAAGGATAATTGTCCAACTACGCCTAACTCAGGACAAGAGGATGCCGATGGAGATGGGGAAGGTGACGCGTGTGATCCTGATGCCGACAATGACGGTATCCTAAATAACCCTGATAATTGTCCATTGGTCTATAATCCCAATCAAGAGGATACCGATGAAGGGGGTGGTGACAAAGCTGGTGATGCATGTGATAACTGCCCTACGGTGCCAAATCTAGATCAAGATGATTTAGATAAAGATGGAATAGGTGATGCGTGTGATGATGACATTGATAACGACGGTATTCTTAACTACAACGATAATTGCAAAAGAAAGTCAAATCCAGATCAAAGAGATACCGATGGTGATGGAATTGGTGACGTTTGTGATAACTGTCCAAAAGTTCACAACCCTCATCAAGAAGATTCAGACAACAATTTAATTGGTGATAAGTGTGATAATATAGCTGATGTTGATCATGACGGTATACCAGATCAACATGATAATTGTCGCAGAGTACCAAATAGTGACCAACTAGATACTGACCATGATGGTAAAGGTGATGCTTGTGACACTGATGCAGATGGTGATGGAATTGTTAATCTTTCCGACAACTGTCCACTTGCGGCAAATCCATACCAGGAAGACGCAAATCAGAACGGCGTTGGTGACATCTGCGAATCTGATTGGGATCTGGATGATGTTCCTAATGACATTGACAATTGTCCAAACAACTCACAGATTTACTCAACAGATTTTAGCACGTACCAAACGGTGGTTCTTGATCCCGAAGGTGATTCTCAAGTTGATCCTAACTGGGTAATTTACAATAAAGGTGCTGAGATTGTACAAACAATGAATAGTGATCCAGGACTTGCCGTGGGATATGACTCCTTCGGAGGTGTTGATTTTGAAGGTACATTCTTTATAGGAACGGAAACAGATGATGATTATGCTGGTTTTATCTTTTCTTATCAAAATAACCGTAAATTCTACACGGTAATGTGGAAAAAGAACCCGCAGACTTATTGGCAGAGCACACCATTCCGAGCTGTAGCCGAACCAGGTATTCAACTAAAATTAGTTGATTCCGACACTGGACCAGGTCAACTATTGCGTAACTCTTTGTGGCACACCGGCAATACTGATCGTCAAGTGAAACTACTATGGAAAGATCCCAGAAATGAGGGTTGGAGAGAAAAGACCGCTTATAGGTGGTTACTACTCCACAGGCCCAAAATTGGTTTGATCCGATTGAGAATCTTTGAAGGTGAGAAGATGGTAGCCGACAGTGGAAACATCTACGATACTACTCTCAAAGGTGGTCGTCTTGGAGTGTTCTGTTTCTCACAGGAAATGATTATTTGGTCAGATTTGGTCTACAGGTGTAACGGTATAAAATTAATATTAATATTACATAACTATTAAACTATATTTACATTCAAATATAATTTCAGACGATGTCCCTGAAGCTATCTACAGAGAGCTCCCCGAAAGACTACGAAAACAAGTGCATATCGATCGCAGGACTGCACAACGCACGTAAAACAAAATGTTAATTAAGTTTGATTACTGATAAAGTACTAATTACCTCAATCGCATGTAGTAATGAAACATATTTAATTTAAAATTTCTATAGTTACTTGTGTATCTACTAGTTAATCAATTCAAATTTCGATGATGATTGTGTATTTATTAACCAATTAATAAGACTTGCTCATAGGTTCATAAATTGTATACGTAATTGTTTGGCTATTGATTAATTATTAATTAATTGTATAAATAAATAAAGCGCATTTAGATTTACCTGATATTCACGCTGAATATGTCACAATTACATTTAAACTGTTTTAATTCTAAAATAAATACAACTGCGGCAAGAAATAATCCAATACTCCAGATAATAAAAAAACTTTGGAACAGTCTCAAGTCCAATTGTATGATTTTTGGTGTTTCTGTGGTGGTTCGTGCTAAACCTAAATAATTTTGAATACGTCGTTCCAGTGGGTCTGATATTGCCTGAAATAAAAGAGATTTTTTATATTGATAACACGTAAAATATTGATTGAATACATCTTTCTCCCAATATTTGATTAATCCATGTTCCATTGCTATTGCACATAGTTTATCAATACCAATAAGCCATATTGAGTTTCTTCTCAGCAAGAAAGCAGTATATTGATGTCCGATTATATATTCTTTCATTACTTTAAAATCTTCTAAGTGTTGCAATGTAAAATAATCATCAATGGTGAAAAAATCTAGAAAATAATATTTATCCATTACAATTTGATGCAATTAATTAATTAAATGCTTAATTACGGCTTGCAAATGATTCGTCAACAGCATATGCATATCTTTCATCATGAATGTCACTTATTTGATTTTGAACTAGGCGAAATTTTTTGTATAGCGTTACCATAGGTTCCTAAAATGATAAGTATATATTAAAATATGATACTTTCTTTGAATAAAAGCTATTGTTTGATGTTAATTTTTCTCACTGTCGTTTCTGTGCTAATTATTTTCCCTTTATCATTAAATTTTGAATACCAAAGTATATCGCTTGATGCTAACTGAGCTAACGAATTTATTTCGTCAATATATCTAAAATAAATATATTTAATATTTAACCGAAACATAAATTATTATTAATAATCAGTTAGTATTACGTGGGTACGGCGATATAACTAGAAAACTTGGAATTAAAAAAAGTTTGTATTAAAATAAAGCACGACAATAAGACCGAAAAGAATACACGTTCCATTAGTGTTTTCGTCGCTAAATTTGAAGGTTGAGCTAGTAAAATTCGAAAAGCTATTAAATACTCAAGTTTTTTAGAATCGGCAACGCCGCATTCAATCCATTTAAAGTAGATTCTACAAAAGAAATCATAAATATTAAAATTTATCAGTTTATATCTTACAAACTTTAATATTTTAAAAATTATCATAATTGCAATCATATTTGCCCCAATCAGCAGCCAAACCCCATATGTAAAGATGTTAAATATCATCCATTCGTTAATTAACCTGAAATTATTTTTGTTCAAATATAATTATTGAAAAGAAACATAATTGTAAACCTTGGTTTAGGTACGATGCATGTAACTCTTATCTCACATAGAGGCCGTGAAAAATCTCCAAATAATGTGCGACTATATTCGATATATACAGCATCTGTCAAATAAATATGCTACATTTAAATATAAATAAGAATAGATTAAACTTACAAGCTATTAAATCGATTTTATCTTGTAGTAAAGTGTCCATGTACCCTGTCCCGGTCCAATTTGAACGAAACACACCAAGATAATCAAAAGATGTGTCAAAAAGCAAAGTTATATTATGTTTTTTAGCGTACTCCACAAGTAATACTGTCTCTGGCCCTTTTAAGTTGACTACAATAAACATATGAATTTAATGAAATTTTTTTTTGGTAAGTAAATATTACCTGGATCAGTAATTGGTAAATACTTTTCGCCGCCTACGATTAGCCGTTTCCCTTGAAGATTCTTTAATTTGTCTGGATACAAAGTCGAATTTGATGCAAAACTTTGTGATATTGCACTCCATTCGTTTATTAAAACTATCTTATCATTGTTTTCCAAGCCAACAAATTGATGTGTAAACAATGCAAATTCACCCTCTCTTTCTGGAATATCTTTAACCACAAGCATATCGCTCACAAATTTTAAATAATTACTTGCAAAGAATTGATAAAATTCTTTATCTTTCGTAGAATTAAACATGACAACATATCTTCTCTCTTGAAAACGCGCTTTACTATGTTTTTGAATAAAATCTTCAAACATTTCGAATTTTGCTTGCGTGTTTTCACGTATATTAATCACAATTCCAAGACACAAATCAAATTTATTTACATGTGTAGCGTCTAGTTGGGCATCACTTGTCAAATAATAATTACCATTTTGGCTTACACTACGCACAACAAAGTCATCTTCAAATTGTAAAATGCAATAAAAATGACTGAAATATTCTCGCATTATGATTGTTAATAAAATCGTCGCGTTTGTAGCGACTGGCAGTGGCAATAGTATCATAATTACACTTGCTAGTAAGGTATCTAGATGTAAAAGGTAGTAATTACTAAATATTTTTACAACGCTAGTATCATTTGCTTGCCGTGAGCAATTTCTTGTTGTGCAGTCTCGTTTTCGGAGTGAAATGACTCCACTTGAACATTGCCACACAATAAATACTTTTTTATTTGATAAACACCTCGCCGTTTTGCTTGTGTTCTGTGTACACAATGATAAATTAGTGCAGACATTATTAAAACTTTCATGACAAATGTTGTAGCACATTAATTCACACGGACGACCCGTTGACACAAAAAATACAACATGTGATGTGAAGAGGTATTAATGTCGTTCGATAAATAATTAATGTGAACTGGTTGCGGCACAGATTATTGCTACTCTTTAAAAACATCAGCAAAGTGTATTATTTGCACATCAAAAACAAAAAAGTTTGATTTACGTGTTTATTTGATGACTTAATGATCAATCGTGTTGAAAGGTAAAACACTACATAAAACTATGTCATTTTTTTGGTGTTGTTAATAACATACTTAATACATAAATATTGTTGTTCAGTCTAAGCAAATATTGAGTACTTTTCCGTTTTTATATGCTACGGTTTTATGAATTACTCTGAAAACTTTTTTTTTTAATTTTAATTGTTAATAAACTTTACAAATAAATAAATAAATAAATGTATAACTCATACTTAAAATTTTGTTGTATCTATCTACGTTTAAAATGATCTACTACATCCTCTAAAGTTTTTCCTTTAGTTTCCGGCACAAAAATATGGATGAAAACTGTGCCAGCAAATGAAAACATTGCAAAACAAAATAATGCAAGATACATTCCTTCAAATGTTAAAGTCACATAAAAGAATTGAGCTGAAGCCGTGACACAAAGGCAAAAATATAAATCTAAAATAGCGATAGCATAGGATTTCACACTGGTAGGAAAAACTTCACTAATCATTAACAACGGAATTGTATACAGTCCGACGCTGTGTAAAACAATGTACATAATCATTGCTATCACTGGTAAATATTCTAAATTTGAAAGGTCTACAAGCGTCCGCTGTAAGAGAAAATAGTAAACCGCCACAACAGTTGATGCAAAACCTGTACCCATAGATGATAGTATAAGTAAAGGTCTTCTTCCTGCTTTATCGACGATAATCGATGCAATGCAAGTCATAAACAATTGAACTCCGAAATAAATTACCACAATATGATCAATAGTGAGAATTTTTGGCGTGTAAAATGTAATGGCGGAAATACCACTAAATTGTTGAATTGTCCTTAGTCCACACATAATTAATAATGCTTTTCTATTACTTGACACAGTAAACAAATCCATAAAATGACCTTTGTTACGTTGATCTTCCTGAATTACGGTTGCTAGTCTGATAAATTCATCATCAACATCTTCTACACCCCTATGTTTTCTTAAACAATGTTTGGCATCTTCATGTTGGTCATTCATTATATGATAATAGGGACTTTCAATTGCAAAATAGACAAGTATTGTGTATATAATAGGCAATCCAGCACATATTAACGCAGTGGTATAAATACTAAGATAATGTCCGATTGCGTTGATTATTGCTATTCCAAGCACAAGACTTACACTTGTTAAGGATCCAAGAAGTCCGCGCGTGTTCGCAAGGGCTATTTCACCCACATATAAAGGAATTGCTATGAATACAAATGCATCGACAAAACCAACTATTGCTCTTGCTATAAACAACATTTCCACTCTAGTTGAAAAGGCTATAAGTAGCCATGCGATAAGATTGGGCCATCCCAAGAATAATATTATTTTTTGGCGACCAATTTTGTCCAGTGCCCAACCGGCAACTACTGCTCCGGGGATGGAAAAGAGGATATTTATTACAGCCAACCATGCAGTCTGATCGTTTGTCACGGATACATGGGACCCATCTAGTAGTTTAGGTATCGATGGAGAAGGCCATCCATAACTAAATCCAGTCATTACCGCAGCAATATTTGCTTTAATTGCAAATAATATAAGTGTTTGGTTATTTAAAAAATGTAAGAAACTAACCTGATATTGCACTGTATATTTGAAGCCAGTTATTTGGTAGACATGTTTTTTTCTGAAAATTTTCGTGTTTTGGTATCATCATATTTAGCTCAGTTTGATAGTGAATTTTGGTGGCAATATGCAGTAAAAAGTAAAAAATAAAAAGAAAAACAATAACAGACTTGGTTTGAGAATAATTTTGTTGCATTGTTATGTATATAGGGTCTCGTAGCTTATCTTTTTACAAATTTACGTCTAGACAAATAGTTCAATAATCATTATGTTCATAATGTATGTAAATGTATAATGTATAACGTATAATGTATGTATTTTAAGTCCCAATTGGAGATGCTAAATACGACACTGCAATTAAAAAATATTTTGGTTTTTATTGACAAATATACAACTGGAATTTTGTAAACTTGATATGAGTTAAGCATGACTTAAGTTTCAAATTGAGATCAAGTGTGAGATACTCGTACATGTTGGAAAGGATATATGGCTTAATTACATTCAGACGCACGGGCGTGCACGCTTAATTTACAGTCTGTCGTATTGATAATGTATGTAAAGCAGTATTGTCTCTTAAAATTATTGTTCATTCATATTATTTTATTATTATTTAAAACCCGCCATGTATTGATTTTGGAATGCAAAGTAAAGAAGTGTTTTTTTAAGTGGCGTTGCTGTGCTTCGAAACCGTCTAATTTGTCTGAAAATACCAATTAGGCGAAATATGTCAATATTAAAATTATATCGATACACAACACGGATTTATAATGGAAGAAAGTAAAAGAATACATTCATTTGTTAGACATAAACAAAAATACCTACTCCAATAGACCTGATATGAATCAGCAAAACCGTAAATTGAATTTTAAATGAAATTAATTTAATTTCATTTATATTTAGTTATATCAGAAATCTTTCTTTGTTTCTTATTTTTTGCGAGATATTAAAGAAGACGTTATTTAATGCTTGATTTGTATGTGTAGCAACGTTAGTAGAATTTGGATGATACAATAAAAACCCTTTTATAAATGAGTGGTGTTTCCTGATTCACATATTTTATCGTTTTCGGCATGATTTGCGCGTAAATAAATACAAATGTTGTCTTTGCAGTTCATAGGACCTAATTTTTTTCCAAATAAAGCTCAACAGCGAATTTCAATGGCTACAAACTAAAAATGAACTTGTAATAAATTAGGGTAAAATTAATTTATTTAGATACATGTGGAAAACTGTTACAAGAAGGTACACTTCACACGAGAGCGAGATTTTACTCGTCTCGCTTTTGCGATAGGCGTTTATTAAAAATTTCTCGGCGATACCGAGACCACATTCAGCGCAACCCGAGTCTCGTTTTTGGTCTCGTATTTTTTTATGAAATTGTTATTGGAAAAATTAGAAAAGGTAGATTATATAAAATCTGGTGACCATATGTGTAATATTTCATTGTATATTCAAAAGATCAACTCAATAACCGAATATGAGTTTGACTTTTTTGACTTTTTGAAATTTTTATGAAGATTTTGTGAACATCTGGAGACATTTTTTTATTTTTTCGGTACTTCGAGCAAAGACTAAGTACAGTTAAGTAAACACTGTACGCTATACCCTCACAATATCCCCGAAACGATATATTAGTAAACCATTGCAAGTCAATGCAAGTATTTGTCAAGCCTGATGTGGATAGCTACTTCGACCATTAGAGGCCCCATCAGCACACCTTCTGGCTTGACAAATACTGCATTGACCTGCCATGGCTTATATACAACTGTTCTTATAATAAAGACACAAGAAGTATTGTCAGCCCCACCTAACGGTGGAGACTGAAGTTAGCTCAAACAAGCATAAGTATTGAAATACAATGGTAGTACGAGAGGGTGAGTATAAGCTAAGTAAAGTTAAGTAAACACTTACTGTACGCTATACCCTCACAATATCGCCGAAGTGTGCTGATGAGACCTCTAATGGTCGAAATAGCTATCCACATCAGGCTTGACAAATACTTGCATTGACTTGCAATGGTTTAGTAAAAATCGTTTTGGCGATATTGTGAGGGTATAGCGTACAGTAAGTGTTTACTTAACTTTACTTAGCTTATACTCACTCTCTCGTACTACCATTGTATTTCAATTCAAGCAAAGATAAATAAAATTTATGCTCTAGTGCGTTTAATATTCTCTCATTTTTATTTGTTTCCGCGGAATGCATAGCTAGAAACATGAGTTTATGAGTTTCATTTGTTTATTTATCTGACGGCGAAACTCAACCGCCAAGAAAAATCCCGCGGCGAATTTTTGGCGAAGACTGTCGTGTACCCTTTCTGGCGTGAACGGCGATCGCAGCGACGGCACACGGCATTGTGTACATACTAAGAAACGCGCGCCCCCACTATACACCTCATTCATTAGAAAACGTCAAAAGTTTGTCAAGCTGTGCATGCGCTTGTTGTGCATTCTAAAAATCGCGCACATCGATTGTCAACAATTCGCATTTAATTTAAATTCTTCGTAACAAAATCGAAAAACTGGCGGCCGTCAACAAAGAATATGACAATCCAATGTTCATTGATCCTATGGAGGTGGCAGACATGTATTCCCCAAGCACATCAGCATCAGGAAAAGGTAAGTGGAGAACACCTGTTCATTGCATGTTAATTATTACTCATAAAATACCATGAAATTCAATTTTACATAATCGACTTCCAATGCTTTAATATAAAACTACACCTCTGAATTACTTGTATTGTAGGAATTATTCCACAAACCTATGGGAATGATAGTGACATGAGCACCAAGCAAAGAGTGATGGAAATACTTGATAATCTGGAAAGTCACGTTGAAAAATTGCGGAGGGATGCCACAAAACTCGAGGAGGAAAAGGATGTCATCATGGGCAGCCTGGACGCCGTCAAATTACTGCCAGTGTTAAATGACCTTCAAGGATGTAAGTATTATGATTCTCATAACCACCCTCCAAAGTTAACAATATTCATTTTAGTGGATAGAGATGAAGCACAACAATACCTAGAACGAATAATCGAGCGCTGTCATACAGTGGCTGTGAATGTTTATACACAGAGGGATCAATCACAAGAAGATGCTCTCCACCAGGTAAATCAACAAATAGATCACCTAATTGTCTTGCTAAAAGCCGACCATGAAGCGGCGCGGGCTCGTTGCCTGATCTACATGAACTCCAGCTCATCACAGAGCAGTGGCGTCACCGACAAACATTTTGAGTCTGCACTGCTTGGTTGCACAATCGATGACCAGAAGCGGGTGAAAAAGCGCCTTCTCGGCCTGTTAAAATACCTTGACAAAATGGGCATTGTGTCTGAAGTATAAAGGCGCGAGATCGTGGCCAGGGATACGGGTTTTAGTTTCGAATCTCTCACGCTGAAGTTTTTCACATTGTTTTTATTTTTTTACATATAATAGAATATAAAAGTATTGTATTTAGCATGTTACTTCGAGTTGTTCGCGTTGATATAGTGATATAGGACGACAAGGAGGAAGAGTGTCACTCCCAGAGCGTTCGCGAGTACTGCTAGATGCACATCAGTGACCATTCTAAAACAAACAAAAAACATTTTAATACAATTGCATACAGCTTGAAGGGGAGAACCATTGACTGTTTTTGTGATCCATATCAGTGACTTACACTAATTAAGCATATTTTGACAAATAAATATAGTACTGTTGAGTTTTATGAAAAAAAATGGTTTCATTTTTGGTTATCAAAAAATTAGTACATATTCAATAAAGGAGCAAATATTTCTTTTTCAAACGTGAAGAATCCAGATGGCGCTAACGGTGTATTCACAACCGGCAAAACTATCGTTTTACTTGTGTTGCTGACATTCCCTCATTATTTAACCACAATACAATAGTCTCTCGCAAGACGAAATTGTTAATTTTCAGTTACAATTAATTTGCCAAAGATTCAACCCACAGTGCCGGTAACCAAGGGTGGTAAGTAAATACAAGTTGAACTAATGTTCCCTAATTAATCGCTTAACCTCCTCCCATTAATACACCGATATTAAAAAGAATAGCAAAACATACGTAAAATATACAACACTTACGTGAGTTGTTTGTCTTGTTATTGAAAGCTCGCAATGAATTAGTTTATTGAATCTTCGTATTCAACGACGTGGCTTTCGCTTAGACGAAATCAGCGTTTGTTTGACAGGCGAATGAGACGCAGCACTACGTTTACTATAGTTCCTCTTGTTTACACCAAGCTAATGGCGGCAAATTTAAATTACAGATTACCAGACATCCGTTAAAAATGCGTTGCGTTTCAATATCTCACGAACTAAAAGTTTCGCAATGGCCCGATGAAAAGGAGCTATATTATTATAAACCTCGCAATTCGGATAACATGCCTCTCAATACGGTGTCTTGGGGTAAAAATGGAGCATGGCTTTTGCTTTGTCAGAGCTATGGTTTCGCGGAGATAGTTTCGCTTGCAGATGAGGCAAAACTTTTGAATTCAATCCAGAACGTGAAGAATGTTACTTGTGCCGCCTTCCAGAATACCGTTAATCGGCGTGTTGCACTAGGCACATCTTCAGGGCAGCTTGTGATTTATGATTTGAAAGCCAAATGTATCAAGCAACAATGCCCAAATCAACAAACGCCATATTTTAAAGTTCAATTCTCGATCAAAGATTCACATGTGATTGGGGCAAACAAAGAAAAGGTTTATGTTTACAAGACCAACAGTGGTAATCAGATTGCTGCCCTATCTGTGCCTAACTCTCAAACAGTGACAAACTTCCGATGCCATCCACTTAAGTCAAATATATTAGGCTTATGCAGTGAAAAGGGCGTGGTTGCCGTGTGGGACTACAATGTGGATAAACCTTCTGCTTGCTATGAAGCGCACAAATCTATAGTATCTGATGTTTTGATAAAAAACGAAACAGTCTTATCAATTGGAGCTGATAGGCGCCTTTCGATTTTTGACTATCGGGGGAAAAAAATTAATCATGAAAAAACATTCACACAATCACCAACGGCTTTTGATTTGCACACTGATGGATTAAGTCTCGCAGTGGGGTTCACTGATGGACAGGTCTTGGGTTTTGATTTACGCTCGCTGAAACAAACAACTCAGGTCCTGGCAAAACACACAAGCCGTATTAATCAAGTTTCCTTTGATAACTTCTCACAGAAAGTATCTACTTCTAACATATCTGTAGAAACCACCACAGAATCCCTTCAAAACCAATCGGAACAAGTCGATTCCTTCAGCGGCATCTACTGCAATGTTCCAGTGCCAACCAGTGATTCGATTAATGCAAACTGCACAAAGCCTCGTCAAAGCCTTCCGAATGCTAAAAACATAAGCGATTCTTTTATAAATGCCATGTCTTTGAACTCACCCAGTAGAAAAATGGAAGATTCTATCTCAAATATGACTACAACAAAATCTAACAGACGTGTTCAGGATTCAAAAACAAATTTATTGTCGCCTAAGGTAGAAGAAAAGGACGAAAAAGAACAGAAGTCTGACGTAGAGCAAGTAGCTACTGATGCCGAGATCAACGTAGAAAAACCCAGCCCGAATGCATATTTACCAACGATAGCGCCCACGCATCACAGACAATCTACCGAGTTCTGGAAGGCACAGTCTACACCAATTAATTCTAACAGTGCGAATATAATGCAATCACCTATTTATCCACTTAATGGAGGATCTGCAAATTTACCAGCCACAATGAACAATGCAGAAATTCGTATGATAATGAAAGAAGTTGTAAGAGAAGAAATAGGAGAGTTGCGTGAAGAGATAAAGAATCAAACGTTTGAGATTATGTGCAGCATTAGACAACACACTTTAGGACTCCAATGGACACTGAACAAGATGGCGGTGGATCTAGAGACTAGCATCGAACAATTACGTCGTGAGATCCTTCAATTGAGGGAGCAGTTCTAAACTGCAAACATTAGCTTTATGTACTGCCATAATCGTTATTTTTGTACGTGTAATCTATTTTTCTAACGTAATAAACATTTGATAATACCTTGTTTAGTTATTTTGGACGTGTGCGACAAATAAAACACATTTTCACGCCCGCCATCTTGTTTATTTCGCATCTGTTTTCAGTTCCGAGTACTCCAGAACTGCAAGTGATCGATATATGTATTGTATTTTATAATCGTAAGTTAATATGCAAATACAAAACAAAACTACACATATACATAAGTATTCCTACATAAGTGATTATTTTATACATAGCATAGGTACACAAAGATAATTTAGTTTATAATGTTATTATATTTAAACCTAGCATCTTTTTTCTCATTTGCATATTTTAAACTATTAACTTTATAAGGTGGCGGTCCTCACGCCTCGTCAGCTCCGCGCTGCGCGGAAGTCCAGTCTTGTCCCAGCAACACTTAACGCATCGTCTTAAGGGTTGTTTAAAAGAATTCCGCCACGCCGAGGACGGCCGCTCGGACCAAGTCAGTCTTGACGACTGGTAAACCGTAAAATCACTCCAATTTTGTTTGCTTTGCATATTTTTCCATCTTCGTTTACTTTTCTATCATGATTCGTCTCTGCCTTCCTTTTTCCTAGGTATAGCGCATCTATTTGATTTAATTAGGTGATACGAATAAACTCGAACGAATGATCAAATTTGGTTAGTGCGGCTGAGGGGGAGAGGGGTCGTTTATGTACATCAATTGAAATGATTGCATATGTGTGAAGGTGTGTATCCATGCCGAGTTTAATCACTTGCACTGATGCTCATCGTATCGCAGAAAATAAAATAACTACTCTCTAACTAACTGAATAACGAACTCAAGAAACGTACATAACTACAACTATTGAATGTGTTAAAATTACATTACCCAAAAAGAATCCGTCGGTTTTTGTATGCATCATTCTTTCAATTTTTTTTCAGCGTGTGACTGTTTTCATTAATAATTTCATCATGTTACTGTTATTCTTTGTGTTCGTGATCGACTGGCCCAATTCCATCGTCTCCTCAGATTACAACCAATTACGAACGTGCTTTGAAATGCACAATCAACTTTCATACTTAATCAAGGGACCACTGACTCGATTTGCAAATTAATTCAAACGTTAATAATAAATAAAAATAAGGTTAATAGTAGTGTTGAGAAAAAAGAATCGCACTAATCGTAAAATACACGTCTTCCTAGTCAGTGGGTCGATGTTAGCAAGTGTGTTCAGGGGTGGTTGGAATCTGCAAAAAATCAAAACTATTTCCTCATCAATCCATTGCCGGCGTCGTGTTCGGAGAGTCGTTGGCTTGGCGTTGTGATAGCGGCGTCTAGGACTGATTCCAGTACGAATTGCCCTGATACGCCTGCTTCGATCCAGCCTTCTGCTGATTGTTGCTCTGAGCGCGTTGACCGGTGCTATTACCGGAGTCCTGAAAACGCCACCAACCCTCGGTTTAACAGATTGCACAAAGCTATCATATTATTAACAAACAAAGGACACGAACACAAAAGCAAACTTCAAAATCAAAATCACCGTGCGACAAATGTTTGACTAGTAATTCAAAATATTTGAACGTTAGTTTCCGCATCGTAGCAGACATGTATTCTAAAAACTAACAGTATAGAGTGCGCTCGATATTGTAAACAATGATTAGAATCACAAGAAAGCAAAAAGCATTTTTTCGTCGTCTATGTGTGACTTACCATGCGTCGGCCATGGTGCCGCACATCCATCTACAAGCAAAACAAAACCTGGATAACCAAAGAAACAAGAGCATGCTCTTCAGCAAGAGTTTGATTTACGTCAAAAAAATAAAATTAAAAGTAAAACTAAGAGAAGGAGTAGGTGTGATCTCTAATCGTTTGATTCGCATGCGAAATGGGGGGACATGCTCAAGTGGGGCGCACCAGATGCGCAAATTACCTGGTGTAGTGGCTGATGCATAAGTTGTGTTGAGTGGTGTTGGTGCTGAGGCAGCGTTGGAATATACATCTGCGGGCCGTAGCCGGTGCCGCTGGGCGCGAGCGCGCTCTGACCTAACGCGCCGGTGAATGGCGGCGGCGTGCCCGAGTGGAAACCCTGCTTTTCATAAGACTGAGCAAGTACTCACAATAAGAGCGCATTCGTCAAGCAATAACTTACATTCACCTTCCCGAGTGCCGTATGCGACTTGCCGTACATGGAGAGGTCGTTGGCGGCGTTACCTCCGGACGTGGCATTTGCAGCGCCACCCTTACTAGCCCCCTGCGTATTGCCCACATAACCACCTTTAGCGTAATCCTGCGTCTGCGTCAACGACTCATAACCAGAGGTATATGCGGAGCCGTAGCTAGCTGGCTTGGGATACTGGGCGGTGGTGTTAGATCCATGCGCGTTCGTACCAGTTGGCAGTTGCTGAAAAAGGTATTTTACTGTAGGTATTATTCGGGTAAGAGCAGAGAGACCAGATCTTACAGATGTGTACACGGCACCGAACTGATAGCTTGGCTGCATCGGGGTGTAGGGCGCAAAGAAGTACGGACCGGTCGTCTGGGCGGCGAGCATCGGTTGTGTGCTCGTCTGCGTCGAGGATACAGGGCTGGCGTTGCTGTCCGTGCGCGCAAATCGTCCGTCCGACAACGAGTAGCTGCCCTCCCTCAGGGTGGTTGCTGGCGTCTGGTAACTCATCTCATAGAACGGTGTTGTCTGTGCGCACAAACCACACCGGTCACTCATCACCGGCCAATGAACGCAGCCGCGAGCAAGTCTTTCTTAATTCTTTATTTTTTATACATTCGTCTCGCAACGAAACTTTTCGAAAACGCTTTTGAGTCGATTGAGAACAGGCGGCGGGATTTGATAAATAATGTTATCGAATTTCGGCTTACAGACGGATCGTGCTTAGTGCGTGTTTTGTTAGACGTGT
Organism: Dalotia coriaria; assembly: GCF_025399875.1. Lineage (NCBI taxonomy): Eukaryota > Metazoa > Arthropoda > Insecta > Coleoptera > Staphylinidae > Dalotia > Dalotia coriaria. The sequence continues at coordinate 7,785,777 of NW_027045451.1, forward strand.
TGTTATGACGGGTGAGTGAGTCGGGTGAGCTTTGTACACATTATATACAAGACGCTGAAGAATCTTCGCGGGCGAAAACTCTCCATGTCCACACAACATGCATTGGCGAGAAACTTTATTAATCGGATTAAACAATACTCGATTAATTGCGTTCATCGCAGCTTATTCATTCGTTCCCAGACGTTCAAATCTAGCTTCTAGATCTCATTTATCTTACACAGAAAGCAATGATTTGATCAAACATGTAAATGACCTTTTAAACAGTAGGAACAAACATAACTTGAACACTTAAAATGATTGAACATGAGTGGTCTAGTTATTTTTGTCTTACTAGTTTCACATTTTAGCCAGGATAGAAGCAAATGATAAGCACACGAAATGAGAATTAGTCGAGGAAAGCATGCTCACCATGTGCGGAATCCGCTGCTGCAGCATCTGCATCTCCTCATAGGAATACATCGGTGGCTGGAAATACGGAACCTGGCCCATAATATATTGACCCATCACAGGCGTTGCACTCGACGGCATGTTCGACACCACACTGTTCGAATTTTTCGCTGTGAAGCAAATAAAGTATTTCTAGTCTGTTTCAAAAACCAATACAAGATATTGAGGAAAGGTCACAATTAAGTATCAGTCTGCCGAAATGCATCTTAAAATCCGCAACAAAAACAAACAGAACAGAAGCTCCAAAAAACTCTTTGCAACTGCACGGAATGTTTAAACGTGCGCATCTCAGTCTCGTCATCGGTTCATCAGGAACAAAAGAAAACAGAAAGAAAATGATTTTCAAAATACATACATAACGTAGTGTTGGTTTTGCTCGACGTTGCAGTAGAAATACCACCCAGAGAAGTCGCCGTCGAGGATGTGGTAGTCGCAAGACTACTCGTCACCGCTGTTCCAGCATCGTACGCGCCACCTCCGCTGCCATCCTTGCCCAACTTGTGGTTGGAGTTGTAATTATTGTACTGCGCCGAGTTACCGCCATAGTTCGAATTGGAATTGAGCGAGGCGTTGCCGGTGCCGTACACCGATTGACTAGCATTCTGTTGGTACGACTGATTGTTGGATGGATACGCACCACCACCGCCCTGCGAAATCGACGCAGGGAAAGGTGGCTGGTTGGCGTTCGACTGGTAGGAGGCGTTCGCCGAGTACGTGTTTTGATATGAGCTGCTGTTGGCGTTGTTGCTATTGTAAGAGGCGGCCGAATCGCTGTTCACGTAGCTGTTAGCGGCCGGATTAGGCGCATACGAGGAGTTGGTCGTTTGCGTGCCACTGTAGTTCGTTGACGAGCTGTACGTCTGATTCGGGAAGTTGGCGGCCGACTTGCTCTGGTAAGAGCTGTAGCTAGACGCCTGCGAGGAATAAGCATGGGCATCTGGCTGTTGCTTACCAAGCGCATCAAGCCCGGCATTTCCTCCGCCCGCATTATTCGCGCTTGCCGCCGAAGACGACCGCTGCGATACAGCACTCGACGCACTGTAGCCGCTTGAGAGGTGCTCACTCGTTTGGGGAATGCTGTCCGAATTTGAGAGCTGCAAAGAAAAATACGTTATGAGCAGAAGCAATTACCTTGTTTCAATATTGTCAGGTCACTGTCTAATAGGATCAGTCTGCCTATAAATAATCTTTAAATAGAAACCCTACAATCAAAATTCTGGATGCAACAAAAAACTTGTCACATCAAAAACCATGAAAAAGCGATGCTACTCTCAGTCTCGTCATCTTATCATCATTTTTAACTGAAAAAGTAAGTCTAGAAAAGCGAAAGAAAACTTACGCTCTGCGTTAATGCGGAGCTAATACTGCTTTGTGCACTGGGTTTTGATGGCGAATAGGCATCCAGCGTGGCCGAGGCTTGCTGACTGTTGAGATCCATAGTGGGCGCCGCGCTCGAGTCCAAGATTGACGTCGAGTTCTGATACTTCTCCGTGACAACACCGTCGAACGAGCTGCTATCGGACATAATGTCCATCGCACCAAACTGCAAGTCGAGCAAACCCATATTGGGTAAATCGCCTGGCATCTCGACAGCCGTGGCCGGTATCTTCGAAGGGGGCGGAATTTTCGCGCGCACCTTGCTTCGCGTCGGCGGCTGCTGGTGCACGGGTGCGCCCTCCGGCTGGCCATAGCTGTTCGTATACGCTGTCGCGTTAGCGTAAGCATTGGCCGCTACAACAGGCGGTTGCTGTTGAGCTGCAGCGGCTGCATACTGCGCGTTGTTATTGCCGTAGTTCGCCGGTGGCGGTTGTTGTGCGGTTGGCGCAAACTTGCCCATCTCGTTGTGGTTGCTGCTCTGTTGGGTCAATTGACTAAAGTATTGAGTCTGCGCCGCATTCAGAGTGCCACTCATCGCCACCGGCGCGTTCTGAGTGCCGGACATCTGCGCTAGCATGTCCATGCTTTGTTGGACGCTGCTACCTAACGGAGATGAACTTTCCAACGTTGGTCCTGTAATAAATATTGCAAACATCATAAACAAACCCAAGGAACTAATAAATTAAGACTTCAGTTAAACATTAAAAAATTCAGTTTGCCGAAAATAATCTGCAAATAAAAACAACACGATCTACTTTTCAAGTTAACAAAAAACTTGTCAATCTTAAAAATTAAGAAAGCTTGTAATTATTTTCATTCTCGTCATCTTTTCATCAGTATTAAAGTTAACCAAACATAATTAAATAAAAATAATTGAACGTAATAATTACCTGAACTAGGTTCAGGATCAGTAGTGGGTTCGTTAGGTTGGCTTGGTGTAAAGACCTTCGTCTCCGAAAGAGTACCACACCACTCATCCGCGCCAGGAAACTCATCGCCCCAGTTTTCCTCAGTGTGGTTTGCCGTGGTAGTGGTTGTGCCATCCCACGAGTTATCCCACGTTTCCATCGGCCGGTTGTTAAACGTGCCTCCGCCACGGTTACTGCGTGCTGGATACCGTCCACCAGCGCGACCACCACCACGACCTCGCGCGCCACCTGCGCCGCGGGTTGAACCTCCAGGACGACCGCGCCTTTCTCGACCACCCATTCCGCCATCCTCCATATTGCGCTCATTTTCCTAAACACATTCCAATCAATTTAACTCGAGCAAATGCATGATTTTTTGAAGATATTACCTGCTTCTCACGACCCCTCCATCCTCGGCTGTCGTTGTGCCTACCGTGAAACCGCTGTGATCCGCTGGTTTTATTACGGGGCTTGTCTTTGTCGCCGGTGCCGGCGTTCGTAGAGTCACCCCAAGGATCATCAGAGGCGGCCGTGACAGCGTTATCACCCTTCTGATCAGATTTGCTGGCAGATTGCTGTCGGTTCTTTCGCTTTTTGACTGATGTTTCCCATTCATCCTAATAAGAACAATACACGCATGTGTGAACCAATTGTGTCAAGCAACAAGGTATAAAGTAACATTATACATAAAATCAGCCTGCCTAAAATAATCTGCAAGTAACAACAGAACAAGCTTCTTTTCAGGTTTACAAAAAACTTGACATCCTGAATAATAAGATTGACTATTGATACTCTCATTCTCGTCATCTTATCATCATTTCATTATTAATAAATTTCAGCCCTAAGCATATATCCTCACCTCAGAGTTCATGTCCAACAGCATATCAATAGCTTGTGCCATATCAAAATCACACTCATGAAGGGCCCAACAAACCTGAATCTCAGATTTCTGTGTCATTTCAATAACCTGACTGATCTTTTCCTCATCGGACTTGTTGTCGCCGCTGCCCGAGGTGACAGAGTGCTGCTTGTCGCCGGAACCTTTTGAATCCGATTTGTCCATTTTGTGTGCCTTATCGCCCTTCGGCCCCTTGCCACCCTTGACGGTGGCCCGATTATTTGAACTCATCTTTACAGTATGTACAAGTACAGATTAGTTATATACAAAATATCTGAAACAGAAACAACAACGTGTTGCAATTAGATTGGCGAACCGTACACAGAACCGCCTCGCCGATGAATCACATCCGCGCGGCCGCGACAGGACCGATGATAGGAATTAGATATCATAGCTGGGCGGCGGCCCAGAAGGCGGCCGGCGTTAGCAAGGCGAAAGCGTGTGCTCGAACACGACTCCCAACCACCATGTGGATGAGACGCCATTTCGAAGCACTTACAAGCCACATTTGACATCCACGAAAATAGTCGCCGTGCTGCGGCGATGCGCTTCACAATAATTCGCCGGTCACTTACGATCGCTCGCCGCTGCTATCGCGACAATTTTCGGCGGACTTTTGGGCTCGCACCGGCACAAAATGAACTAATAATGGAGGAAAAAACTAGAGCGTTTACGCATACCTGTAAATGCCGTGAAACACAACGCAGCTCTGCTTGAATCACGTGACACATCCGATCAAAATGGCTGCTAACGCCGACACTGTTGCCACATTTGTCAAACAAAGCTAGCGGCGCTATGCTGCTCCATGTGCTCTGAACGCGCCCCTCCAGAAATTTTCCATGCGAGCCGGGCAAGCGCATCAAGTCTTGAACCCGCGCGCGGCACACAAGCTTGTGCTGGATATGCTTGCAACTATGAACTTCTCAAGAAACAGAAACAGTTCTCTAATTACACACATGAAGTCATTAACAAGCCATAACAATGTCCAAACAATGAGCTTCGCACGGTCACACAACGTATTTCTTGATTCTTACAATTATATGTGTAGTAGCTCTAGCTTACCGGCCCTTAATTCAGCAACTTTACTGGAATTTTATATTCCAATTAGAAAATTTTAATCAACAAATTTTACTAATCAAGCTTACGCTTAGCATAAAGAGAATTAATATAAGATTACAATTGCTGGCGGTATCCAATTACCATATTTTTCTCAGTATTTAATGAAAGTTGACTTCTCGGCAAGATAATTCGTATATTGTCCGTCCAAATATTTCAAACAGAGCTCATATGCTGCTAAACTTTAATCAATGCAATTTAACACATGCAATCTTAATAAACAATATGAGTTATTCAAAGCAAACATTTGCAAGAGGTTAAATTTCAAAACAAAACACATTTAGTGAAACTGAACTTTGTTCGCACAAAAAGGCGCCGCAGTGGTAGAACCAGGAACTAGTCGCGTTTTCCTGCTGCTCTTTAACATAACCTTCCATTTTTGCACGGCTGTAATATTCAAAACAAAATTTCTGTACAAACCAGCGCACCATGCTGACTCCTGCAAGTGGTACCGGTACATTTTTCAAAAAATCTGCCAAAATTATTCGATTTGCAAGACATGGTTGTACGAACAGACCGTTTTTCCATATTGTTGTCACAGAGGTAAGGTTCGCAAAAACTATAAATTATATATTTATATACTTATACAAAAACATTCTCAATAATTGCAGACAAGAAGAAACCAAGACATGCCAGTTATTGAGCAGCTTGGGAGTTATGATCCAATGCCCAATCAACATAATGAAAAATTAGTGTCACTCAACTTAGAAAGAATATATTATTGGCTTGGAAAAGGAGCTGTTGCTTCCAAACCAGTTGAAGAATTACTAGGTAAAAGTTATTTTGTACCATATTTCATTGGATATCTTACTTTTATCTTTAAATTTATCTGATCATTTTAAGTCATTAATAATTGTAATCATTTTATTAATTTATTTTTCATAAACTTTGATAAAGGCTTATCAGGATTCCTCCCGATTCATCCTTCGTCATATGTGCGGGCGTGGCGAGCCCGGGAAGCACTCTTTTCACCAAAAGAAGCACCACCGTCAGAAGCAGGAGAGGAGACTGGAAGCGAGCAAGCCGCCGTACATGCTAGTTGAATCATTTATTCACATCATTAGTTATTACGTTTGTCATTCGTATGTAGTGCGCAAATTTCGTATGTGTGAAGCCCAAAGCAGTTGACTCTTTAAAATAGTCAGCAATTTCGAAATACGAAACTGACGTACATTCACAATAAACTTCTTTAAAAACAACACCCCAACATTCAACCTTAAAAATGAGTAGATAAGAGAGTAAAATGGAGCGAACAATGATTTACAATTAATTAATTAATTTTTAACCCTTTGCTATTGCTAATGGCTGTGTTGAACTACCCCCCAAACCTATTGGTCCTTGTTTAAAAGTTTGCTTGCTGCAACAAATTTAGAATACATTTTCACTTTCACCCTTAACATTTTTCGGTAATTTAAAATGCGTACCTGCTTTGACGCCTTTGTCAATGGCCTCGTCTACGGCACTTTTGTGCTTGAGGAAGTATGGCCTCACGACGCTATTGTACAAGATGATGGAACCATTGAAGTCAGTGGGGATCATCAACCAAACCAGGAAGAGGCACTGCAATAAACCAGAGCTTAATTAAAATAATTGAAATAGCTGAACACTAGCTGGGCCAAAAGCCTGTCTGCTGGCATGTGGCTGCCAAAAGTCTAAATATACACTTCCACACTGATGTGAAATAAAATGAAGAAGTAGGGAGGAAAGACAGGGACACAGGCCTCAATTATTAAAAATAGCATGCACATAGCACAGCCTATACCTTCAGAAGCCAATAGAGTGGGATCCACCTGGTGATTAGATCCACAAAGAATTCAAAAATGGAGAAGATGGCAAAGATCACCCAGTAAGTGAGCCATTTCTTGTCGTCATCGGCTCTGGCAGTCTCGATGGCATGGATGGACACATAAGCTGGATACGCGAAGCCGATGGTGTTGCAGACGAGCTGTCCGGCGAAGCCAAACGCCAGCCAGAGTATCGTGATGCCGATACCGCCTGCAAGCGTGACAGCGATTAATTATGATCGAAGGTCAATTATGTAGTTAATTTGCGCGCATTGCAATGCATTGCGTGGCGGTTAACGGCGCGACACTTACCAAGGAATAGATACGTCCGATTGACGCCGGTTTGTGCCTCCAATTTGCCGAAGATCTGTCCTAGTGGCTTGGTTTCATCCCGCAGAGACTGGTCGAGGTGTTCCCGTAGTTCCATCACTTTTTGCGCCATCGCGGAGATTTGGATGAGTTATCAGACTAGGGTGCCTGTGATGCGATTTCAATTTATGCGCGTGGAATCGTGGACGCCGGACGATTAATTGGCGTGTTGTCTAGTTTAGGTTAGTACCGCCACCTGCACCAGAAACCTTAGTGGCGGGAGCGAGCGTGGAGCTCGTGGCGACTTCGTGGATTTCAATTTGGATTCGAGAGGGGAGCGATCGTGGTAATCTATAATTTCGGTAATGACTGTCCTTGGCAAACGAACTCGTATCGCTGTCGTTAACGGAGTATTTGCGGTCGCGCAAACAAATTTACAATGTACTTTCATATAAATGAAAGAGTTAATTAACGTTCGAGGCGCGGAGCAAAGGTCGATAACAACAAATATTGTCAGCGACTTTTTACAGACACAAATCGCATTCAAGTTTTATTTCGAATGATTTTCATGTTATGCAACCCAGGTCTCATTAACTATATTTTATACAGGGCCCAACTGTACAATTTCAAGGCAAACCAGATAAAAACTAACATAGTACTACCATAAATTTACTAAAAACACCTAAATTTTTAGTTTAAATATTTCTGTTGCCAGATTACTTAAACATATTTTCAGTGGTTGACGTGTTATAACTCATTTGACCTTTTTTCAAATAAACAACATGATTAATTAGTAAAATTAACCATCAATTTATGCATCATAAGTTATTGCTGATACATGATACTGCAAGATACTGCAGATACTGCAGTTATCTTATTTATTTTTATGAAACTAATCACGATATTGCTTTAAACACGATGGACCTGACTTTTTAATAATCCGAACGATCTCAGCGCACTCTATCATGCAAAACAGGAAAGACGCACTAGGGAAAAATCACTAACTCAACTCACTAAGCCAGACACTCATACCCCATATTACCTAACATTAGAACACGGTCAGCCATCCCAAACCAAATATCTTTCAGACAAGGTAAGTAGTCCTTTGCATTATTATGATATATTTATAATGATATCGATATGTTGTAGATGATTGCAACAACAGCTCCGAAAATCCTGAACGCGGCCAAAGTTGGTATCGCCGCTACAAGGCAGATGAGCGCGATTTCGGGCCCCCCGACCGTTCGCATTAGCTTCGCCGAGAAAATAGCCCATGGCACCGTCATCGCCGTGAGTGTCCTCGCCATGCCTGCTTGGGTTCTTACCCATGTGCGGGAATACAGGGGCTTGTCTTAAAGGGGCAATTCCACTGTGTTAATAAATGTAATGTAGGACAACTCGTGTAAATGTAAATTACAAATAAAGTAAATAAATTAACTGATTTCAAAATAATTTTCACTTCATAAATCCACAAAAGATTAAGAGACACCATCGTTTCTAATGTAATGGAAGGTCAATTAGAATTTATTCTTTACATGACTTGACTGAAGGTTCACATAATGTCCTCACATATCATACAACATAAATATATATACCATCTATATGATTTATCAATAATATCAATTCATACTCGCATCTTATTTGAAGAACCGAATAGCAATTATGTTACACGTGTGATGAATGGTACGATATTACTGGACCCACGATAACTATAGACGAAAAATGTAGTTAAACACGCATTACTGATTAGAATCGAACGTTAAAATAACACCAAATATTCTGGAGCTAGACGCACAAATACAATATGCAAATAGGTTACGACACTCTCGACATTGCCAATATCACTATCGCACATCATGAATGGAATGAAGATATCTGGTAACCGTAAGTAAAGAGTAAACACGAATCTGATACAAATCGACTGTAGAAAAAGGTCTGTATGGTGTGTATGTGTAGATATGCTACCAATGTTCATGCCGATTAAACATTTACGTTCAAAGTTTAGTCCAGTTACATGTATGAGAGAGTTACAGTGGATGGGTGTGTAGGGGTTGTGGAACTAGTTGTGTACGTTGTGTTCTTTGGTCTTACGCAGCGCACCCTTGTTAAAGCTACAAATGGATCCGAGTAGGGCGGAGCGCTCCCGGGAGGCGTCGGGGGCAGCGCCAAGGTGGTTGTTGGGCGACAATGGTTCTACTGGAATTGGCGGCGGAGGTGGCGGTGGGGGGCCTGACACACAAAACACACAGAAAAAACAGACGTTAGTTTCACTAGAACGTGAATTGCGACTCGGAGGAGTTACCGCTGAGCGTCGGTGGCGTTGGCGTGTCCATGGAGTTCGCCGTGCTGGAGCTGGTGGCACTCTCGGAGCGTTCGCTCACCTTTGGCTTCTCCTCTTTTTCTTCAAATGTCTTTTGTCTGATCTGCGCAAATAATAACAAATGTATTCTGAAACGTGTACATTGAAGTTTAGTTTCGTTATTTTACTCTGGCTTGCTGTTTTTGCTCCTGACGAATTTTCTGCCTCTGTTTCTTCTTTTCCTCTTCAGAACTCATCATTTCCTGAACGCGTGTGAGCCGTTTTTGACTACGCATGATCTTTTGTTCCTCCTTGAGGCGATCCTCCAACTGACGGCAGATTGTCTTGAGGTGCTCTTTTGCCGAGTTGGGGATTTTGAGTAAAGCTTTGTCAGTACTCTCCAGCGTCAACACAACGCTCGAAAAGAATTGGTGTTTCAGTAGAGATTCAATTGAAGGCAAGCCCACTTTGCAACCTTCTGCTGATAAAATTGAATCAAGGACTGATTCTAAAAATTCGAAAAATTTAATACACAACCAGTAACTATAATTTGTTTTATCATACTCAGTTCTGGTGGTGCATCTTGAGGCAACGCATCTATGATACTCTCGTGCAGCGGCGCACCGAAAGCCATCTCATAGATGGTGTGCCCAAAGCAGTACACGTCGATAGCTTCGAGCGTGTTGATTTTCTTGTGCTGCATGAAATAAGGTCGATAAAAACTCGGCACGCCCAAAATTCCATTTTCAATGTCCAGTAGTTTAACGCGTTCGTTATCTATCACAACGTTTCCAGTGTGCAAATGTCCTATGTAACAGAAATAACAATAATAAAACAATTAAAACATAATGTTTAATTTACCATATGGTAGCCCTTTGTCGTGTAAAAACTTTAAAGCCTCCAAAATTTGTCGACCGTATAAAGCCACTTGCTTAATATCCAAAGGTTTATGCCCCTTCGGGTTACCATACTTCTTCATAAATGACAGTTTTGCTTTGGCACCACATAGAAGATCACGAATCGAGCCGGTTTTGTTGCAAGCGCGGACAAATAATCCGCCCACGTCCGTGCAGAGGGATAATACAATTGGTTGAATGAAAGGATGCTAGAGATAGTAAACAAAATAAATTTATAAGCATTGCATTGATTTTAGTATGTATTGCAGATAGTTTTACCTGAATTTGATTAAGACTCTTAATTATGGCAAGCATTTCCTTGTCATCCAAATACTTATCAGGCCCATAGTCCACCCAATTAGCCCACAGTTCATCTTTGACTAAATTTTTGCTCTTTACATGATAAAAATGCTTGCGTAGTCGCCAGCCGATGTCCGGCAATGGACCGACTATTTCCCAACCAATTTCACCTCTCAGTGCCAATGATACATGCTGCAATGCTTGTTCTAAAACAAGTTAAGATTTAAGTTATGCAATGTTATGAAATATGTGGATTTTTAGGTGTGGTCTTAGCTTACCACTGAATGGCTGGCAATAGTTAGCAGGATCAACAAATGACCTGGCTGGTAATGATGACACCAATATGGGATTCATGAGTATGAAGTTTAAATATTTCTATGACAAAACATGACATTAAGCTTTTACCACATACAAATAAGAGAAACAGTAAAAGTGTAACAAAAACCTAACCCACCTGCAAACCTTGTTGTCTTTCTGCAATAAATTCTGGAGCCCTGTTACCAATGATTCTCTTAGGTGGCAGACACAGTTGAATCCCTGACTCCTGCAGGCCAGCATGCAGTTTGACGAAATCATTGTAGCGCTTGACGATCTGCCACGTGTGGTTGGTGAAGGGGCCCCGATGCACACGGATGATAAACTCCTGGAAATCAATGCGAATAGTTAATGAGGAGAAAAGCAGGCGATCGTGTGCGGCGCCGCAAAACTAACAGTGTACCCTTTAGTGTCGCGCCAGTTCTCAATAACGCATGTTATCGGCTCGGTGTCATCGAGAGTCACTTTTTTTATTACTTCTTTTTCGAATATAGCCATTTATCCGTGAAGCCGCTCCGTAAATCCATATCTGATAATTACGCACCACTTAAATCACAATGAAACGTCCGCGAGTGGACGTGTTATTATGACAGACACCAGTGACCTATGAAATGACATTCCGGCGCGCCACACGAAAGACTATCTTATAAAAAAGCAAAAATGCAGAATTGTAGGTGAGGAAGGTGTGGATTATGGCAATACGGAAGGGGTTTTATATGTTTGTTCAGTGAATTAGCACTGAAATCACACTTAAAACATAAAAATTTACATTTTATCAATAGTTTTTCATAGCTACGCTACCTATTGGTTATGAACACATTCAGTCATTACACTTTATTTTGAACACTTTAAACTCGTGTTGAAACAGAATAAAAACCTTTTGAACCATTTGAAATTCGTTTAATACAAGGTTTTCTTTTAATTTTCATAAATATTTATTTCCAGGTCTACAAAATAAGAATAAATCTCTCTAATTTTAATATATCACCTTTGTACATTGTAGTTGTTATGACTCCTGTAGATGGTGTTGATGCCAGTTATTTTACCAGCGCGCGCACAACTCGGACTGACTCCAACAGATTCTGATTGGAAAAATGAGTTTGCAAGTCAGCCCAACGAGCCCTGCCAACTTCTGACAGGCGTTAAGTAAAAAGGGCACGCTCAACAGGTGGAATCGAACCACTTCGGCGTTAACCGACTACAGGTTTGAAGCCTGCACACCAGACCACTGATGTTCAGTTGAGCGCCTGCCGTTATTTCCCATTGTTATAAATAGCTAAGCTCCTTTAAAGATTCAGGCAGAGAAAGTTTGTTGGAAATAAGTACTGATACAAACTGGTATGCATCGTTTAAACTTTTGATCTACAGAACTGGTCTAAATTCAGTAAGTTTTTTCCACAATCTTCACTTTTGGTATATACACGTTCATAAATGTTTAAAAAATACAAATAGCAAGATTAATAGGTTATGAATAAATAAAAGACAAATATAGCTGCCATTTATACATTGATAATTTTTCAAAAAAATACACATTTCATTAGAATACTATCTATATACAAATTACATTTAATTATATTCTGTTTTTGAACAGATGATGCGTTTAGCCAACGTAAATCATAATATTGTGCATACAATTTAAGTCTGTTAAATCTGAATTGATCTGTGTGTATGTGTCTATATGTTTGTGAAACAAAAGAATGCGTGTTACAAAATAAAACAATCAGATTGGTCTATTACATTAAACTCTTATAACAATTAATTCGCTACCGGCCATGCTCCGCAAAACAGCGAAGCAGAGCTCGGCGCGAATACAAATCCATCGGTTACAAAAGAAAATACTGTTTGTGTGACGTTATGCCAACTGGAATGTTGCTACAAGAATAACTGCACGTGATGAAGTTGCTCTTTAACATATTTTTTATAAGATGTTGTACAAAATGACTTCACGCCATCGTTGCCATCATCCAGCCAGGCGGCAACAATGCGTGGCGCCATTTTAGAGCGAAATTGAAGTGATGCGTACCTGACACGTGATATTTATAAATAAATAAATAAATATTTAGTACATAACTAAAAGATAAGAGAAGAGAACAATGAACCGATGCGATTCTATCGAAATCGGTTGAAAAAGATAATAAATTTGTTAATAATGATAATTTTTTCCTTCTTGGGTGTACACTTGGTTGTCTAAAATCTGCTTGTACAAAACTATGCAAAAGTTACAAAATAGACAATGATGTATGTTCATTCATTGTGTGTTCGTTAATAATATATCTTTAGCTACAATATTTTAAGGCACAGACAAGTTACGATTTTATTCCGAGTCTACGTTTCACTACGGTCTCTTTGTGTGCGTGTGTGTACACGTTTTGTTTTCGCTTCAACGCTCAATGTGTGTTCGGATACTTGTTTCCAGCGTTTTAAAACAATTAAGTTTATTTCGTTTCTCCGCCAGCGCGCGTGTTGTTGGTCTTGGGCGCGGTTATTTCATCGAAAAGGGTACATCATTCCTACTTATATAAACACGTAATAATTAATAATTCTAAAATATATATTATATAATACAATCAAATCTCCATAAGTCTCGCACAGAGGCGAGCTTACTTTGTTCAGGACTAGAATCATAGGACATATTCAATAGTTAGGCTCAATGTACGTACGCTGTTCATCAATATTCGTTCATCTGTTCATATTCGATATCATTTTTGTTAGAATAAGTTAAAAATTAAGCTGCCATTTTTGTTTTCGGTTCATATTTTTTCTCTGTGGATGGTTGATTTTATTTGTGTTGCTTGTAGTTTTTGTGTTTATTTCCGGCCAATATATTCGATCTGTTTGAGTAAAATGCGCTTATCCTCGGTGAGTAGTAGAGCCTCGAGGCAACCCGTGAAGTAGGTGGTCGAAAAACATTCCCTCCTAAAGCAAACAAACATCTAATTAGCAAATATAACGACAAAAGTTTTCAAATGAGGTTAGTCAAGCAAAAAAGACATGCAAATGTAATGCTGGTTGCACAAAAACTCCAGTCGAAAAATGTTCCCCTTATCCTGGTTACAAAAAGTTAAGATAAGTTTTAAAAATCACGAAAAAACGCAGGTTAAATTGTTATTTTTCGCATAAACTTGCATAAATGTTAAAATAGATGTTTAAAAAACGTTGCTGGGTTAGGTTTGTTATTGGTTTTAGTTCTTGATCGTGCACGATTCTTGTTTCGTCTGTACCTATACACCGGGTTCAGCCCCGTGCAATTGCTTTATCCACGTCTGCACCTGCTCCATTTCGTCTGTAAGCTGCAGTGCTTCCAGACACCCCTTGAAATAATCTGTCGTGAAACAATTTTTCCTGCAAATAATCCAACACAACATAAACAACTTACATCAATCAGATTAATATAGGCAACACAATAAGCACACCACACATACGATGATGCGAACGAAATTGCATATAGTTACGTCAACTCGGACGTACATCTAATGTCACGTGATTATTATTGGGCCAAATTTATGCCTTGAACGTCAAAGTAGTCGTAAAATTCGCAGCCGTGTGACATGTGACAAAGCGAATGTGATTTTTTTTTGCGCGCGAATATTCGCTATTTTTACATCAATCATCTCTCGCGAGAGAAAAGCAGGGCACACATGGCGGCTGGCGGTTTTTACTTTTACTTGATATTGAAGATAATTAGTTTTTGGCAGCGGCGAAAATTCGCCCGAAAGTTAATTCAAGCCGTGACCGCGCTGCGCAAAAATTCGCAATAAAACTAAGCCATGAAATATTTTAAATAGGAACGTTTAGTCTTCGCAGAAAAAAAAATTACTACCTCAACGAACCGAAACAAATGTTGGGCACATGTCGTACATTTTACATTTAGTGCGTTCGGCGTGTGTGAAGACCAATAGAGGCCAATTTGTTCGTCATTATTCATGCTCGTAAATCTATTCGATAAGGCCGCGTTTAACAAATTGCTTTTTTATTATTATCAACGCATATAAAATCAAACTTGTTATCAACATTTGAGAAGTGAAATTAATGTCTATTGCGAAATGGTATTGCGCAAAACGCATCTTATCTCGAAATATTAATAAATATTACATCACGCCGCACGACAGAGAAAAATAACACAGAATGTTGCATTTGCATTTCTTCATTTTACGACCTGCAAATGCAAACAAGTCACATTTCATACTGGTATCATGTGAGTTGCATAACTTATAGTATATATAATATATAGTATATAATATATAGTAGGTTGCATAGGTTGTGGTTTACCTGCATGAGGAATGTAGATTCGTCTCCCTGAAGAGATTGTAGCAGTCCTCGCAGATGCGGTCCAACCGCGCGAATATGCTCTTGTCGTAGACGCCTTTGCACTGGATGTCAAAGAACGACCGCTTGGTGAGATGGTGCGTGAGCAGTGGTTGCGTCCGTTGTGTCGGACTGCCCGAAGTCATCTGAAGAACCAAAGCGACAGCCATGTATGCCCACACTCCTTGAGTGCTTATGCTCGTCGGTCTGTGATGCATCTGGAACAAGCACGAAGATTTGTTTAATAGTCACGCTTGGTTGATGCCACTGGGCTAGTGCTCCTGCGCACTGAGCATTAATCGAGGTGTGTCCGCGCGACGCGCTGTCTCCCTAGTTCAGCCTTGGATATTGGACATTTTTCAATGCAAAGAACAAAGAAATCGCCGCGTTATATAACCAGTGCGATCACGATGAACAAAATAGCGAAGTAATTATAATTTCAATTAATTTTCTGCATGATTCATGTAACCCGTGACTTTGGTTGTCTAGTTTCAGGGGTTTCCCGATTTCCCGCCTCAGTTACAGAAGGTAATCGGCGTAATTATTGCATTGATTCATGTTTTCTATAAATAAAAGTCATTACATCGGTAATAGATTGCTCATTGCTAGTTTATTTATAGCATTTTACCTATTTATTTCTTCATACGAAACCTTCACGGAACTGCAAAACTGTTAAAGTTGCTAAGCGCCTAAACAAACGCACAACACATATCGACGCAACTCACTCGCTAAGGTAACTAACACTCATGATTCAATGTTTATTAATTTAATTATAAATGAAACTGAAGGAATTCAACTTAAATGACGACAATTCGTGCTGCGTTTTCATTGCATCTGACGCAAAAGCATCATTAATTTGTACGTATCGATTAGTCATTGCATATTTTTTGTGCAAGATAGTTTTAATTCCGTACAATCTCGTGTGTATGTATGTGTGTGTGTGGATTTTCGCGGATCGCGGAATAAAATCGAAAGGCTTCAAGCACGACGAAGCGTGGCCGGTTCGGATGGATATTCATCGGCAAAACCAGCTCGAAGTCAGCTCGAGCGTGTCGAATTTCCGCTCGCGAAACATAATCTTCAGCGAGCGCGCGCGGCGTCGTTACCGGTGATAAATTGCGCGAGCATGAATGCGTGGGCGCCTAAGAAGAATCACTAGCAGCGATTTCAAAGGAACACCGTTGCACGATGAACGAAAATCGAAAAATTGCAAATGATTTATTCAATGTGTGTTTGTGCAAACAGTGAAAAAAGTCGACATTTAAGCAGAAAATGTGTCATTAATAATTTATACGCACGACGTACACGACTAATTGTAATTACCAAACAAATGGCACAACGATCGCAAACAAATGAATTAATTGAGCGTAATTATGCAGAAAGATGTCAATCGCAACGATTTACGATTGATTCCACGTAGCAAGTGCACCTGCTCGATCTAATTACTAAATACGCATCGATAATGTAAATTAAACATGTAGGTATATGTCTGAAGTGTATGTATTGCAGTGATAAAAATGTCTAAATATTATTTGATTTGAGAAAGTTCGTTCGGGATTATTCGCACCGAGTTAAGTAAGAATAAGAATCACCAAAGTGTGCAGCACGAGTTAAAATATGATCGCGCCGTCGTTGGCGGTCGGCGGCTGAGTTATGCGGTTTTTCGATATCGGTTTTGATCTTGCGCTGGGTCGGTCGGTCGAGTTCTTGTTCTTGCGTTCAGATTGAGCACAAAAGTAACAGTCGCGCGGTGCGGCTTTTAATCCGTCCGTGCGCCGCTCGGTTTTATTTATACTTTTGTTTGTGTACACGCATAGTTTTGTTGTTTCGCATTTTCCAGCGCGCGCGCGCGGCGCGGCGTAGCGGGTTCGCGAGTCAAGCGCGCGCCGTGCAGTCTGTGCCGACTCGACCTTGCGCCATTCACGTCTCAAAGGAGGCGTGCTGCTTGAGCCGCGCTGGTGGCCGGCGGCGGGCCGAGCGGCATCGTGTGATCGCGATCGCCGGTGATATTTACGTGCGGCGCACATAAATTATCTCTCTGCCAACAATTTCGCATGCCGCCTTTTTTCTCGCGTTGCGTCGACAGGACAACGTTATTGGATTACAATTTGACGTGCGAGCACACACATATACTGTTTGGCGTTTATTTCCAACGAGAGTTGCTTTACTCACAAACGCGAAAAACAAACAAAAAACGGCGATGACCATAAATCTAGTTCATGATCTTATGATGATTTTTTTGACATTTTTAAGGTGAAGTTTTGTACATTTCACGCGGAACTGGATCAGGGACCATTCGCGACGGATTTCTTTGATGATCGGATGTTTCCTGATTGCTTTCCTCGAAAAAATAAAACAGACCACATCTAATTATATCCTAAACACATTTTTTGTAATGCGCGAAAATTTTTGGAAACAAACTTAACTATAAAACAACCATTCAAATAAAGTGAGTTAGTTTCGTTACTAATTAATTGTTCCAAAATTAAGTAACATTTTTCATTGATTCTCTCAGAAATGTTCCAAAACTTATTTTCAAGTAATTAATAATTAACAATATTCACTGACTGTTTTTGACAGCATTGTTTTACGCATATCTGAAGACAATATAGAAACGCAATTGAACACGAGAACAAATATGCATTTAAGCATAGATAGCACGTGTTGGAACGTGCGGTGTTGCGTGAGTGCGTCCAGATCGTAATGTCTCCACGAATGCGTTTCATTATTAGCCGCATTAACGCCGCTGTCAAAACAATTGCCCTCTAGTCAGGGCGGGGAACGGCGGTGGCGGACACAAATCGTATGAAAGTCGCTCAAAGCCCGATCCTGCGCCATCGTCTCTCTCTTCCGATTAATTTATGTGTAATGCATGAGTATATTTGAGCGCGGTTTGCGCATTCGGTTATTGTCACCGGCAATGCGAAAGACCCGAGTCGAGCAGATGCGCGATGAGATGTTAGCAGGCGATTCAATTGAGGCTGATTCGTTCTCGTTGATTGAATTTGTACAAGAGTAAATAATAATCTATGCTTGCGTTTATACTGAATGTTACAGAATCTTCAATTAGAGAAGTCTTTTGATCGTAGATTAGTTTAATAAATAAGAAATTATTCATTTACTTCCAGACTATTTGGGTTAAAGATATACCTAATTCTTCCATGAGTGAATATTTAATTAAATTCTATATTAAATATCAAAAAGATTTTGCAGAACTTTACTTATTCGTAATATTTATAGATATACTGAATTAAATAATAAACAGATAGGTAAATATTAATTGAAAATTCATACTGAGATGTACGTTATAAAATTCCTCGCACACAATTAAAGATACTAATTTTACCGTATCTAATTTACTGTTTCATTATATTAATATCAAGAGAGAGGCTTAAAAGCTATCGCGCATGCGCAATGCTGCCAGACCACTCAATGTCTTAAATCACCCCATCACCTACTGCAAAAAGTGGCCACTAATAATTTTACGACTCAATAACTCTCAATACAAACAAGTAATAACACTAAACATTCGTTGATATCGCCATTATCGCGTTATATTGCATAACACAAACGCGTTGTCCCGTCGCGTCGCTTTTCATAGTTCACGCCCGCCGATTTCACGAAGCAATCTTGCGCTCATCGAATCTGTAAATTTTATTTCCATTCCCAATTTTATTGCCATTCAACGAGCGAATCTTATTGCTGTGCGTCTCAACAAATAAAGAAAAAAATAACACGTCCAATGCCGGACGACTGCTGGGTAACAACCGCAAACGCGAAGTGGCCGGGGTCTTCGGTCTGTCTTCCATTGAACCCATAGAAACTGCAATAAATCGCCACAAAGTTCACACGACCGCAAATAGCTCAAATATTCGAAATGGCAAAAACGTGCAAAAACACACACACAATATTATATCGATTATATCACTTCCTTCTTCCGGTAAATAGCGCGCAAGCGAGCGGCGTTTTTAACCTGTTGCGCGTTTCAAAGCTGGGTAATTTACTAATTTACGATTTTACGATGTTAATGAAACTTTACACATCCGTCAAAGCAATTAGATTTTGTGTATGATAAGTTGCCTATGTTTAGTTGTTCTTGTTTTTGTTTTGGAAGTTTAAATTGGTAGTAGACGCTACGTAATCCCCCGAAATAACACATAACTTACTTACTCTTGTTTATTTTGGAATTGTCAAAAAATAAAGGTAACGAATTTCACTGTGCGCGCGCGGTCGCGAGACTGTGTTGCAATGCGCGCATAGATTAAACTTATTAGAGGAGCAAGAGAAGGCCCGCGCGCGCCGCGACGACTTTTGCACAGCGACTCAGCGACTATTGGAAAGTAAATCGGCTTGAGAGCCGCGGCGCGACGCGGTGCGCGAACGCGAAATTACCACCGGAGGCGCGCCAATCAAAAGGTGCGCACCGAATTTCGCGCACACCTGAATGCACTTGCTCCGTAAAGCGCACATGGTGGTTGCCCAAGCTGACACATGCGGGCGGACGTCAACAGAAAAATGAAACAAGAGAGGATATCGATAACAATCGCACACCCACCCGAACTCGATGGCTGCTGGCCGGCGTGACGTGAAGAAATAAAGATGCTCGGCGGTGACGATCACTTTCGACTCTTCGACGATGATAAATCCGCTCGGACACACACGTATTTTGTATGTTTTTGTGTGTTTGGCGTGTTGTTTTGCACGAGTTGTGATCTTCGGCGCGGTTTCGCGAACTCTGCGCGCTCCCGCCGGGAGAAAACGAGTCTGCTGCCCCGGTGAAGACGCGGCCGAAGACGAAGGAGACGCGGTGTCTGCGGCAGGGGCCGCGGTCCGGAGAGAGGAGTAATCTACTACTTGGCGGCACAGATGTGAGACGCCCCGGCGAGTTGTGGAGATGCTGGAGATGCGGAGAGAGACCGTGTGCTACGTGAACGCGGCGCGGTGGACTACGCGCTCGCCGGCTGGATTCGCCGCATATGTACACTTTGACACACACGCTTCTTACGTCATCGGGGTGGCCGGCAGGCGGCGGCGGAGGTGGGAGCCGCGGCACGCGTCTGTCAATCAAAGGTGCGTCCCGCCAAAAAAAAAACCGCATTATTACTCTACGGTAGGCAATTACAAGCAACACCTGGTGAGTCACATGAGAGATCCTTTGTAACAATTATCTTATTGAACACATTACTTTGGTGATTTCAATGCGGTGAAATGGTTTTAATCAACCGGTTAAAAGTTCGATTGAATAGTCAGTCATCGAAGTCCTTTTATATAAAGTCAAATTCAAGTTATCTTTGACATTTTAAATTTCTGTAAGTATCTAATGGCACCGTTACGCAAGTACTAGAATTTAGCAGTGGACCACCACCAATTTTAAACAACCCCTAAAATTCAGTTCAGTCTCCATATACCAATATTAAATTATATTGAATTAAATAAATTTGACATTATATAAATTCACGTGACTATTGTAACCCATTGAATCATAAACAAAATATTTTAAATATAAAATTAATTAAATTTTGATTTATGTATCTGCTGGTATTTTTTGTGTGCGCCAAATTTTAAGTAATACCTTCCACGAAAACGTCTCCAAAAATAAACTTTTCGGAACTCAGACTAAGCGTATAAAAAACCATCTAAAAACTAACTTGTCACTAGCATCATCATTTCCGGTCAAGATGAGTCGGCTATTTTTTTCTCTCAAAATTAACCGGCACGCAAAAAAAAAAGTTAGACATTGCATTTCTTGCTAATGTATCCGGACGAATTAATAATTATCATCTAATGATATATTCTTACATGTTTTAATTGTGTATTCTTAGTAGTTGACATCATTGCTGCAATTTCAATTGACGTAAATTAAAACTTTACAAATTACAATTACATACGTATGTCCTTTTCCATTCCACTGCCATTTTTCATTTAGTTTTCTGGGTAATTGGTACTTTTGTACTTTTAAAACATTTTTAATTGCGACAGATACGCGGAAAATCAATATTCGAAAATAGCTCGACGCAAATTTCGATTCGATGACGTCAAATACCTGTTTGCGTTTTCAAATGTACCTACGTTATACTCACCCCGTCCCAAAACAACCAAAGTCCACAGGAATTCCAACACAATTAGAACGTCGACGTGTGGTCATCATCCAAACCCAAAATTATTTAATATTTTAATGCGCAGTAAAATATTTACGTGAAGGACGATTGGGAATTTGCATGAAGCAATTTGCCAATGCAAACATGTTAACAATTTTAGCACTTATTATTTGTTTGTACTAGAATTAGACGCTTAAGAAACTCTGATAAGATCTCAAGAACTAACCAGAGAGTGATTCAGAAGGTGGCACAATTGCATCAGAATTTAATATGTGTGCCTACCCAGAAAGCTGCAGGTGATGCAATAAACTCAGTTGGTCATTGTTACTTTGAAAATGTCGGACATGTCAATGTTTTGCATCTTATTTTCATTCTACGGACGTGCTTTTGCGAAAAAAAACACTTCCTAGAATTTACGGAATAAAAAACATACGAAGAAAATATGCCCGCAGAATATTTAATAAGTAAGTATTAAATTTAGATTTGTTGCTGGTTTATTTCTTGAGATGTGACTGTAAAATATACTTCAGGCGTTCAATGATATGCAACCAGTCGTACACTGTGCACACGTGGAGTATAGCACACTATTATACGGAACAGCATTTTAGAATGCTGTAGAAAATCCTATTTTCAGGAATAATATAAACTGTTGAGTATAATTGAATTTACATATATATATATTGATATATAACTTCTTCCTATGTTTTAATCATATACACGGAACTTAAGTCAAAGACAACATGTTTACCATTAACAAACCGTGATAAATAAGTTTTAAGTATAAAAATGTGAATTTTTGAAGTTTAACTTGAATGAAAGGTTTGTCCAAGACTTTGTGTTGATTAATAGCGTTAACACGTCAATACAGAGCGATTATAGCGTCATCTCGACATATCTCGAGCGATGGTCATTGGTCATGAATTGTCGCGACCGTATACAGAGTGTAGCAAAATTATTTTCTTGAGTTAAAAATTATAACCAATAATAATGCATAAAAAACTATGATGGATAAATAAGTAAATTAAACTTATATAAAATGCAAGAAGTTTCGCATGTGTGAAACTTAAAATTTGAGTAATTTTTGTAATTTTCGGAAGCTAAATAAAAGTACCTGTATATCAAGTGAGACAATTCACGCCACAAAGGATTGGTTATCAAACAAGGTCGAATTTAAAATCGTGCGAGTGTCGCACTCGGTCTAAGACGAAATAAGAAGATTCCCATCGCGCGAGCTATTTTTACAATCGCAATTATCGCGCGCCACGTTTTCGCTCCGCTTAATAACAATAAAAACTACGCGATGGGTCAGCGTGCGGCGCAATCTCTTCGGCGTCAATCTCGCCCGCGGTGTGCGCCGTACTTTACGAGTGTATAAATGGCGATGCACTCACCTAATAAATCCAGCGCGAAAGAAATAAAAATCCTATATCGCTACAACACGTAATAGTCATGCTGGCGCTCTTGTGGGTTCGGACAACAACACTTGGGTGACTTTTTCCGGGTAAATTTCACGTCCTGGCGAGCATAATGCGCGCTCATTGAGACTATCGAAGCTGTGCGGGCGACGCCACTGTTTGCGCCACCGACCGACTCGTCGCCTCGTCTCTTCGCGTATCAGCCGCGCGCCGACTGACAGGCCGCTCAGCCGGCAGCGCAGTCGCAACAGTCGCCGCTGGAGCACCGAATAGAACACAGGATGGAGCCTATTAAACTTATGCATGTGGCGGCGTGTGCGCAGGTCGGTCGCACTTCGCAGTAAAAATAATTCGTTTTTAGTCTTGCATATCTTGCACATTCAACTATACGGAGTATCAGTGCAGTAACACGTTGACATCAGTGACATCTACATAAGATCACATTTTGTTGGTACGATTACCCCCTAGAATTTAAACATTATTTTTATACTTTATAACCTTTTATCAATAAATTCTCGATTTTTAATTCAGATCAAATCTCAATGTTTTTATTTATTTGCATTTTTTTCATTTAACCGTTAAATCAATTGCAGTTGATGCCACTCCGGCAAACATGTCAAGAAATGGAAATAAATGAAACAAGTAATTACATTTCTAAAATTAAAACCTAATGTTTCTAGTCACATTGAAATTGATGTGGGAGGATTGTATTTGCATTTGATTGAAGCGAATGTAAATGAGTTTGGAGCACTGTTGTACAACTTGCTGAATGACGATGTACTATTTGATTCATGATTATTATTATTTTTTTAATTTGTCCATATTTTAATTGTTATTCTACAATTTGTGGGAGTAAACGATGTAATGTTAATATTGTGCAATGCAGTCTAAATTTAGGTATGCTTCGGGATAGAGTTGAGCACTTCCAGGATACTCCTTTCAGTATCTCGCAACAGCTTAACCCGTAGGATTCTCAAGCATGTAATAAATGGTAAGCAGCAAACTTTTGAATTTGATGAAAAAAATATAAAATATAAAAATATAAGATTGTTTAACCTACCTAATCTTGTTCAACCATTCGACAGCCATTCGGGTTAACTTAACTTAATCCAAATGAAATCATCCACCAATGCACGAAACGAACACCCGAACTACTCGAAAGACAACGATGGACTGATTATCAACGGTCCTGGTACGAATCCCTAGGCCAATGTGTTTCTAACAAGTGAAATATAACAATAAAAGACTAGTCACCGGGAATTATAACTCTAAAGATAAACTTCATCCGCCGATGGAGTTGGCTCTTATCGAAGGTAAGCTTTGTTTTTACCGGTGGTGCCCACCCGCAGTGGCGTGGGTACCTGCGCTTCGAGTGTCGTGTGTCGACACACACCACGCCCGTCCATCAATCATGCGATAAGGATACAATTAGAAGATAAACGGCGCCCGGACGGTTAATCGGGCGTCGTAATTTTCATTCTTTATTGGAAAAAGTTTCTTGGAAATTTCCAGCAAGCAACCAGTGAATGATAAAATGTTTCACGTTTGTGAATGCCACTTTACCAAAAAGGGCAATGAAATGCATCTTTTTAAAACAAACACTGGTACGCAAATAGCAGGAATGTATACACTTGCAAGTTATTTTCAGATTATTTTGAAATGTATATTTGGCTTGTGGTAAAATGTATATTCCAGGCTATACTAGAAATTAAACACTGTATAAAGTGCGTCAATATAAAAAGAACGTATTTCCACTTCCACCTTTAAAGCGCCAGTTTTTTTACGCGTTTTTAGATACAAAACAGTGGTACTTTAAATACGGACGGCCTAGGCTGTGAGCCAAGCACTTTACTCCCGGGATTTATTCACAGGGGCGGTGCTTGAGCCTGCGAATTTGACTACGGTGAAATGCCATGCGCCACTTTGTTTGACCAGTGAAAGCAAGTTTGTGCTGCTGCTGAGGCATACGTGATAACCACTACCCTACGATGACGTTATGACACATTTGCAACATTTTTATTTCATTTTCAAATATAATATTTTTTCTAATTATTATTAATAGACTGAAATAACGGCCAAATTTGGCGCCCTCTCACCAGCCAAACCTCCAATCCGTGGGACGCTATACCGCATCCGTTTAGTTCACTACGATCGACCCAACAAAATTTCGGTTTTTAACAGTTTTAGACGCGTGCCACTGCTCTGTATACTAACAAGAAAAGGAAAAATTACCTATTCTGGATTCTATGATGAGATCATGTGAAAAAAAGTGAAGAGAAAATGACAAAAATGAATGCCCAAAATAATGATATGACGTGCAGAAATTAGTAAAAATTTAGAAATGAACCTGTGTGATGGTACCGTAAAATTGTATGTACGTATTTCGTACATAATTTACCAAAAAATAACAACTGGCTCTGGTCAATTAAATGTAATCTGTTGTCGACTGTCTGCAAGAGAACCTTTGATTCTGCTGTAACAATTTGTCACTGGTCATATGGTAACATTTTCCATCAAGGTAGAAACAGTTTAATAATTGTAAACATTTTTATGTTTATTTTATGCTTATGAAAATTAATATTAAACATTATTGAAAAATCAGTGTACGCTAGTGGACCAGGTTGACATCGATGGAACTTTATAATTGCTTCCGCTACGGTACCGCGCAAGGTAAACCAGCAAACGAGTCAAAACTCTGAAAGGGCGAACTTCCGAACTATAATCACACGCTTAATTCTTCACGCGAAACAACCGGAACTGTAAACAAATCGTTTATAACATGTTTTTGTATAGTTAATATACAAAGTTATATCGTATAATTTTCACATATAAAACGCGCATATATTAATTTGTCTTTCCAACGCGTTGAATTAATTGTATATTATAGTTTATGGAATATACTGCACGTTAACCAGTGCCCGAATACAAATTTATTACTTATTACATGTAAATTTTTGATTTGCATAGATTTTGAATTATTTTAAAGTTCAAAAGTACTAAAAAATATAAGATATCAATAGTTTTATCTTTGGTGGATAGATTTAAATAATTGTGAAATGGTTCTACGCCTATAAGTCACAAAATAAATCGTGAAAGGATATAATATAAAACTATTGCAATTACAACTCTCGAACTGTCAAAATAGTCGTTGTGCTGACGACACCTCACATCACTAGCTACCCACTTCATGTTTACCAAATATTTGCATTGAATTACAATACTTTTGTATTGTATCAATCCTTAAACGATCTATTGGGATACAACTTCAGAATTAAAACTTAAATAAAACAATGTTTATTGCTCATTGGAAAAACCTCATTTCATACTTATAATAGCAATAGGTCAAAAAAGACTTTGACATGACATTGAATCAGCACAATTCACGGAATGTTAACTCTGAATTCAAAGTTAATTGTTTCTGAGCGGAAGTCGCGCATTCCTTCACATCAAATGATACGTCTAAAGTTTACCCATTTGTTGGTTTCTTTTCAAGTTTACAGTTCTCGGTTTTAACTTCACTTAATTTGAATTTCCGGGATAAGGTGCATTCTTATGTTTTAGGTGTTTCGCGCGGAGCACAAGATTATGGGGAATATGGGCGATATGTCACCCATAAACAAAAATTTGCTTCTTTAGCAAAATACAAGTTTCAAAAACTTTTTTTGGATAACGTAATCATGCTTTAACCGCTTTTCATTTTTGAGTTAATATAGTGGCATCGATCCTGAAAATTCCTGCCTGTTGAAAATTAAGAATTTAATAATTCTTAATACAACATTCTAAATAAATGGAAATATAGAAAAAAGTAAAGAATTTTTGTAGAACATTAACTTTGTTAAGTAGATTTTTCATTGAAAATTATTAGAGTTCTAAGAGAAATATTCTCGAAACAAACGTATGAAAATAATTATAAGAACACTATTATTAAAATCACATTTGCATAACTCAAGTTAATTACGTTGAATATTTCCTAGCAAAAAATGATAATTCCATCTTATCATGCGATCTGGAACCGCTTCCACAGTTACTGATTATTTATTACGCACACAGTAAGGAATGTTGTAGCAACATGCCAACTTTAGTAAATTAATTCTTACGTAAAAATAAATGAAAAAATTGCACAATAGTTGTTCTGGAACTTATGAGATCTATTTATAACAAAACATCATTTGTCAATTAATCACATAACTAAAAATTTTAACAAATGAAGAAAAAAAGTATTTGGCATGTGTTTCCGCCCGGGTTCGAACCGGGGACCTTGTGCGTGTGAAGCACACGTGATAACCACTACACTACGAAAACATGACTCTGTTGGAGTCAAAAAGAGTATAAAACTAGTTGTATTTATATTACTAATATAAAAAGCTTAAATTGAATGGCTCAAAAATTATTCAATAAAATATGTGTAAGACTCTTAATTGCATGTAATGGACAAATATGTTTCAAAATATTTGATTTTATTCATTTCATAGGTTAATAGCGTTGAAATATTGTTCGTAGTTTTAGCAGGTACGGCATTTTTGGGTGGCGCTAGTATCGCTTCAAAACTTATTCTCAAGTTGTGTTTCCGTAATTTTTTCTTTCAAATTAGACCTGTTTGGCTCGTGAGGTAATTGTATTAACAAATAATGAGTTTTATAACACGTGAATGAATAAAACAACCTAATATTTAAAACAATTCTTACCTTTACTAACGTAGAGTTGCACCCCCGACGTAGATAGCCCGCTGCTGGCCGCTTGATTAAACCGCCTCGCCGCCCTGTGACGAATCGCCTGCCATGCACCGAGTCAAAATACGCCGCGGCGGCGTTCGCGCGTTTCTCTTATTTGTATCAAGTATCAATGCGGGAAAGATCCTTGAAGCTGCGCCCCGCATGATTGTCGTCATCCCCTTGGACGCAACGGGAGCATTACCCATCATTAGATTCCCACTGTTTGTGCTGATTATCGCCGCAAATTACAGGACGATCATTGCTGATTTGCCGAATTGGCGCCGATGCGATATTTGCGCGGCGGAGCGCATCCACGCATCAATTTGCTACAGCGCGCAATTCCGAAAATTAGTCACATGCACGTAAGACGCAAATTATCTAAGCTAAATATAACTCGACGCAGAAAAAACAACTTATGTTTATATTTATAGTTATTTGTTAATAACTTACCTATCTACAATTTTGTTATAGAACACGTGTCGATGTCATATTAGCGACAGTCAATCATTAAGATATAAATGGATTTTAAAATTGAGAGAGTTTTTAGTCTATTTGCATTGAATTTATTAATGAATCGACAATTGTTTCGCCGGTGAAGGCATCGTCAGGACTGTCAAACTCACAACAAATGTTAAAACTCCATATGTAGATTATTATATTGTCAAACTTATCCCAAAGGTTGTTTTCTCGTTGGCACGTATCTTGAAAAGTCAGCAAGTAATGTCTGGAACCAGCTGAGTCCGTCGAGAAAGGCGGTTCCTCGGAAACTCCGAACCAGAAAAGGGACCAGTTTCTAACTAGTCCCAATTTGTGATATTTGTTTAATCATTTTATTACAATTAATTATTTATCTTTTCAAATTATTTAAATCAACCCTATCTGTATCTCATGTCTTGTTCAATTTATTTATGTAAAGTCTCCTGCAATGGGTTAATTAGCAAACTTTCACATTTGCGGCTTCAATTAGCCAAATTTTCACCTTTCTTCATTGCACTACAGAAGAACCATATCTCCAACGCTATTGTTGTGTAAGGCGGAATTTACGAGCAAAGGGTGGCAATGGCAACTCCACCAAACACATCTTCTGTCTACATTTCCTTTTCCACTAACCTAACTGTTTGTTTAATTTACCTACCTCCAAATCTTTGATCGCTCAGAGATGCGATGCACGAGGACACCAACTAGAGAAGTTATTTGAGAATAACCCAGTTGTGATCCTGAACGAATGAAGACGAATCTGAATGACCAGAGTATCTTTTGGTAGGCGCGATGATCGTGGATTTTGCACCATAATTCTTTCAATCAGTACAGATAAAGCTTTTATAAATCGCGCTAAAAGATATAAAACCGAGAAAGCATCCTAATTTTTTTTCTTCTTCTTTGAACGTCCCAACAATTTTGGAAGATGTCAACCTTCTTACAGCAAAGTGTTGTAATAATTACCAATACCTACTCTCTAGACCAAGGCTGGCCAATGGATTTTCCTGGAGGGCAAATTTTTTAGAACGTCGGCACCAACAGACTATGGCCATTCATACATAAAATATTATACATATACAAATTCCAACTTTGGTTTGTGCGACGGGCAAATTCTCATTCATGGCCCGCGGGCTCTGAATTTAGCCATGCTCTAGACCTCTAGACCAAAATCAATTGTTAATAACGCGCCGGAGTTTAACTCCCACAAAAAGTTGCACAATCAGATTTCACCATGGACGAGGCGAACTTGTCTCTCTCAACAATTTATACATTTTTCTCCAGGATTTGACTCAATCTTACAAGCATTTGATATCCAAAACGCATTTCTTTATCCAAATTAAACAGCCGTTTGTCTTGATATTAATAAAGTTGTGAATTTTGAGATGAATTGCCTTTTGCCTCAAACAAACTGTTGCGATCAACTGTCTTACCGAAGTTCATTCCGGGAAAACTATCGGATTCCTGTATGTGATGATTTTATCATGTGGGTGGTTGATTCACAAGTTTTTCAGGCCCAGTTGGACTCTGTGTCCCAATTGATTTGTGATCATTTTGCCTGATTACCTCTGCCTCATCCCGCACCTGCTTTGACTAAAAAGGCGAGTACATCCGGGTGGAGGATTAAGTTAGGTTGGTCACTGATCATTAACAAAGAAATAAGAAATTGAAATGCAAGACCGTATTTCAGTTTAATAACGATCATTACGCTGATCTCAAAACACAGTAAACTCTCGTGTCTAGGGTTTTTAAGATATTTAAAGTCACGTGATTTTTATTTTCCTATTTTTTGCAGAATATGTAATCAATTGATAATATAATATTTATTTAAAGTTTACGTAATTACAACTCAAATAAAATTGTAATTCTATTATGTATAATTTAAATAAATATTAAAAAAATAACATATTTTTAAGGAATTAGTGGGACAGTACGTTTTATGGAAAGTGTGGATTTCATAATAGTTGCCCGAATACATAATTCTGAGCGATATCAATTTCTGACTTATTATAATATTTAAAAGGTTATCCTAGGCAACTATATATACCTCAAAGTGTATTTAGTTGAGTACAGTGAAATATAAAACGTTCGAGGAAACTTAATTCGACTTGAACATTGCACTTTCACAAGTGGCAACCATTTTGTCAGTCTGTTTCTACGTCGTAGCCTTTACGCGCTTCGCATTTTCACTAATCATAAGCAGCTAGTGTTTTAATAATTTTATAAGCGAAACTGTAAAACAAACATTAATGAAGATAGGATTATATTATTTATTTAAAAGTGGCCTTGTTACATAATCTACTGCTGTTAGTACCTTTTTTATTGTTACTTATAGACTTACAAAGCAATATTAGAGAGACTCTAGCACTGGCCCATTAGCTCAGTTGGTTAGAGCGTCGTGCTAATAACGCGAAGGTCGCGGGTTCGATCCCCTCATGGGCCAATTCCCTTTTTGATTTTCTTAACATTATTTATTAACATGCTATCGATCAGATCAGTTCTAGTTAAAAATTCAGCTTGTGCATATTCCGGTGCTTTAATATCTGATAAATTTGTTCTTGTAACTTCACATTTAATAAACTCTGCCACAAAATTCGATGGAGAAAACATAGAAACATTTTTTGTAGTCGAAAAATGTGAAAATAACTTTCAATTCAAATCGCGAGAAGCATTTTTAATCGGAAGTTTATGTGATGATACTATTAAAGTAATTCTACGAAAATGTTTTGGAGATATAAACGACTATAACCAAAATATTTCTGATATTGTGGACTTATTCACTATTTATGTCTTGTCATTTAATGAGAAATCAAATATTGATGAACTCAAGAAGTTATGGAGTTCTCATATGGCAGCCACAAATTATGGCTGCGATTTGAAGATTTCGGATGAAATCTACATAAAAGCTGCTCCGTTTGGAAGCAGACAATTAATTAATTCATACTCTGGAGGCATTATTAGCAATATAATCAGTGGTATTATATTAAGTGATTGTCCAACCGCACTTGGGTGTGAAGGTGGCGTTGTGATCGCAAAAAATAAGTAAGTACCGATTTGATGTATGCAACCAAGTTTGCACATGTTGGTAATGTGTGTTGTCGAACCTATTAAAAGTAATATGAACAATACATGAAAACTTCGAATTTATCATAGCGGTTTCTTTATCAATTGTTTCATATCAAAATTCACTTCCAGGGACATTCCAATCGGTGTTGTTGTTTCCTCTATGGCCGGATGGCGTGGTGAGTGGACCGGGCTTACATTAGCAATCACATTTGAAGCAATATTGAGCAATAAGACGCAACTGAGTAATGAATCAATTGGTATGCAGTCATCGCAATTACTAAGGATGAATATGATTGGTAATAGTTAAAATTTACAGTCATTAATGTTTATTATTTCTATGGAAATGAATTCTAGATAAAGTAATAAATTCTCTCGTTTACGTTAAGAGTGGAAGCAGCTGGGGCACGGGTATATGCGTTGATAAGCAAAAGCGTTTAATACTTACTAACGCACACGTAATTGTAAGCACGATCACTGAACTAATATTATCTTTTAACAACGCAAGCATGAATTTTTTCAGACACATGACGCAAACGTAAAAGTAATTTTCCGAGACGTTTCATCTGAAGCTCGTATTATATTCAAAGCACCTGATAACGAACAATTTGACCTCGCTGTACTGCAATGTGATGATCTAACCTCATTTCACAGCTTGCAAAATGTTACGTTTAGATGTGACGCATTGGAAGTTGGTAGGTAACGTTATACATTTTAATCTAGGCAATTACAAGTTGGATATATTTAGGTGAAACTGTTTATACTTTGGGATTTCCACTTTTTGCTCATACTACCCAAATGCTACCAACAATGACGCGTGGTCATGTGTCTTTAGTAAAAAAGGATGTAGTCATGACGACATGTGCTGTACTTCCTGGAGCTAGTGGTGGAGCGCTATGCGATTTCAAAGGGCAGTTAGTAGGGGTAGTCACTTGCAATATAATGAACACTGCGGAAGGACTCAGTTATCCACGTGTCAATATGAATATTCCGGTACATTCAATTCTGCCTGTTCTTCGGAGATACATTCAAAGTGATGGTGGTAGCACGATTAAATTGATTCGACTTTATTTTTAAATTTATTTTATTTTCAGACGAGACCGTGCTAAACGAGTTAATTTTAGATGATGATCGTAAATCAGACTGGGCTATAAGCAAATTGTAAGCTTAGGAATAAATAAATCCCTTTTTTGGCAATAAAACAATACTTTAATAATTTGTATGTTTGTAGTTTTCCTGCCCAACATAATTCTCCAAATTAAACAATTGTCACATTTGTTTTTTCCTTTTCTATTTCCAGTAAAATACAACAATGGAAACAACACTAAATCAATTATTTGCAACTCTTTGGAAGTGTTGGAGGATAAGACGCAAGCACTACGTCAATACAATAATCGTAATCTTCCTGCCTATGTTACTCTATGGCATTGTTTCCTGGAGTCGAATAAAGTGTTGTCAAATAGGTCAAAAATACGTAAATACAACCACCTACATTGAACCAATAACTGAAGACCAACTTTATCAACAATATAAAGTTGATATTTCAAGCACCTACTTATTGTACGCTCCTTCTACCAAGTTTAGTAATCAGCTAATGCGAGAAGTTCAAATAAAAATGGAGATTTCAAACAATAGTATATTTTTTTTATTTATCTAGGCAATGTATATTTGATTATGGGTTTTATTTTAGTGATACGCTCCTTTGACACAGAAATCGACCTATTAGAATTCTGTCATAAGAATCTTACATCTGATGGTACTGTTTACGCAGTAATTTTTGGAAATTTGGAGAATAACACAGATGATATACCAATGGGCTTAAATTACACTATACGTAATTTCGAAAAGAATGTCGATTGGAATACTAATTCAAGGTTTAATGTTATAGCAGCAGAATATATTCCGAATACAGGTATTTGCTTATTTAAAACAACAATACATCCATCTAATTTATATTAATTTTATTTGTTTGTTTGACGTTCTAGGCTCTGAAAAGTATTTTAATAATGCTTTTATTAACCTACAATTAGCCATCGATAAAGAATACCTACTGATGAAGAATAAAAATTCATTAGGCTTTGACTTATCTTTTCAGGAGTTTCCCTATCCGGAACATATAGATGATTTTGGATTTTCGGAGATCTTTATGATATTTCTACCGCTGACAACGGTCATCAGTACGATATTTATTTTTCCGGCAACTTTAAGGCCCATGCTAGATGAAAAAGAATCTGGTATTAAAGAACTGTCTAAAATGATGGGGTTACATCCTAGTGTGATGTACCTTGGTTGGTTCATTGATGCATTCTTGCCGATGATAATTCCTGCGGCAGTTTGTACAATTTTAATGAAACTAAGATGGGGCTACGCATATGCTGCAATTGAATATTGCAATGGATATATTTACGCTATATTCTTATTGCTGTATTTTACCACTTGTATTGCCTTCTGTTTATGTGTCGCTTCCTGGTGTGACTCAAGTAAGTAATTTTTAGAAAGTTATGATATAATGGTTTGTTTATTATTATTTATAGCTGCATTTTCAACTGCGTCAAGTATTGGAATATGGATCATCATGTATATTGGATCGCAAAGCATCACAAATCTATCAGATTTGGGATTTACTCTTAATATAATATTATTTTTAATTCCTAATTTTGCAATGAAGTCCGGATTTAATGCAATCGCCTTATATGAACTCAACGGACATGGAATTCAATGGAATAATCTATTTTCTACTGCAAATGGTGATGTAAACGCTCCCCCTTTAGGATATTCCCTGATAATGTTCTTAGTTGATATTATTATCTTGCTTGTTTTTGGTTTTTACATTGATCAAATTCGTCCGGGAAAACATGGGCTTCCAAAACCGTGGAATTTTCCTTTTATTGCCATTTTTAGTAAGGGCTTGAAAAGAATCAAGAAGAGGGAGCAATATAACGAAATAAATTCAGCAAATATAAAATTTGTGGAAGCTAGCACGAGGACTGCTGGTATTGCTATAAAAAAATTAACAAAAGTTTATGGTGACAAGATTGTTGTCAATAATTTAACGGTAAATTTCTATGAGGGTGAAATTGCTGTTTTATTGGGCCGTAATGGTGCTGGCAAAACTACTACCATGTCGGTGCTCACTGGTATGACAGAAGCAACTCATGGAAATGTTTGGATCAACAATTATGATATTTCTGAGAATCTCAACTACGTGAGAACTGTAATAGGAATATGCCCACAGCACAATCTACTCTTTCCTGAATTAACGGTCAAGGAACACGTATTATTTTTTGCTAAGGTATTCATAACTCACTTTATTATCACTAGATTTATCAATAGATTTACTAATACGTTGTGATTAGCTACATAATGAAGCCAATGCAAAGATCAAAGTACGTAAACTGCTTAAAACTCTGAACATCTACGACCAGAAAAATATGTACCCGCAAGATATCTCCGGTGGAATGAAACGCAAACTTTGTTTAGCTATAGCGATGATATCCAACCCGTCTGTGCTAATACTGGATGAACCCACTTCAGGATTAGATCCAAAATCACGAAGAGAATTCTGGGATCTTATCTTGGGCTGGCGCTCGGAGAATCCAAATGCCACCATAATGGTATCGACACATTTCATGGAGGAGGCAGATGTACTGGGTGATCGAATCACCATCATGGATAGCGGTCAACTTGTAGCGCAAGGCACACCGATGTACCTCAAGAAAGAGTATGCAAACGAGTGTCATTTTTCGCTGATTTTGAGGAATGATGTCAAAAAGGCTCAATTATACGCCGACTGTAAACAAGTACTCGGTGATAACTTCTCTTTCCTCACCGATTCAAATTTCTATAAAATTGTTACGGAAAATCACAACGGGAATATGATCAAGTTGTTAGAGAAAATTGATAATGGTGGCTATGTTAAACATGTGGGAATATCTATACCTTCAATTGAGGATGTCTTCTTGAAGTAAGAAAACTGATATTGAAGCGGGCAGCTAACAGAGGTATTAAATTAACTGTTTCATTGAAGATTATCAAGTTGGAAAAATAGCCAGGATATAGCAGTTAACATATCCGAGAAGAATGCGAAGGGGTCTATACACGGCCAAGGTAAAGTAAGAAAATGAGTTTTTAATTTTTAAATATCTCATTTACCAAAAACTATTTGCGGATTAATGCGTAGAATATTTTTTCATTAGATATATTTTCATGGATAACCGAATACAGTTACAAATTTGGCGGATATGCTTATCAATGGAAACGCTACTTCCCCTGTGTAAGTCATTCGATATTTATTGTATATTTTGCTTTTCATACATTTATGTTACTTGGATAGTTGTTAGTGTCTATCGGAATGATCTTACTTCTTCGCTTTTCTGGCTCGACCCAAACGGTAAGTCGCGTATCGCGCCCGGAATTACCCTTACAATTAGGACCCTATGGAAAAACTGTTGTGTACTACAGTGTTGATTCGAGTATTAAACCTCCAATCACTCAGATACTAGAACAACTAATTATTGAGCAAGGTTCGCAGCCAAAACGCGTCGAGTCTGTTTCCGATGCATTGATTGCGATGGGCGTGAAAAACCTAGACGACTACAAGCAGAAAGCGGTAGTTGCTTTAGAATTTAACGCAACCACTGACAATACAGTCCTGCTGAACATGATGTTTTCGAATTCGGCTTTGCATGGTGCACCGATCGTTCTAAATATAGCAACTAATGTTATCGCCAAGGTGTTCGCAAGTGGCGCCATTGGCGCCTCCAATCATCCAATTCAAACAAACGACGGTCTCATGACCGGTCAATTCGCAAACGAAATTGATATAATTTTGTTGTGGGTTATCTTGGTGACAATTGCATTACTGTTTCTTTTTGTCAGTTACATCAACTTTCCGTTCAAAGAACGTGTTAATAATTTCAAACACCTAGTATACATGTCCGGTGTTAGTCCGCTTAAATATTGGCTACGATTGTATTTCTTCCAACTGATGGTTTTATACTTGCCAGCTGTATTTATTCTGTGTGGGATATTAGTATCGAACCCATTATATTATCAGGGAGCAGGTAATGGCGGTGTTAAATCCAAATAACAACAAATGGATTCATATTATTGTATATTCTAGTTCCTTTGGTGATTGTTCTGGGTTTGTACGGCGCCATGATGATTCCGTTTGTTTTCTTATTCAGTTATAAAAGTAGCGTTGCGGAAGCTGTAGGTTCACTCACAAGTATTACCATTTTCACTGGTTTGGTGTGTCCGTTTGTGATTGGTATTTTGCACAACTGCGACGAGGCGACATACAAGAACATAAGTAATGCTTTTCATGTGTTTGCATTGATCGGTCCGCAGTACTGGCTGACAAACTGTTTGATCACTTTTGCAAAAAAATCATTTTGGTTGTACAAGTGGGATAATATGTTGACTATGCAAAAAGACGCCTTGTGCAAAATCAATTACAACCCATGCTGTAGTGAGTATTATAAAATAGAAAAAGGTTGGCATAGTGGTGTTTGATAAGAAAAAATGTCTCACTGTATATACTCTCGGTATAAGAGTATTAAACATCATTAAGGGATGATTTGGACAACTGCAAGACTATGCCAACCTTCCCCTTTGTCGAATATTTTATTATTTACTAATGAATTGTATCTATCCAGAAATTACAGAAGATACCGGTTTAATTGCTGCCAGTGGAGATTCTTGCATATCTTACAAAAGTTATTTCACAAAGGGTCTTAGTCCAATGTATCTAATTGCGGTTCCCATTATCAATACTCTATTTTACTTTACCTTGCTTTGTCTGAATGATTCCTTCGGCTTCCATCACAGCTTGAAGAAAAGGATTGAATCTAATTTATTCCTCATAAAAAACTCAGTCTGGAACAACGGAAACAATATGTCAAATTTCACTTTAAAAGAATTTCAAGTGAACGACTTAAAGAAAGCCGGAGGAATTGAGGGTAATCACATTGTCGATAATGTCTCTTTCGACGTAAAACCTGGCCATTGCTACGGTTTATTGGGTGTCAATGGCGCCGGAAAAACTACTACATTCAAAATGCTCACCGGTTTGGAAGTTCCGACAGCTGGAACAGCAAACATGGAATTTTCAAACGAAAAAATTGAACCAAGGAATCAAACAGTCAGTATGTCTGATTCGAAAACATGTAGTACATATTTTAAAGAAATCGGCTACTGCCCACAATCCAACGCAATAAACGGATTTCTCAGTGCACATGATTTGCTGAAGATGTTTGCCGCCAATCGAGGGGCATCCTTAAGTGATGTGGATGATATGTTGATGCGACTAGGTTTAGATAAGTTCGAAAATATACCTTGTGGAATACTCAGCGGCGGAAACAAACGAAAATTATGTTTAGGCATTTCACTAATTGGACGTCCATCAGTAGTATTCCTAGATGAACCCACTTCCGGTGTTGACCCGGTTTCAAGAATAATGATTTGGGACATACTGAAAGAGATCAAAGAGAAAAAGCGTCAATCATTGGTACTCACTTCGCACAGCATGGACGAATGTGAGAAATTATGCGACTTGTAAGTAATAATTCAAATTTAGACACATTAAAGTTTAGTTTAAATTATTTAAAGCATGGCAATTATGAAAAAAGGAAATGTACACACAAAAGGAAGCATCAATGAATTAAAACTAAAACATGGCGAAGGGTTAAATATCAAAATCAAATTGCAACCAGTCAAAATTGACATGAATGCAGTAGATACAATTGATTCCACAAAGATATTTGAAATGGTCAAACAAGAAGTAGGAGACCAAATCCAGGTGAAAGATCAACATGAGGTACGTTTGCATATTGTATTTTTTAATAAATTATCAACCATAAACATTTATTTCAGAGTTTGTTGCATTATTTCGTACCAGAAATTAAATGCAGTGTTAGCGATTTGAGGAAGATCTTCGTTGCCATGGAAAAATTGAAGCATAGAACTAAATCGCCGGTGGAAGACTATACAATAAGCACGTCTTCACTTGAAGATATATTTCTATCCGTTGCAGACTGTAAAAGTGGCTAATAATTGATTGTACCGAATGTTCCTGGTATACAAAAGTAATATTCTTATTGTCAGCAAAGAATCTGCTTGGGCAAAATACATAAAAAAGTGTAGGTAACGCGAACCATGTTATCACGATCAGAGTCCCTCAGACAAAATTGCAGACGTGGTGGTGCACAAGTCTGCTCCTGACTAAGAGAACAATAGAGCAGAGGAGGTCTTGACTCCAGTATGTTATTGCTTGGAAAAAAGAATGCACCGCAAATTTAAAAATTTGAAAAATTTTACTAGCATAATCCAGCCCTGCATACTTCAAAAATGAAAATATGGTCCGGTCATAAATTATTTTCAAACACCTTGTTGATTTAGGCAAAAATGATAGAGCGGTTACGGAACCCGAAAACAACCACAATTTATTATTGGAAACTGTGTCAAAATTTCCACGACTACTTGAATTTAAATTGACCCACGCGGTGATTATCGCCACACAGGGGTGGCTTCAGGGAAATAGCACGATTAACAACCCGGACAAGTGATACGGAACGATATATGGAGCAAACTAACACCTGACAAATCAGGCACAAAATAAAAATCCTGCGTTTCCTTGCCGAACGCTTGTATATTAGGAACACTTTGATATACAAACATTTATGGCATTTATTGCATATGATATATTGATATTGATATTGTATTGTAAAATTGTAATTTGTGTATTAACTTGTATTTCGATATCGTGTTATGAAACTTTGTCTATTGAATGTCGTACGTGAGGTAACATCCGTGATTACGTACATGGCATATCTAATAATAAAATGTAATTTGTATGATGTTCTACTATTCAATAAATGTACTAGTAATATATTCACTTGAAGTATCAACTTTATTAAAATAAATCCGGCAGTCTTTTTATGAACTGAACAATTTTAAATTAATATTTTAATCATATATCATATTAACAAACAACATTTTACATTCTATAAGCAGAATGCTTATCACAAGGATATATAAGATATGATAAGAAATACCACGCATGCCGTGCAAACAAACCAGTAAAAACATATTGTCCACAAGGCTTTGATAACTCCTTTTTGATTAATGCGTTTCATATTATGAAATAATGAATAAAATTGAATTCAAATAAAAAATTCAATAAAAGATGACGCTAGATGCATGTATATAGACAATAACCTTGAAAAACGCACTTCCTTGTCGGTGCCTCTCTGTTGCGTCGTTCAATAATTGCAGCTGCATTCACCATGACGTATACTTATTTTCGGAACAAAGCCAATGGCAATTAACCACATGTGACAATATTATTCAGTAGATATTTAATCTCGAAATACGTACTTCGATAATATGTTGAAATAATATGAAATCCGCGTATGTAATTAATTTTTATTTACTTTTAAATAAAAGCAAAGTCGACCGCAAATCTCCAGCTCAAAGCTGGGCTCAGCAAAAATTTTGATCCCATACTTTACACAGTCCATGTTTCGAATCAAAGACTAATGTTTATAAATCTGCGGAAACCCGGTTGGGTATAAAGAGAGTTAAGGAAATAACCTACTCTGAAAGGTAGAACACCTGTAATAATAATAATAATAAATATATACGGTAGAATAAAGATCCTAATTAAAACAAAACGAACGCGTATGACGTAAGCAGGGATAATCACGTTCAGGGGCGGAACCAAACAAATAATTTTTTCGCAATTCACACCAGGTAAACCCGACACTGCCATTACCTCCAATATCGGGTACCTAGATACACCATTAAAAACATTGTTTGTCAGTCAGAATTCGTACCTCATGAAATTATGTTAAATACTGTTCCGCACCTTATCACTGACGGCGATGATAGTCCGAATTGATAACAGAAAACTGAATCTACAATGCGCAAGGTATTTATTTAAAAAACATGTAAACAGTAGAGTACTGTTCGCTAAGAGTCACTATCAGTAGTATGGTTAGTTAAAAGATGAATCAACCGACATATCTTATCTGAATCGGTCATATTTCCAACTTCATGAAATAGAACCTTTGACTCATAAACGATAAGCTCAAACGGAATTAACATATGGATAATACTTATTAGTAATATAATGAGAGGACCGGACGAAGATGCTATTCCCTTACTGATTCTGGATGACAAAAATTTTATTCGGTTTGTTTTACTTTAGCAATCCGGACAAGGAGTTATAACAAATGTTTACCTTTCAGAAATTCAATAAGTAACGTTGAAGTAAGTACAATCGACGGATAAAGCTTGTTGAAATTATTGATTTATTGATGCAATTGTCTCTGGAAACGTAATGTATCCTAAATTATTTATGTTATCAGATATCAATTCTTACAATATAGTAAAGTGAGAATTTTCGCGCCATTGCTAAACTATAGAATATGATCCAAAGATTATATACGTATAGTCAGCACTGCAGTTACCCCAAATAATTCGAAGATCTGAATAGTCAACCTTTGATTAATTTCCGGATCGTTCAAAATTTTCCGATTATTTCTTTGTGAAAGTAAACTTACCACTCTTTCGTTAAACACTATATCAGTGGTTCCTAACCTGTGGGTAATTACCCCCGCAGGGGTAAAACGGAGATTCTAGGGTGGTAACACGGGATGGCACAAAATAGTATAGTGACGATATGTCCCCACCAGAATTGCTTCCAACTCGTGTTGTGCGCAGTGTGTATATTCACATTTCTGCAGTATATAGTAATGTTTAAAATGGCGACGGTGACGCCTTCATTATATAGGAACAAATAAATATAAAGTGAATAAATGTGCCCGTAAACAATATTACTAGCCATCACCCTTGGGAATAGAGATAGTTCGTAAATATTAGATTTACTTGCATATTTGGATTTGACATTTCTTGTCTAACTTTGGGGTTAAATTAATCACTCTTTTTGTTTTTAGTTAAATGAGACAGTGAGCAAGAAAATGCTATTGAATAAGCTATATGCAAGTCTCTGGAAGTGCTGGAGAATAAGATGCCGGCACTACCTGATCACAATATTTGTAATTTTTATACCAATATTACTCTATGGCCTACTTGCATGGGGTCGAACCAAATTAGGACACATAAGCAAACAATATGTGAACGAAACAACCTATGTAGATGCTATGAGTGAGGAATATCTCTATAGCCAGTATAAAGTTGATATTGCAAATACCTATCTACTGTATTCACCATCCTCTGAGTTTTCAAATAAACTGATGTGTGAGGTCCAGCTGCAGATGGATATTACAAATCACAGTATGTTTATTTCTTTAAACGTATCTCCATCAGATTTTTTTAAAATGATTGTTTGGGTTTTCCAGAATTTTACTCCTTCAATACAGAAATTGATTTGCTTGCATTTTACAACAATAATATAACTGATGCCAATGTGTATGCTGTGGTTTTTGACCAACTGGTTAATGATGAAGTGCCTCAAACCTTGAGTTATAGCATTAGGAACTATGAGAAAAATTTGGACTGGCATACTGACTTTAAATATAATGTTATGTCTATGCAGTATATTCCTGGCACAGGTGTGATGGTTCTTATTGAAGATTGGATGTAAATATTTATCTTTATTTGGGTTTTAGGCTCTGAATTGTATTTTCATAAAGCTTTCATCAATTTACAACTGGCCATCGATAAAACGTTTCTACTGATGAAGAGTAGCAGCTTA
This sequence comes from Dalotia coriaria, assembly GCF_025399875.1. Lineage (NCBI taxonomy): Eukaryota > Metazoa > Arthropoda > Insecta > Coleoptera > Staphylinidae > Dalotia > Dalotia coriaria. The sequence goes on from NW_027045451.1 coordinate 7,827,213, forward strand.
AATTTTGATTTCTCAATGCAAGAGTTTCCTTATCCACCGCATTCGAACGATATTGGATTTACAGACATGTTCATGAATATCTTGCCCTTGGTTACACTCTTTAGTACGGTGTTTATCTTTCCGGGTACTTTGAGACGTATGATGGAAGAAAAAGAATCTGGCATTAAGGAACTGACTAAGATGATGGGGATGCCTCCCAGTGTGATGTATCTCGGTTGGTTTATTGACGCATTCTGCCCGGTGGTAATATCCGCGGTGGTGTGCACAATATTCATGAAACTCAACTGGGGAACGGCGTATGCTCCAATTGAATATTGTAATGGGCCGATTTATGCTATTTTCTTGCTATTATACTTTAGCTCCTGTGTTGCCTTCTGTTTATGTGTCGCTTCATTGTCAGACTCACGTAAGTAATTAAAACAAAATGTTAGCAATTCTACAATTCTAAAGTTTTAGCGGCTCTTACAACATCTTTAAGCGTTGTGATCTGGGTTATCACATACATTGTACCCTATGGTGTTAAAAATCTGTCGAATTTGGGTTTTGGAATCAATCTAATACTGTTTTTGGTTCCCAACTTTGCAATGAATTCAGGATTCCACTCAATTGCCTTGTACGAAATTCTGGGAAGCGGAGTTCAATGGAATAATCTGTTTTCCTCGGCTAATGGAGACGTAAACTCTGTTCCGCTTGGGTATTCAATGATTATGCTTTTAGTGGACATTATCATCCTGCTACTGTTTGGATTTTACATTGACCAAATACGACCAGGGAGATATGGCCTACCGAAGCCGTGGAATTACCCTTTCATTAGTTTGTGCAGCAAGAGTATGAATAAAATGAAACGAAAGAATAGTGTTAACGAGTATACTGATGAGACATCCAGTGCAAGGGTGGAGGCGTGTCCTGGTAACGCTGGAATAACTATCAAGAACCTTACAAAAGCGTACGGAGAGAAAATAGCAGTCAATAATATGTCGGTGAAATTCTTTGAGGGCGAGATCGCTGTCTTGCTGGGCCGAAATGGCGCAGGCAAGACTACCACTATGTCAGTACTCACTGGCATGACAGATGCAACTCGTGGCGAAGTCTGGATAAATGACTACGACATTTGTGAGAATCTCAACTACGTGCGATCAGTGATGGGGATGTGCCCGCAACATGATTTATTGTTCCCAGAATTGACTGTCGAGGAACACGTTTTGTTCTTTGCCAAGGTATGTAATTATTCACTTAAATATTACTAGGTTTTCTGAAGTGTTTGTTTATGATTAGTTGCATAATGTGCGGAACGCGAAAGTCAAAGTCGATGATCTTCTTAAAACACTCAACATTTATGACAAGAAAAACATGTTACCGCAAGGCATCTCTGGTGGAATGAAACGAAAACTTTGTTTAGCAATGGCGATGATATCCAGTCCATCTGTGCTAATACTAGATGAACCCACTTCAGGGTTAGACCCAAAATCACGCAGAGAACTCTGGGATCTTATCTTGGGCTGGCGATCGGAGAACCCGAAAGCCACCATAATGGTATCAACTCATTTCATGGAGGAGGCGGATGTACTGGGTGATCGTATCACGATCATGGAAAGCGGACAACTTGTAGCGCAAGGCAGTCCCATGTATCTCAAGAAAGAGTTCGCTAACGAGTGCCACTTAACGCTGATTTTGAATAATAATACCAAGAAGGATCTATTATATGCCGACTGCAAACAGGTGCTAGGTGATAACTATACTGTGCTCGAAAAAGAAGACAGTCAGAAAGTAATTATGAGGAACGATAACAAGGATGTTTTAATTCGACTATTACAACAAATTGAAAATGGCCACTACGTTAAACATGTGGGAATATCTATACCTTCAATTGAGGATGTCTTTTTGAAGTAAGAAAACTATTAATAGAACAACATTTTAACTTATTTATTTATTTATTTGTAGATTATCGAGTTCAAGTGGTCCACACCTAGTAGGTAATGAAAGTACTTATGGTGCAACAACAAATGATGATACTGTTGTCAATATTCCGTATGGTCGAAGCAATTCAAATTCGTCGTCTCGACAAGAATGTAAGTGGAAGTATATTTTTCTAACAAATTCGCGAAACTAATTGAATTCTTTAATTGTTTAATAAATTGATTCTGGGCAATGCGATAGGCCTCAAATGTAAGTGCTTTGATATTTTCCGTGACTAATATGTAGTAGCAGCCTCGCTAGCTAGTTTGCAAGTTGTTAGTTGTCAAGCACTTTAATGCAATGTATATAGCAATTATGTGTAGTCAACTAGTTCCACAATAACTTTTCTAATTTTTAAATACTATGCGTTTCAGTGATGAAGAGCTACGTAGACTTTTATAGATACGGCGGAGTGATGTATCAATGGAAACGCTATATTCCCTACGTAAGTTATATTTATAATATTTATCAATGAATTATATAAATTTATTGTTCGGTAGTTGTTAATGTCTATCGGAATGATCTTACTCCTTCGCTTTGCTGGCTCGACCCAAACAGTCAGCCGCGTATCGCGCCCGGAATTACCCTTACAATTGAAAGCCTATGGAAAAACATTCGTATACTACAGTGTTGATTCGAGTATTAAACTTCCAATCGCACGGGAACTAGAACAACTAATAAGCGCGCAAGGATCGCAGCCAATACACGTCGAATCTGTTCCCGACGCGCTGATTGCGATGGGCGTGAAAAACCTGGACGACTACAAGCAGAAAGCTGTAGTTGCTTTAGAATTTAACGCAACCACTGACAATAAAGTCCTGCTAAACATGATGTTCTCGAATTCGGCTTTGCACGGTGCACCGATCGTTCTAAATATAGCGACCAATGTTATCGCCAAGATACTCGCGAGTAGCTCCATTGGGGCGTCCAATCATCCGCTGCAAACAAACGACGACCTCATGATCGACGAATTGGCGAGCGAGATTCAAATCGTGTTGCTATGGATTATTCTTGTGCCTATTGCGCTATTGTTCTTGGTCGCAAGTTATATCAACTATCCACTTGCAGAACGCGTCAGCAATTTCAAACATTTAATTTACATGTCCGGAGTTAAACCGCTTAAATATTGGTTTGGAATGTTCTTTTTCCATTTGATAATATTATACTTGCCTGCTGCAGTTATTCTTTGTGGTATACTAGTATCGAATCCATTATACTACCCCGGAGCAGGTAATGGCGGTGTTAAACTTGTATTTCAAACTGTTCCGATTAATAACATTTTATATTTTAGTTCCGTTGGCGATTGTTATGGTTTGGTACGGCGCATTGATGATTCCGTTTGTCTTCATGTTCAGCTATAAAAATAGCGTGGCGGCGGCAGTGGGTTCCCTCACCAGTTTAACTATATTTACTGGTTTGGTGTGCCCGTTTGTGATTGTTATTTTGCAAAACTGCGGCGATAATGTATACGAAAAATTAGGCGATGTTTTTCATGTCTTGGCGTTCATTAGCCCTCAGTACTGGCTGACCAATTGTTTGATTACATTTACCAGAAAGTCGGTTTGGGTATACAAATGGGAAAATATATTACCCGCACAGCAAGAATTTATGTGTAAAATGAATTATAATCCCTGCTGTGGTGGTGAGTATTTTATTAGGACGTATTAACATACACATATAACATATTATATTTTCAGTTGATCCCCGGGACAAGGCGTGTATCGATTATAAAAGCTATTTCCAAGATGGTCTTCGTACGACTTATCTAACGGTGGTTCCATTATGCATGATTTTCTTGTATTTCTTGGTGCTTTCCCTACGTGATTCATATAAAGTACTTCGCGTTGGAAGGGCCATTTTGAGAAGCACTACTAATTTTACTAACTTTTCACTGAGATTCAAACGAAATGGCAAGTACACTCAACTCGATGAGCAGAGTACATTCCATGCAAAGAATCTAACCAAAAAGTTTTCTAACATTGACGTTGTTGATAATCTATCCTTCACCGTGAAGCCGGGACAATGCTACGGTCTTCTGGGCGTTAATGGCGCCGGCAAGACCACCACATTTAAAATGCTTACTGGAGATGAAGTGCCTACTTCTGGTTCGGCAGATATAAAATTTGCCACTCACGGCCAGGTCGACATGCAAGACTGGACCACCTCGGACACGTACTTTCAAAAAATCGGCTATTGCCCACAGTTTAACGCGGTGAACGAGGTGCTTACAGCGGAAAATTTACTAAAACTGTTTGCATATTATCGGGGGATACCGCCTCATGAACAGGATTCCGAGGTGCAAGCTATGCTGGATCGAGTTGGACTTGAGGACTTCGCTAAAGTACCATGTGGTACACTCAGCGGCGGCAACAAACGCAAATTATGTTTAGGTATCTCGCTGATAGGCAACACCGCGGTCGTATTCCTGGATGAACCTACTACAGGAGTGGATCCAGTTTCAAGGAGGAAGATCTGGTTAGTACTGGCGGATGTCAAAAAAGAAAGCAAACATCCACTAGTGCTTACATCACACAGCATGGACGAATGCGAGAAATTATGCGATTTGTAAGTCATCTAATTCTATACGTAATTATAAATACTTTATCGAGTTGATTTATAGCCTGGCGATAATGAAGAAAGGCAAGGTACACATTAAAGGAAGTATCAATCAATTGAAGCTGCGATATGGCCAAGGATTGACAATTAAAATCAAGTTGCGCACCGGAATGGCGGATGTGGATCAAGTGGATGGGCCCGGGATGAATACTATTGATAATCCCGATGATATATTAGAAGTTATCAAGAGAGAAGTAGGAGAACGAGTGGATGTGAAGGATAGACATGAGAACTTGTTGCATTGCTTCGTGCCAGAAATGAGATGCGGGGTTGGTGATTTGAAGAAGTTCCTCACCACCATGGAAGAATTGAAGCAAAGAACTAATTCACTCGTGGAAGACTATACAATAAGCACTTCATCACTTGAAGATGTATTTTTGTCCGTAGCGAGCGAAGAAGCTGAGCAATGAATCGATGCTCCTGGGATGAAATTATTACCTATATATTATAACCGAATAGCTTTTGCTTTAACTCCACTCGTACTATTTAAAAAAATGCATTATAAAAGGTGTGTCTATACATCATACATAATAACTGATGATAATAAGAATTTATATAGTGTGATACTCTGTACTGTAATCTTTAGGTGTATGAAAATAACAATTAATAAAGTTAATATTCTTGTCAAGATTTTTAATGTTTTTTTTACAAATTTTAATCTTAGTCACATCGCGCAAGTGCGTAGTTACCCATGTGAATGTAAGTAGGAGGAGCTTACAACTTGTTTGAATTTAGTATTTTTCCTTCTAAAAGTTGATCAATTGTGCAATATAAGACCAAAGTTGGGATCAAACCCACACAGTTTTGTTTATTCGTCACGAATGCATCATTCCACCCACTTGAAAACCGCGTTCAGTGGTGCAAACACGAGCAAATGGCAAAATAAATCTCAGGTGTTGTTTTTACGCCCGTTCTGGAGAGATTTTGCCGGCGCGGCGTGTAACTATGAATGCTGTGACTAAGGCAACGTCACAATGCTACGATTTGACCTCACGTTCGCTTTCTCGGCGATCGCAGACGCAGCCTTCCGAAATACATGACAAACATGGTAAAATTTCTCGGAATATAAATATACATCGTACATAATCATCAAAACAATACAAAGTTTGCACATTTGTTTATGTTGTAAGATTTTTTGTAATTCCATTGCGATAAATCATAAATTTATAAACATTACATATATAGCAGTGAATTTTGGTTATGTCTAAAAAGTAGGCAACAAATCTTACAACTTTTGAATTTCAGATAAGTATTTGTTTTAGTTATACTTAATTTATGACTTTCACGCATATCATTCTTATCAGTATTTATATTTGTCTCAAAATAAAAGTAGCGCATAATTAGCATCGTTAAATTTAATTCGAGCAGTGACACAAACACACGGAGGATATAAACTGGTCGAATGCACCGCGAGCCACCAAATACGGTAATGTGAATGAGAGATGAAGAGGTGGACCTGTTCGAAATCACTCACCGTGTGTGCGATGTGTGTGCCATGAATGGTTACGTCAGTGGTGCTTGCCGGCTGGTGGGACCATCGGCAACAGGTCAATTCGCGGTGTTAATCGTGTTCGGTGTGTGCCTCTCGCCTCATTCCAGTGCGGCGCGCCGTCGCGAATAGATATATCGGGTACACATCGCCGCGCGTGTGATTTTAGTGCGGCACAAATTACAATATTCACACGATGACTGTGAAGAAAACCAAGAAGAAGGCGTCCCGAACGGAGGACGCCACCACCAGCAGTACGAGCAACCTTAGTAATACTAATCAAATGACCAGCAGTTACAGTACTTCATCCACTTCCAAATCAACCTCGCAATCACAATCTACGTCCCAAATGCAGAAGACAACGTCTTCATCAAGTTTGCAGATTGCGGATGTTTCCCATTTACCGGTGGACGCCGCCATTGTTACTTACACTGTAACAGAAACCCTACCGGGTACCGGGGAGAAAATTACTACCTACGCCGATAGTGGTGCTACTAGTACAGAATACCGGCATCAGATTGCTCAAGAATCAAGCACTTCCAGTTCTACTAATATTCAACAGATCAGTGGAAATCATAGTCTCGCAGAGACATCTTCCTACACTGTAGTAGAACCCAAAGAAGAGAGAATAATCGGAAAGAATGACTCCGCTTGGAATGGGAAATTCGTTGTGGAGAAACCCGCAACTAAAGTGTCTCGTTTTTCTTCATCAAGTTCTCAACAAAAATCATCTTCTTCTTCTGTTATGAAAAGCTCTTCAGCATCCTACATCATTAAAATGGTCGATGGAAAAGAAGTACGTGAATTAGTTGATGAGAAACATAATGAATCAGGGCACTCAAAGTCTGCGTTCAAAGAGGAGAATATGTCGATGAAAGATGGCACTGATATCACACCGGAAATCCACTATTCAAAACATGGCGGAAAAAGCGCTACTGTTTACGACTCCGCTGTGCCAGAATTAACCGCTCCAAAAAGCAAAACCTCTGAATACTCTACAGAATATCATAAAGTAGGTGATTCTGTGACTACATCAGCTAACTATGAAAAGTCAACCGATGCTAAGAATATGTTAGAACACACACATTCCGGAAAACATTCCATTAAAGATTCAAGTCAAACTCAAACTCAAGCTGGGCAATATGGTGATGTATGTGACGTTTCTTCTTCTACTTCTACCTCTACGCATATCACTAAAGGAGTGTCTGATGTAGATTTCAGCGGCAAGACGCGTTCCGTGCACGATCGAAATACGTTTGATGCACAATCGAAAAATGTGAGCAGTACAAGCAAGTCACATCAAAGCGAATTCGTGGAGAATACAGGGAAACAACTTTTATTACAACTACAACCACTTATTATGACTCTACAGGAAAGGTGATCAAACAGGACTCGAATTCCGAAGCGTACGGATCACCATCTGTGACCAATCAACAAACTGTCAGCAGTAGCAGTGATTTTATCACTAATGAAACTAATTCTACAAATATTAGTAATATTAGTAATGTTTCTAATATTCAATCTTCTTCAAAAATTACTTCCAATGAATATCAAGACCATACCACGTTGAGTAGCTCACAGATAGACCGCCATCTTGTTGACCAAACATCGAAATCTGTCCGCGAGCGAACACCGACGCGTAAACCATCGGTTTCCAAGTCGCCCACACGAAAGTCGCCCACGAGGAAGCCGAAGAAGCCAGAGCGCAGCGGCAGCCGCACGCACATCTCCGACTCGAATATTGTGCAAGATATTCAGAACTTTCTCGATGGTAACGATACGATCACAACGACATCTACATCCGAAACCACTACAAAAGTGAATAACATCAACAATAAAGTAACTGGTAGCGAAAGTGTTGATTTTATCCGAAACGAAACTCGTCTACCCTTAGATAACACTGATCACTCACATACCACTGTATATGAGGTGATTACGACTGAATATGACACCAACAGTAATGTTACCAGTGTACAAGACGACCGGTCCACTATTAAAAAGGACGTTCAATCATTTATTGACACTGAAATCATCAAGGACACAACTACATCTAAAAATGTCATTGAAGACGTCTCTACTGATCGCAGGAGTATTGTTAATAAAGAGTTTATTACCGATGTTGTTGATAAGACATCAACTGTTGATGTTAAAGATGTCAATATTGTTGAGAACATCACCAATATCAAAGAAATTGTAAGTAAAAAGTTGTAATTTGCGGTTATGTAGTAATCATACTAAAATATGCAACCAAATAAACATATTTGTTTTTCTATAGAATGAAGTTGAAAATGTGACCAAAGTGGATAAAATCATCGACAACAAAGTAATAAACATCACGAAAGTCATTAAAGAGGAGCCCAAACCCACGAAAGTCACACTGCCCAAGAAGGAGGTGTGCATTTGTGAAATGTGTACTTGCGGGTGAGTGAACACCAAATATTAATTAAAATTCCCCTCACACTTCGTAATACATTCCATTTATACTTTCATAAACTTTTTTTGAACATCTGTATCAAGTATCACTGCAACAATTATTGCGAATATTGAATCGTAAGCAGAAACATGAAAAAAAAAACAGGTTTGAAAGTTTCATAGGTGTCTGTCTATAAAGGCAAGGCGTTCTTTTTTCGCGTTCGTTCACGTTGCGTAAACATGTCTCGATGATGTCATGTATACCGGCGCTGTTTATGGCCAAATGCGGCGTTTTTTTTAAACGAGTGCTAAGTACCTATGCAGTAAATAAAGACTTGCGCCTGAAAAGTGAGGAAGGTGAGCAAGAGCAACATCGGCGACTTCGATCGTATTGCGTGTAAAATCAAGTCGTGTAACATCACGTCTCACCCACTTAAGAAGGATAAACCTTGAGACAATGCGCTGCATGTGCACTTATGCACGTATGGTAATAAATAAATTCATTAAAAGGTGAAAACTCACCAACCACGTAGCGACATTTATAGTTTTGGTCATTTGGTCCCGCATCGTTAATTATGATGATTAAGATGTACACTGATGATGATATGGTACGTGCCGCATGCTAATGAAGTCGAAATGTATAATGCCTACAATTGGAAAAGGTGATGAATTACGACTAAAAATGGCTATTATTCAAGTTCAAGTTATGTGTACTAGCCTTGCAAACTCAATAATATAGTTTATCAAATACTTACTTACCTTTTTTTATTTTATAGCCTTTAGACTTGAACATGACGAGCATGTATTACACTTTCATATTAATTTGAGGTTATGCATCTAGTATAACAATACAGTTATGTGTATTATGATATAGGCAACTAAATATACACTAAAGTAAACACTTGGGAGAAAAGTAAATTTCATTGAAGTACATTTTATAAAAAAGATGATTCACATAAACCTGTCTGTATAATAATTCAATTAGAATACCATTTAGAATCATAAAAACGTTTCACTTCTCACTTCTCAGTAATTATAATATAAAGAATCCAGTCTGTTTGTTTGTTAATTTTCGAAGGCCGCCTCGCGCGCAGAGGTCAAGCACTATCGCAGGCAACTAATACTAAAGTCTGTGTAAAAATGTAAATTTTATGAACGAGTGTAAACTGTACACATACAGAGTATCACATCTTGGAGAATGTTTGCCAGTTTAAAAATAGAGCGAATTAATTAATTCTTTTCGGCGTGTTTCTATTTTGTTTTGTTTATTTTTCTACTTTTTCTTTTCTTCCTTTTTCTCATATAAGTCGGCGAGATGGGTAATTAACAGTGAGAATCGTTTATTTTAATGAATATACAAGTAACGGTAAACTGTTAATGATATAGCACATTAATCGATCTTTAACTGTGCATTGAGAAGTTAAATATTTGGTATTTGGTGAACCATCTGTTCTTTTGAAACTTCCTACACATTTGTTTATTTTGCGGACATCCTGTATTATTCACACTGGTTTCTCTACTTACTGATGACCATACTCGTTCGTAGCATATGCTAATGCCATCATTGACATCAATTAAAATCCGTGTAGTGGTTCTGATTGGTCGTAAAAATGACCGCGCACTTAATCCGAATGGCCTAATAATAATAATTGCGGATATGTACACGTTATTTGATACAAGTTTATTTATTACTGCACAGTGTTCAATAAAAATGTCGATTTATATTTAATTATGATTTTTAGAAAGTCGTGAATGATGGTTATGTAATTTTACTATGGGAAACAAATGGATTTTATTTTGATGTAAGCTTAATTGCCTATGTAAATAATATTCGTATCATTTGCCTAATGTAAGTTTTAAATTGCAATGAAAATGAATAATTATTATGTTAGCAATTAATCAATTTATATAAGAAGATAATTTCATTGTTCTCGATTTCAAGGTGTTGGTGTGTTTAAACTTGAAATTCGCCATTTTAGGTGATGACAACTTGAGTCACCAGACTCACCTTGTCACAATTCAATTTCAGGAAAATTTACATTTTGAGATTGGGATTAATCTGCATACGGCAAACAACTCAATCAGCCTAAAGACCACGACTAAAATAAATAAGCTAGTAATTTGCGATTAAAATGTCACTACGTGTTATTGTACGAATGGCCATTTTTGCAATGCTTGCAAACTTTTTTTTTCTCTCTGATTAGTACGATTGATTTTCTCTGGAGTTCTAGAGTCGGTTGAGTCTCGAAAAAGTTCGCATGTGTTCTCATTTACTGTGAATTACTTTTCACTGTTCGCACTGAAGTAGGTGTCATTGAGTAGGCGTTAAATACTTTGGAAATTATAAGAATAAACAGGTTGCGGTTCGCATTATTACTCACTAACTTGCCCACTGAAACGAATCGTCACATACTGGGCGTTTAAAATATATAGTATTAACACTAAAATTGAGCATAAGGTAATAACAAAAATCACAATCAATTTTATTATACCAAAAAATGACCTTATGATTATATAACATATAACTTCTTGTCTTTTATTAAAAAAATGTGGGTTAAATACATAAATGCAATTTGTTCAAGCGACTAAACTACAATTCAAAGAGGCATTACACGCGTAGAACAAAGCGCGAACACGCGACAACTTTCAGACATCCGTAACGGATCATGTACTTACGAATGTGGGCAATTACGTCATTGCGCGAGAACAATTTGTCGGCAATCAAGTAATTATTGTGTTGTGTTGGTGCCAAATCCGATGTCATTGTTAAGCATTCAATATTTGACCATTTTAAAGGCTATTTTAAGTTTTAAGTGAATATAAACTAATGTAGACCTATCTATTGTTAAAACAACAAACACGATTTATACTTATTTGTTCCATGCAAATAAAAAAAGAACGAATTGCTATGAATGACGAAACATTACTAAATCAGCTTGCTGTGCAACAAAAGGGAAGTAGGCATAAAACGCTACCAGAACCAATCCGAATACCGGAGAAAGAAGGAGCCTATCGATTTGCGACTAAACGACGAGTCAGGCACGACTGAACACCTCTGTCGCTGCGCGCTCCTCTTCAATCACCGCAGACTACCCGCGAAAAGCGGTGGGGGTAGATGCAATGTTCAGGTACCTGTCAATACAAGGAGAAGTGAAAGGGCATGGTGCGTGGTTAACTGCGTGAGGGTAGATGTCATTGATGGGTGTGTCGCTTGCTTTCTATTGCCCCGTATCCAACATTTTTAAATTCCTGGGGACAAAAATAAAAATATAAGAAAAAAGCTAAACAACCTAAAAGACAAAAATCTTAAAAAATAGAGCCAATAGCGGAAATAACATTTTTTGTTGTTTCAGTATAAAATGTAAAAAATTGAATTCATTTTCCGGTGCGTTTAGCGAATGCTCATAATATCATGGATTTTCCAAGCCGAAAACTTCATTATTCATGCACGTTCGAGTGAAGCGCTGCGTGAAGAAGCAACTAATTCAGGCTAAACAAATTTACATATGAACGATGTACTTCACATCTGCTTTGTGCAAATTTTAAATGCAACTCGTGATTTGCGTGCCTTTAGCTTTTTGTAACACATTAAATACTTTTACTTTCGATTAGAAGATAGAGACTACATAGCCACGACCCCATTCAAACAAAATAAATAAAATTTAAATGATCTATGCTTCGAAATTATATTAAAAATTAAAATTCCTGAAATGTAAATGATATTTGTGTCTATTACATATACGATATTACAATTCTACGAGTGGGTATTGTGAAAATATTTCAAGGTTCAAATAGGTTGCAATGCAACGTTTTTTTTTTCATTCGTTACGCTCGTGGCGTTCATTCAAATGCGTTTGTAGAGTTCGCGCTCCAGCGATTTTTAACCGTCGGCATTGTTGATCAAACAAATCGACTTGTTAATTATGGAAAACTCGTACTCTTGCTTACTAAAAGTTGGATAATCAAATAATATTTACTCAAAATTTGGATAAATAGTTAAAAATCATAGAAATTACTGGTTAAGCTCCTCCCTTAATAATTAACCTATTAAAAGTTCATAGTATATGCAACCGAATATAATATAGCCTGTAAAAATACAATATAATTAATGATATAGCAAATCATAGTTCATAAATGATGTGAAAAAGTTTTTTGGATTTCGCCCAATTTTATTTTATTGATTATAACGTAATTTATTTCGACTGTAGTGATAAAACACCACTGACACACAAAACGATGGCGTAAGAAGTGGCCGGTGGTGGGCACAAGGCGGCACGGTTTGAAAACTGGGTGAACGGCACCACCACCGCCACCACTACTGTTTCACTGTTACTGCTTTAACGGTGTTGCTGCCGCCGCCGCCGCCAGTGCGCTGAATGAACGAACGCGAGTACTATCCAACCGTAAAAAATTGAATAAACCTCTATTAACGGCGGTTGAATGGGGTAGCTCGTAACGCATTGTCCACGATACAATAAATCTATTGTAACATACTTTCAATCGGCAAAGAAGTCATTCGGATAATATTGCGCTTTTAAAAGTTAACAGGTAAATTTACTTGTATGAATTATCACACATAGAAGGTAGATTTATATGTTAGTAGCGATAATAGACCTAAAATATTTATTATTTGCCGATTGCGTCATTTATGCGAATATTTCTTTTCATTTTTTTTTTTCATTCAAACGTTTTGTCGGTAGAATCAATACAAATGTGCCGATTTATTATATGCAACCAACATTTCTATTAAATTTGAACTGCATCAAGAAATTATTTATTTATAAATGGGATCTTGTACTTGTACTTGTACTGTAATTGTAATTAGGAAATGTGACATTCAATAATTAATGTTCTGCTAATTGTTGCACGTGCCGTGTGACTCAGGTTACTCTTAAATACTTAAAACACTCATTCTCCTATACAATCGATTTTCCTCGGTGTTGTTTGACTTATTCTAACGAATTTCATTTCTACCTTGCAGTCGCCACAGCTGCCCGCACAATCCAGAAAAGTATAATGACCACCTCCACCTTGAAGGTCCGTTTATAGGTACACCTAAAGATGAGTACAATGCGACGCGCGGGGAAAGGGCCCCGATTAAAATTCCCCAGGATAATCTGAAACTTGAGGGCGATTTTGTTAAGCGTACACCTGATGACTGGAAGCCTGCAGATAGGCCCAAACAAAAGAAACCACAGGATAATTTGTACAACGAAGGTGATTTTGAGCGTCCTGACAAGGTTTGTTATCGTCCCGGTGAGAGACCCACACCTATCAGACACAATGACAATCTTCGTTTGGAGGGAGATTTTGAGACCCCTGAAAAACCGAAGTTTGTACCTGCAGAACGTCCAAAACAAAAGAAACCCGAAGATAATTTATACATGGAAGGTGACTTTCCTAAGCGTAAACCTGATGAATGGCAACCTGCAGAAAGGCCCAAACAGAAGAAACCTCAAGATAACTTGTACAACGAAGGTGATTTTGATCGCCCTGATCGTCCAGAGTACCGCCCAGCTGAAAGACCATCACCAATTAAACCAGGTGACAATTTAAAACAGGAAGGTGACTTTGAACGCCCTGTTAAGGAAAAATATAGACCCGGCGAGAGGCCATCGCCAGTTAAGCAACCTGATAATTTGAAACAAGAGGGTACCTTTGAAAGACCTGATAAACCCAAATTTGTTCCTGCAGAACGTCCAAGACAAAAAAAGCCTGAAGATAATTTATATCTTGAAGGAGATTTTCCAAAACGTAAACCTGATGAATGGCAACCTGCAGAAAGGCCTAAACAAAAGAAGCCTCAAGATAACTTATATAATGAAGGTGATTTTGATCGTCCCGATCGTCCAGAATATCGCCCAGCTGAACGACCTTCCCCAATTAAACCAGGTGATAATCTTAAATTAGAAGGAGATTTTACTGGAACCAGGGAAGTCATAACTGACTACAGAACTTTCAAGGGTGAACGTGCTGAGGTTACCCGTCGTGTAGATAACATTGTACTTACTGGTGATTTTATTGGTAAGTGTAAATATTTAAAATAAGAACAGAATAAATATATGTTATTATTTTTGTGTTAATTTTTTCCCAGACGAAACCACGAACAAATCAACTTTCACAGGTGAACTTATTGAACGCGTTTCCCCAGTTCGTCGTAATACCTGGACAAAGGTTGATGGTGAGTTCATCCATGACACTACAAACCGTTCGGAATTCATCGATCACACCAATATTGAACGTACTACTCTGGTTCAGAAGAGGAGGGACAACTTAACTGTAGAAGGCGACATGTATTTTACAACATCTACCACTGAAGAGTTCACTGAGAAGAATGTGCCGGTTGAACAAAGACGTCGGAGAACCTGGACTAAGGACGATGTTGAGAAATTTTATTCTACTAGAGATGATATAGTCCATACCACCTCCCAAGATACATATAAAGTTATCAAAGATGTTAATATCAGAGAAGATGTTGTCATACATAGAGATAATCTTACTCTTGAAGGACCTTTTGATGGTAGTACCAGAGCTAAGGAAGATTTTGTGCCCAAAACAGTGGAACGGCCAACTCCAACAAAACCGGTCGATAACTTAAAATCAGAAGGATCATTTGATAAACGCAAACCAGTAGAATGGAAACCATCTGAAAGACCCTCTCCGATTAAACCCGATGATAATTTAAAACAAGAAGGTACTTTTGAAAGACCTGAAAAACCTAAATTTGTTCCGGCTGAGCGCCCAAAACAAAAGAAACCCGAAGATAATCTATATATGGAAGGTGATTTCCCTAAACGTAAACCTGATAAATGGCAACCTGCAGAAAGGCCTCAACAGAAGAAACCTCAAGATAACTTATACAACGAAGGAGAGTTTGATCGTCCTGATCGTCCGGAATACCGACCGGCGGAAAGACCGTCTCCAATTAAACCAGGCGATAACTTAAAGCAAGAGGGCACTTTCGAAAGACCAGATAAGCCTAAGTTTGTTCCGGCTGAACGCCCAAAACAGAAGAAACCCGAAGATAATCTATATATGGAAGGTGATTTTCCCAAACGTAAGCCTGATGAATGGCAACCTGCAGAAAGGCCCAAACAGAAGAAACCTCAAGATAACTTATATAATGAAGGAACTTTTGACCGTCCTGAACGTCCTGAATATCGTCCAGCTGAAAGACCTTCTCCAATTAAACCTGGTGATAATTTAAAACAAGAAGGAGATTTTGAACGCCCAGTAAGAGAAAAATATAGACCAGGAGAAAGACCGACGCCATTCAAACAGCCTGATAACTTAAAACAGGAAGGTACCTTTGAAAGACCTGATAAACCCAAATTTATTCCTGCAGAACGGCCTATACAGAAAAAACCTGAAGATAATTTGTATCTTGAAGGTGATTTTCCTAAACGTAAACCTGATGAATGGCAACCAGCTGAAAGACCCAAACAAAAGAAGCCCCAAGATAATTTGTATAATGAAGGTGACTTTGATCGCCCTAATCGTCCAGAGTATCGTCCAGCAGAAAGGCCCTCACCGATTAAACCAGGAGATAATTTAAAACAGGAGGGTGATTTTGAACGTCCAGTAAAGGAGAAATACAGACCTGGAGAAAGGCCAACGCCTTTTAAACAACCAGATAATTTGAAGCAAGAAGGTACTTTTGAAAGACCTGATAAACCCAAATTTATTCCTGCTGAACGACCTAAACAAAAGAAACCTGAAGATAATTTATATATGGAAGGCGACTTCCCTAAACGTAAACCTGATGAATGGCAACCAGCAGAAAGGCCCAAACAAAAGAGACCCCAAGATAACTTATATAATGAAGGAGATTTTGATCGTCCTGTTCGGCCAGAATATCACCCAGCTGAAAGACCATCACCAATAAAACCAGGAGATAATTTGAAACAGGAGGGTGATTTTGAACGTCCAGTTAAAGAAAAATATAGACCGGGTGAGAGGCCCACGCCATTCAAGCAGCCTGATAACTTGAAGCAAGAAGGTACGTTTGAAAGACCAGATAAACCTAAATTTGTCCCAGCCGAACGCCCAAAACAGAAAAAGCCAGAAGATAATTTGTATCTTGAGGGTGATTTCCCAAAACGTAAACCTGATGATTGGCAACCTGCTGAAAGACCTAAACAAAAGAAACCTCAAGATAACTTATACAATGAAGGAGAGTTTGACCGTCCTGACCGTCCTGAATATCGCCCAGCTGAGAGACCATCGCCAATAAAACCAGGGGATAATTTGAAACAAGAGGGTGACTTTGAGCGTCCAGTAAAGGAAAAATACCGACCTGGAGAAAGGCCAACACCATATAAACAACCTGATAATTTGAAGCAAGAAGGGACTTTTGAAAGACCAGATAAACCCAAATTTGTTCCTGCAGAACGCCCAAAACAAAAGAAACCCGAAGACAATCTATACATGGAAGGTGATTTCCATAAGCGTAAACCTGATGAATGGCAACCAGCAGAAAGGCCCAAACAAAAGAAGCCTCAAGATAACTTATACAACGAAGGTGATTTTGATCGTCCTGATCGTCCGGAATACCGTCCAGCTGAAAGACCCTCGCCAATCAGACCTGGTGATAATTTGAAGCAAGAAGGAGACTTTGAACGTCCAGTTAAAGAGAAATATCAACCAGGCGAAAGACCTACTCCATTCAAACAACCTGATAATTTGAAACAAGAAGGCACGTTTGAAAGACCGGATAAACCTAAATTTATCCCTGCAGAACGTCCAAAACAAAAGAAACCTGAGGATAATTTATATATGGAAGGTGACTTCCCAAAACGTAAACCTGATGAATGGCAACCAGCCGAGCGACCCAAACAGAAGAAACCACAAGATAATTTGTATAACGAAGGAGAATTTGATCGTCCTGATCGCCCAGAATACCGTCCAGCTGAAAGGCCATCGCCGATCAAACCTGGCGA
Organism: Dalotia coriaria; assembly: GCF_025399875.1. Taxonomy (NCBI): domain Eukaryota; kingdom Metazoa; phylum Arthropoda; class Insecta; order Coleoptera; family Staphylinidae; genus Dalotia; species Dalotia coriaria. The sequence goes on from NW_027045451.1 coordinate 7,844,625, forward strand.
TAATTTGAAACAAGAGGGTGATTTTGAACGTCCAGTTAAAGAAAAATACCGACCTGGAGAAAGGCCATCTCCAGTGAAGCAACCTGACAACTTAAAACAAGAGGGCACGTTTGATAGACCTGATAAGCCCAAGTTCATCCCTGCGGAACGTCCAAAGCAAAAGAAACCAGAAGATAATTTATATATGGAAGGTGACTTCCCTAAACGTAAACCTGACGAATGGCAACCAGCCGAAAGGCCCAAACAGAAAAAGCCTCAAGACAATTTGTACAATGAGGGAGATTTTGATCGTCCCCATCGTCCAGAATATCGCCCAGCTGAAAGACCTTCACCAATCAAGCCAGGTGATAATCTTAAGCAAGAAGGGGACTTTGATCGCCCAGTTAAAGAAAAGTATAGACCTGGTGAGAGACCTACGCCCTTCAAACAACCTGATAATTTGAAACAAGAAGGTACCTTTGAAAGACCTGACAAACCCAAATTTGTTCCCGCCGAACGTCCAAAGCAAAAGAAACCGGAAGATAATTTATATATGGAGGGTGACTTTCCTAAACGCAAACCTGATGAGTGGCAACCAGCAGAACGACCCAAACAGAAGAAACCACAGGATAATTTGTATAACGAAGGAGAGTTTGATCGTCCTGATCGCCCAGAATACCGTCCAGCTGAAAGGCCATCGCCGATCAAACCAGGGGATAATTTGAAGCAGGAAGGCACTTTCGATAGACCAGAGAAACCCAAGTTCGTTCCGGCTGAACGCCCAACCCAGAAGAAACCCGAAGATAATCTATATATGGAAGGTGATTTCCCTAAACGTAAACCCGATGAATGGCAACCCGCAGAAAGGCCCAAACAAAAGAAACCTCAAGACAATCTATACAATGAAGGAGAGTTTGATCGCCCTGATCGTCCAGAGTATCGTCCAGCTGAGAGCCTTCACCAATCAAACCTGGCGATAACCTAAAACAAGAAGGTACCTTTGAAAGGCCCGAGAAACCTAAATTTGTGCCTGCGGAACGTCCCAAACAAAAGAAACCTAAGGACAATTTACTAACAGAAGGCGAATTTGAAAAACCGGAACGTGTTCCAGTTGGGCCCGCTGAAAGGCGAGTGTTGATAAAACAGGAAGACAATTTGATACTAGAAGGAGAAAGTATGATGCAACGACGGGATGATTATACAATTATCAAAGGCGAACGAGTGGATATCATTGTAAGAGAAGACAATTTGAAGATGGAGGGTGAGTTTATTGATAATCGTAGGCGTGATGACTATATTGTTGTCAAGGGCGAAAGAGCTGATGTGGTTGTGAGAGAAGACAATCTTAAATTGACTGGAGAATTTACCGATATTCGTAGTAGCGATGATTATTGTGTAACAAAGGGTGAAAGAGCAACGATTGTCACACGTGAAGACAATTTGAAAATGGAAGGTGAGTTTAATGAATATCGGAAGCGTGATGAATTCTCTACCAAACGAATTGATCGTTCGGAGATTATCAAACATGAGGACAATTTATATATGGAAGGAGACTTTGAAAAGCGGGTTATACAGAAAGTTGAACCTGGAGAAAGAAGGACACCTATTAAACATGGTGATAATCTTTACTTAGAAGGTGACTTTACTACACCAGTGAAGCCAAAATTCCAGCCAGCTGAACGCGTTACACCTAAAAAACCTAAAGATAATCTTCATAATGAAGGAGATTTTGAAAGACCTAAACATGAACCGGTTGGCCCTGGAGAAAAGAGAACTCCGATACGACATGGAGACAATCTCTTCCTGGAAGGTGACTTTTACTACTCCAGAAAAGCCTAAATTCCAGCCAGCTGAACGTGTTACACCCAAGAAACCTAAAGATAATCTTCATAATGAAGGAGATTTTGAAAGACCTAAACATGAACCAGTTGGCCCTGGAGAAAAGAGAACTCCGATACGACATGGAGACAATCTCTTCCTGGAAGGTGACTTTGTTACTCCCGAAAAGCCAAAATTCCAACCCGCAGAACGTGTCACACCCAAAAAACCTAAAGATAATCTTCATAATGAAGGAGATTTTGAAAGACCTAAATATGAACCAGTGGGTCCTGGAGAAAAGAGAACTCCGATACGTCATGGAGACAATCTCTTCCTAGAAGGTGACTTTGTTACTCCCGAAAAGCCAAAATTCCAGCCTGCAGAACGTGTTACTCCTAAAAAACCTAAGGATAATCTTCAGAATGAAGGAGATTTTGAAAGACCTAAACATGAACCGGTTGGTCCTGCAGAAAAAAGAACTCCGATTTACCATAGTGACAACTTGTTCTTAGAAGGAGACTTTACGACTCCAGAAAAACCGAAGTTTCAACCTGCTGAACGTGTTACTCCTAAGAAACCTATTGATAACCTTCACAATGAAGGGGACTTTGATAGGCCCAAACATGAACCAATTGGGCCTGGTGAAAGAAGGACTCCAATTAGACATGGAGATAACCTCTTTATGGAAGGAGATTTTGTTACTCCAGAAAAACCTAAATTCCAACCAGCTGAACGCGTAACGCCCAAGAAACCTAAAGATAATCTTTGTAACGAAGGAGACTTTGAGAGACCTAAGCATGAACCATTTGGACCCGGTGAGAGAAGAACTCCAATACGTCATGGAGACAATCTTTTCATGGAGGGTGATTTTACTACTCCAGAAAAGCCTAAATTTCAACCCGCCGAACGTGTCACACCGAAGAAACCTAAAGATAACTTACAAAATGAAGGTGATTTTGAAAGGCCAAAACATAAACCAATTGGCCCTGGCGAGCGTAGAACACCAATACGTCATGGAGATAATCTTTTCATGGAGGGTGATTTTACTACTCCAGAAAAGCCTAAATTTCAGCCTGCTGAACGTGTCACCCCTAAGAAACCTAAAGATAACTTACAAAATGAGGGTGATTTTGAAAGACCAAAACATAAACCAATTGGTCCAGGTGAACGTCGAACCCCAATTCGTCATGGAGACAATCTATTCCTGGAAGGAGACATTGTAACTCCAGAAAAACCTAAATTTCAGCCAGCGGAACGTGTTACTCCTAAAAAGCCAAAAGATAATCTTCAAAATGAAGGCGATTTTGAGAGACCAACTCAAAAACCTGTTGGTCCCGGGGAACGTCGTACTCCAATTCGGCACAATGACAATCTATTCACTGAAGGAGAATTCACAACTCCAGAGAAGCCTAAATTCGTACCAGCTGAACGCGTTACTCCTAAGAAGCCTAAAGACAACTTGCAAACTGAGGGTACTTTTGAAAAACGCGTAACCACTGTGGTCACCAAAGGAGAACGCGCAGAAATTGTCAAACACGAAGACAACCTCAAAATGGGAGGTGACTTTATTGGTAAACCCAAGGACGACTTTAAACCAGTTCGTGGTGACCGAGCTCCTGTAAAGAAACCACAAGATAACTTAAAGCTGACCGGAGATTTTAAATCAACCACCACCGCACAGAGCCAATTTACAGTGGTCCAAGGAGAACGTGCTGTTATCAAAAAACACGAGGATTCTTTGAAAGTCACCAGCGGAACTACCGATTATACCACAACAAGCAGGGAATCAATGTCTCCTAAAAAAGTTACAACACCATCTCCAACCCATGCTATTGTTAACAGAAGAAGACATATGGAATCCAGCATCGTAATTGGCAGTGACTATGGTACCAGTACCAATAATGTAAGGAGCACAGTGAAAAACGTAAAAGATGTCAGGGAAACCAATGTGAGGTCGTCAAATATTAAGGATACTACTGTGAAAGAAACCAATGTGGTTAAAGATACTGTGAATAAAATATCAGGCGACAGCAAGACGGATACATCAACAGATGTTAAGACCTTAGCAGATGGTACCATTGTAAAGACGACCAGGACAATCACGAAAGTGCGACAAGGTCAGGTAAATGGTCATCATCAACAAAGTGCCACAGAGAAATCCACGTCGAGCACAAATATCAACCAAATCAACAAATCGTCATCTTCAACACACGTCAGTCACAACACGCAACAATCAAGCTCGAATGTCAATCAACAGTCAACCTTGATGTCTTCATCATCAAACATCTCCAATGTAAACCAAGTGTCAAAGTCGTCATCATCCGCTCACATTTCTAAATCAACCCTTAATCAAAACACTCTACAACAAACCTCTTCATCATCTGCTCTGAACGAAATCAAGTCCCATCACGACAGTCATCACAGGAAAAGCGTAATGTCTTCGAACGTAGACATGTCCAACCAAATACTGCATCGAAAATCACAGGTATCTTCAGTTGATAACGTACACTCTCAACACATGTCCAATACAAGTACAGGAATGGATATTCGTAAATCCATCTGTAACATACACGATCAAGGCTATGTCAACAAGTCGCACCATCATGACTCATCAAGAAACACGTTGTCGTCGATTCATAGATCAAGCCAGGAAGCAACCCAATCACAAAACATCAAGAAAGGAGGATGGTCCAACGCGTCTTATCAAGTTATCGATCGCCCACAAAAAATTGTACGCAGAGATAACCTCTCAGTAGGAGGAAACTTCTACGGATCATCAGAAGCGAAATCTTACGGTAACTTCACGAAACAACAGAATATTCAACAAGTTGAACGAGTTACGCGTCGTTCGAATATGTCGCATATCACTCTTGGAGAAAGTAATGTCAACGTGGTTACTTCTTATAAAAAAGAGTACACTCCAAGGAATATTGGGCCTTGTCCTGCTACATTGATCGACACGCCCAAGACGCCATTCCGTCACACCAGGGACACCAAAACTCATAAATTCTATTCGGTTGAAACAAAGTAAATGCATTACATTAACTTTTTTACATTGCTTTTTTACGTATTGGACTTTTGAATGGAGCTTTAATTTGATTTTCCTAGAATTTGCTTTGATTTATATTACTTACATATAATTGATTATTTTCTTTATATTATTATGCAATTGTAATCAATTTTTTTTTTATGCTACCATACAGCATGTGCTTAAGAATCGTAACATTGTGATAAGGCAACTTGCGCGTATGCAAACGTGTAAGTTTGAGCAATTGTTTTCTAACCATGACTATATTATATTAGATTTAAGTTTATATTTTAGTACTTGATACGCAATCGTTAAACAAATGCAATAATGTTTGTTTTCTCGCTTTTTGTTCGTTTATGTTATTCGTTTTATGTTTATCTTATCGAATAAAATATCTATTACTTAATGCTTTTTATGATTTTTTTAAAATAGCTCCAATGATTATTTGTAATCATCAAAATGACATTGGATGCTCGAGTTTAACTATTTACAAAGAATTATAAACATTTTAAAAAATGGGACACAATTTAATAGCAGTGAGCTATTAATTTTAGTGTTTCATTGTTTATTTATTGTTCTTATCAGTTATTTAAAGCGGCCATTTTGAATTTGAAATATCAGGAATTGCTAAACCAACTGCCTTGTAAATATTATCAAAATAAATCACTACTTTTGTAAAAACTAATATTTAATTCTCCCATACTACGTTATTTTTTTATCAATTTATTAAGGATGCACTGTTATTACATTTCTTGTGGGTGTTAGATAAGTCCAGCGAATATAAAAACAATACCCAGAATAAATTTCGGTTAGTTATGAGCAAAATGTTTTGGTTATCGTGTTGTGTAGTTTTAGCGACATGTTTTTTTCAAATGCCAACAATCTCGGCGGGTTCTAGAGTGCATCGTGTTCGCCGCATTGTGGGAGGCGCACCGGCACAAGTACCGCCTGCTGATGATCCTAAAGTTTACCTTCGTTTCGCTGGAAAAGCTGCACAAATTAAAGGTGTATTAGACCAACCACATTATGTCTTTAGAGGAATACGATATGGATTGAAACCATCCGGAAAAGACAGATTTCAGGTAAAATATATAAAATGCAATGGAATTATTATAAATTTATTATTTACCTATTATAGCGTCCTAGACAATATTTCCTTGAAGGTGACATTGATGCAACATTGTATCCGCCGCCATGTTTGCAAACAATTCCTGGTGATGGACGAGTCATCGGCAGTGAAGATTGTTTATTCCTCAATGTGTTTACACCTGATTTACCTGATGGCACTGAAGGACTACCGGTTGTTATATGGATCCATGGTGGTGGTTTTAGATATGGATCAGCATCACAATATGGAGTATGCATAAAATAAAAACAAAATGGCAGAATAATTACTTTGTGTTGACCTATAGGTTAGAAATTTAGTGGGAAAACAATTGGTAATCGTCCCGATTCAATATCGTTTAGGTACATTAGGTTTTCTTAGCACTGGTACACCTGAACTTCCTGGTAATGCGGCTCTTTGGGACATGGCCCTTGCAGTGCAATGGGTTCGTAATTATATAGGTTATTTTGGTGGCAACCCACATCGCATCGTTGTAATGGGGCAAGGATCTGGTGCCAGTAGTGCTCTAATGGTTGCATTATCCAACATAGCAAAAGGTTCGATATTAAAATTATATCTAACTTATTTTTGATAATATAATTAATTTAATTAATAAATAGGTTCTATAAGTGCGGTAGTTGCAATGTCAGGCACAGCTATCTCAAACTGGGCTGTGGAAAATGCGCCAATGATAACTGCCCGCGAGATTGCGGAATATCACGGATGTCCAACAACATCCGCCATGATTCTACTGAAATGTTTGCAAAATGTAAATGCAGAGATAATCGCAGAAGGCGACACTATCTTGGAACGAACGCGTTTGACCAATCGAGGATTCGTCACTGGCCTGAACGGAATGCTTGGTGCTGCGCCAAATGCAGAGGGACGTTTTGATGGCCGGTCGCTACCGGCCGCCATTGAACAGCCTCCAATGGATGATATGACTCAAGGAAATATTCCTAAAATACCGATTCTAACTGGTATAACACGCGATGAAACAAAGCGCGCGGTTGAAAGTCAATACCAAAGTGAAATAATAGAGAAACTCAAGGGCATTCCCAATTTTATGGACCAAGTTTTGATTAAAAACTTACAAAATTGTACCCATATTAATGACGCTGCTAAAAATGGTACTAAACAAAGTGGAGGATATTTTAATCTCTTAAATCCACTACAATTTCGAAATTATTTAAAAATCGCAAGAAATAATTTCATTCAGGGACTAAGTAAAATCGCTGAAGCAACAAGTAAGGTTATATAAGTAAAATAATTACTATAAGGTAACTAATATTGCTTTTGCATATAGATGATGCACTGTTTAATTTACCAGCATTTTTGACGGCTGATTTATGGTCTAAAAAGGGAGTCGAATCATATTTGTATCGTTTTGACCATATTAGTCAAAATAAAAACGGTTTTGGTCATTTGTTCCTTAGAGGATTGCCTATTATTGGAAATAATACGGCAGGTAGGATTTATCTGCTTACAATCAATCAATTTTACTTTAAATATAACTTTAAAATAACTAATTACAGAATTAAACGATACTGTAAGCCATGGCGACGACTTGGCTTTCATTTTCGAAGCTCGTAACCTCGACGGATCAGCAATGGACCCACCACCAGTACTAAGCGAAGAAGATCTTAAGGTGTGCGACGAATATACGCGTATAATCGCTGAGTTTGCACGCACCGGAAAAATCACCATCGATAAGAAACCTGTAGAGAAATTTTCCGGAAGTAATTTTATTCAAATTGCAAAGAAACCAAAGGCTAACAATAACTTTCGGTTCTGTGAAATGGCGCTATGGGCGGGTCTTGCCGATAGATTAAAGAGTAGCACGTGTCAATTCTTGAACGCGTTAGACACAACTGTAAAAAGTGCCGAGAACTTATTTTTTGATACAGTAGCGCCAGCGCAGAAAAATATCGGCCAAGGATTGGCCGATACACAGAAAGCTATTGGCAATACTGCACAAAAGATCAATCCGTTGAACCTTTTCAACCGGAAACCAGCGACGCCCAAAACAAAAACTAACTAACGCGATGATATTTGATTATTTTATTGGTTTTTGTTTAGGTACACGAATACAAGCGAAATCCAAATAACATATAATATGTAGAAGTACATCGAACGCAGGTTTTCAGAACTTTGTTTGTATAGACATCCTAATACAGCAGATATACCGAGAACAAAACAATACCTATCGTCCATAACCGGGATGTGAGTGTGCGATGTATTTATAACAATGGGTCAATTTCGTTTTTGTTAAATCTTAAAGACACTGGGGACATCACCACAACATGTAAACACGTACGAAAAATATTCATATATCCGCCCACGATAATCGCGCAATTCCTCGCTCTCTCTCTCCATATATAGATATTCTTTTTGCCTACTCACTATGCTTATGGATTTACTTTGTTATTTACAAAACGCATTCGCAAACTTAAATAAGTATTTTGATCAGTCAATATAAAATATATGATTCATTGTATATTATATGTCCATCTGTACTAAAAGATGCGCGCCTCGCCGAGATCAAACGTTTTTCAAGTTACGTTTACAGATACACAACATACTCAACATTATATAACATTTTTCAACATTTATCAAGAATCTCGAATCCAAGTAGAAAAATATTCGTTGCACCTTGTCAATCCATACAAACCAAACACGCAATTATCATTATATATCATTAACAATTATTCTAATAATGCATTTCGTAAATGAACAATTTCACAATTTGTATATAAGTGAAATATGTGTAATAATATAAGCTCGACGTAGATTGCAATATGCAATCGTAAAGAGTTCAATTTGATTTGTTATCGAATCAGCTATAGATAAAATGGACACAAGTACGAATATATGCACAAGGGTACACAATCACAATTAGTGTTCTTTACAAGTTTCTAAAATTACATTTTTTGTTTCGTGAATCTGATTCACTGATTGCACAAAACACGTGTTTTATGTGCTGGGCACCTTCAGAAACCGAAATGCACAAAATGGCAGCGGCGCCTGTTAGTAAATCATAAGACCCTTTCCCTCATAAAGAACTCAGCGTGTGTATCACAGTCGTTTCATATGTTCTAAAATAATTATTCAGGCACATCTTTAAAAATGTCATCGATATTAGACTTGCTAATAAGTTCGCAATCAGGTAGGCTCGGTTCCAGGCTAACATTAACACCTTTCAACTCTCCATCCGAAAATGTGGAATATACAGTGTTGCTGTCGTCCGTCGGCGCTGGCATAAAGTTAATCGGCTTCTCCTTAATAGGCTGCCCGTTCAGCAGATAATCATGGCCCTGACCATAATTAAATGTCTCTGAAGCAAGTGGTGTGGTCGGATAGGATTTAGAGCTGACATTAATTTTATCAAATGTTTGAAAATCTACAGTAGGATGATAGGGGAGTGGTGTATTCGGCACCGATCTGGACGGAAACTTAAGCTCATCATCATTCCGCGTACGGCACGATGCATTGTCAAACATGTGTAGATCGCCTGGTAGTGATTCCATATCGTTGATGAGCTCATTGACGGCCATATTTTCATTCAGCTCTGAACTCATACCCGCCGGCGGGTAGTTAAACGCATTGTAGATTTGATTCTGTTCGGCGTTAACAGGGACAGACTGTGAGCGGAAGGAATTATGAGGTTGTGGTAAAGTATCGTCTATTACATGCGGAGGATAAGCGGATTGTGTACTGGGATAAAACTTACCATACGCGTATGTTTTTGGACTCGGCGGTGCCGACATCGGTAAATTTACCATTGTATTACGATACTCGACAGGGTCGTGGTGGTGGTTGAGTTTCAGCTCCAGATTCGGGAGTTTCGGTTTCGAGGTACGGTGTTTAACCGCGCGCAGGATTGGGGTATTACGGGGACTAACAAAAGGACTTGCGTTAGCGCTCGAGCACATCGACTGCTTACCGCCGTTCGGGCTGGAAATAGGGATAAAGTTAACCTCATTGCGTCGCCGGAACGAGTAGTCATCCTGCACAGTCGTGTCGAAACTAACGCGTCGCTTCGCATTCATATTCTGCGCCGATTTTTGCGCATTGCGTTGATTATTTTTACTCGCTGGCGTGAACGCTGAAGAAGTGCTACTTGCAGGGCAGTTTTGAACGAGCAACTCACGCAACTGGACAAGTTTATCGCCGTCATTATTACCTAGGTATTTGATGATCTCTTCTTCTTGTTGCTCTTGGCTGTTAGATGTACCGAGATACTCGTCTAGAGCGTCTTTGGAGACTTGACTTACACTTTCGAGGCGTTCGCGCGAAAAATACGGCGATGGGTCATTAGAAGAAAGAAACGCCAGCGCTTCCTCCTTTTTAATCTTCTTCGGCTTGCCGTTATCGACACCTCCATTATCGACCATGTCTTTCGAATCAAAAGATTCGATATCACAAAACTCAGGTTTCGGCTGAATTACTTTGTACTTGCTGCTTTTATTTCGCTTCGACGCGGATTGTTTCGCAATGCGTGTTGGTGCCGCCTTGCCTAAACCGCAAAAATAATATTGTTATGTCATTGATTATATTATTCTGATAATAACCTACCGATATAATTTGACTTGTTCGTAATGGTAGAATCAACATCGGGCGTCGTTGACGGCGGCCGGTGAAAGCTATTAAAATCAGGTAACGAATTATTGGCGCTATCACAGTTTGATGAATATTCATGCGTCTGTGGGCTGTGCTTGTTCTCCAAAGGGACGATCGGTGATGTGCTGCAGCTCGTTGACGGCGGTGATCCTTTAAATTTCTTACCACGAAACTTTTGTTCACTCTTTTCCGTTTGCATCTGCTTATACACACATATAACTAATCAGAGCCAACGAAAATTAAACAAATTATTTTAATTACCTGTTTCCTTTTACTCTCTTTCGTCTGCTGAAGCTTGCGCTGCAGCTGCATCGTTGTCTCTTTGTGTTTATTGATGTAACCATAATGAGTATTGTCTACAAATCAACACACAAACAAAATTTGTTATTTTTACAAATCTACAATGTTTTTTTCCACTCATAAATCGTTATAAGGCAAGATAAAATCCGCTGTGAATCATACACGACTTCAAGTAGCTAATGTTATCTATTATCTGCTCTCAACTCTAGGCTGTTTAATTGTTTAGTTCAAACGATAAGCTGCACATTTAATTTACGGCGAGTGCCTGATAAACACTAACTCAAATGTATAAAAATAACTCTGATTTGATAAAATAACTTACACCTACTCTTGAACAAGATATAAAAATTAAAGAAAAAAACAACTTAAATATCCGGTTAAAAATATGCTAAAATGTAAATGCAACATGACTTGCATACATTTAAATAATTATCCTGCATATTAAATACGGCGATTCTTTCTTTGGTACTAGTAATATTTGTTTATTTACCGCTGCAAGTCGTCGTGGCCAACGTCGTCACAACCTGCGCTGCTTCCGAACCAATCGCAATCGAAAGCTCTTTAACCAAGTAGTAAGCTAACGATATGGCACTTTGAAATTGTACCGAGAGCTTCTCTTCCGCCCATTCTTTGATTATGTACCATGCGGCTGCCATGTAATCGGATTGGGTACAATTTGCTTCTGTTGACTAAATTGAAAAACAAAATTGAGGTTATATTTTGAGGTTAAAGCATATGAATGCGCAGTCTCACCATTGGTTTGTCAGACAAATCAGGCAAAAGTGGCGCATCCAGTTTAACGCGACTGCGCAGCCCCGAGTAGCAGTACTTGCTCTGACCACGAGTACCAAGTCGTCGTGGGCGTACATTCGGATACACCTGCTTCATCACCTTGCCAAAGTCAGCGGTGGAAAGCGGTTTGATACCGTTCGGTTCACAGAACGATACATAATCATCATAGACGCCTTTCTTCTGCAGCGACAACTCCTTATCTTCCTCCAGGTGCGTTTGAATCCAAATTATAGTCTGGTTAATCTCGCTGCGACTGCCCAATGGATTCATTGATTGCCGCAGCGGGTCGACGGCGCCCGTTTGCTCGGTGGGCAGTTTCAGGTACAGCAGCAGCTGCTCGATCGGCAGCAGGCCGTATACCTGATCCAGCAGGCATTGTATTTTTTGCTTGCCCTTTTCACTGTTGGCAAAACAAAGCGCTGATATTAATTGAAAAGTTTCCATTTCAATTTCTAGGTCAGTTAAGATAAGAGCAACCGATAGTGCTTGCAGGAATGCAATAAGTGCATTCAAAGTTATTATTATATAATTTTGATAGCGAAGTGCTTTTTTTAACTTGGTGCTGCATAAACCAGTCGCCATTTGACATTTAAACATTTCGGCTGTTTCAGAGTGTGCAAGATGTTGTTGTGAAAGAGTGTATTTTTTGTTTTTATGCAACGATTTGATAAACCGTTATAAATAACGACATGTCACGATAACATGTGTTTGTCGCAAACAATGTAGTAGAATTAAAGATTCGTGTATTAAAATTGGTTAAATTTTCATTAGTTACTAAATTAGTAGGCCTAAATAATAATTTATAGGCAACCAAATTTACAACAATTGAATATTAAATGATGTTACTTAGTTGTTTGCCAGTGTGTAATCGGCAATATTAATCTTTGTTTAGTTTAATTGTGTGCGGAACGCATCTGAAGTTGTGTATTTGGGGGTTTTCAATGTTAATTACGCCGGCGCGCAGGATTGATAACGATTTATCTCCGCAGCGAGCAAGCGCGCGGTCGGGCAAACATATTGTACTATCACAACGTATTACTTAACATGCTTAACATCATCAAGACGCATTAATCTGTCCGGCGGTTTTCGACAGCACGGTGCCATTTTTGTGCCCGATTTCGTATTCCTGCTGATGCCGCTGTATTACGACAGCGATCAGCTGTACACTTGTTGCTGCCGCTCTTTTCGGCGCACGCACACACACACTCGCCCGGGCGCGCACTGCTTGTTCTGCTTACCTGACGACCGCCTGCACATCCTGCTGCAGCAGGTAGTTGCGATTACGGTGCTCTTTATTGTTGTTGGCGGAGTCATGCAGACTCCAGCCGGCGGCGGCGACGGCGGGCTCCATGGCCTGCGGTGGCGCTAGTTCGAGCAGCGCGGACAGTGCAACATGACGGCGATCAGCTGGCGGTGGGCGGCGGGTCGTTGCAGGCGTGCGCTGCCGTCGGCCGTCGACCGCAAACGAGCGAGTAGGACTGACTGAGTTGATGGTTGAGTCCGCTCACCGCTACACCGCTGCTTTTTTTAACAATCTCAAGGATTCGCGGGGCGCGCGTCACGTCGACTTCCTTCGGCAGGTTCAGCAGGCCTGCGACGTTGCCGCACTGAGACTCCCAATCCCATTCGATTGCGATTGTTACGTAAAGTGTTATGTTCGTTAGGTTCATTAGGTTTTATCGGCTTATCTAACGACCGCTTTTATTGTCTATTTGATCGCATCGACTCCGCAGCGTCGTCGTTTTGATTCGTTTAATTGCATGTTTTTCGCGATAACGCCACAAAATGCTTTAAATACACACCCAGATAAAAACACTAATAATTATCGTCAATTATCAATTTGTTTGGCAATCAATCAACTTACCAAAACACTAAGTTCATTGTACATAGTTTAAAATAAGTTTAGCGCCAGTTATAAACCAGGCTAGCAGCCATTTTAAATTTTAAGTTGGCAATGCTTCTATCGTTACCTGTTGAACTTTCATATCCATTCATTGTGTATTGATTATTGAATGTATGATTCGTTATTATTTAAAGTATAGATGTTTTAAAATGTCATCAAATAGTGATAAATGGCTGCGTTTGTGCTTCGAACCAAAAGAATTGCAACTTAAAGGAACATTAAACGGCGGCCAGTCTTTTAGGTTAGTTTTTTTTAGTAACTACCTATATTTTCAAGTAACTAGATGTTATTATTAAACGAAGCGTTTAAAAATCATTGCAGGTGGAAGCAAATTGATTCTGAATGGATCGGGGTTTTTAATTCAAAATTATGGCGCATAAAACAATATGAACACGGAATAGAATTTAAAGTTTATACCTCGAATGATGACGAACCATTAGTAAAAAAGCAAAAGATTATTGAGAGTTCATGTAGTACAGATATAGAAAGTATTAAAGAGTTAAGAGATTATTTTCAATTAGACTTCAATCTTAGGGAACACTACACTCAGTGGTGTAAAGCTGACGAGTTGTTTAATTCCGTCGCAAACGACTTTTATGGTATCCGGATGCTCAAACAGGAAGTGCTCGAAAATATTTTCTCATTCATCTGTTCAAGCAATAACCATATTTCAAGGCAAGTATACCTCTATATCAATATAAAACTAATTACTAAATTCAATTTATTTGATGGCAGAATTAGTAGTATGGTTGAAAAATTAGCAATTTTCTATGGTAAAGAAATCTGCTCCTATAATGGCTCCACATATTATGCATTTCCAACAATTGAGGCTTTAAATCAAGATGGCGTCGAAACAAAATTACGCGACAATGGTTTCGGCTACAGAGCGAAATACATCGCAAACACAGCCAAAATAATCGCAGAAAAAGGTGGAAATAAATGGATTACCGCATTGCAAGCGATGCCATACAAGGAAGCGAAGAGTGAATTGATGACGCTCACCGGCGTCGGCGCAAAAGTGGCTGATTGCATATGTTTAATGTCTCTGGCTCATACGAGCGCCATTCCAGTAGACACACATGTTTACCAAATTGCGAGGCATTACATTTCTGACATGCCGAAACAAAAGACAGTCACGGACAAGTTGTATCAACGAATCGGTGATCATTTTCGGAAATTATACGGACCATCTGCAGGATGGGCGCAAACGGTAAGACTATTGAAATTATTAATGTTTGATCAATAATTCTTCATTCAAAGCACTATAAAATGTTGCATGTTGCAAGTTATAAATTGTAGTTACATGATTCTAGGTATTGTTTTGTGCGGACTTAAAGAAGTTTCAAGCGAGAGATTAGACATGATTTGTGGACTGTTTCTGGACTCTTAAAGTTTTAGTCCAACTGCATTCCTTCATCATCTTCTTTGTCTTTCTTGTCTTTGCCATCTTTACCGGCAGGCTTCTCCTTGTCGACCTCGGATTTCTCCAACGCTTTGACAAACTCCTGAATATTACCTTCGTTGGCAGCAGCGATCACTTCCGGATTAGCCACCAATTGTGACACAACTGGGCCCAGCTGACCAGATTCCAATGCGTTCGAAAACTGAGACACCGCCTATTTATAATTAAATAATCAGTATTAAATTATTCTTTTAAATATTTGGCGTTATTTTACCTGCTGAAATTGAGGGGATTGCAAAGTAGACTTAAGCTGTTCTTGCGGAGTACCATCAGTAGTAGGCAGATGATTCTGCAACTGCTCGAGCGCTTCCTGGTTGCTCATGATGGAACTGAGCGCATCGCTGGTGAGCGCAGTTGAGAAGTCAACTGACTGATCTGCGTTCGGCGCCGACAGCCCTTGCAAGTAGTTACGTAAATCGGAAAGTTGGATGGGCTTGGTGGTTGGGTTACCTTTCTTTGGGGCGGCGGGTGTCGCGCTCGGAATCGGCGCCGACTGCGGCGTTGTCGTGGCTGAGGCAGCCGCTGTCGCCGACGTGGGTGTTTGCGTCGCCGGAGTGCTAGCCGCTGTTCGATGCGTCAAACTCGGCGTGGTTGCGTTGCTCGTACGAGCGCTGCCGCCAGTCGAAGGACGACTAAAATGTAAGAAACGGAAGGTGATCATTGCTTCTAAACTTAATTTATTGATTATCTTACCTCATAGTTCCAAGCAAACTGGACAATCCACCCATCTGTCCACCACCAAGCAACTGCATCAATTGTGTCTGAGACATGTTGTTTAACAAAGATTGCAGATCTTGATCAGCATTATTACTCTGCAGACCACCGGGATTATTCAAATACTCGTTAATACGCTTGCAATGATCATCATCCTTATCAGTTCTAGGTTCCTATACATTGCCAACAATGAAAATAGTAAGAAACATTATTATTTTTATTACAATTCTATAATTACCTGCAGCCAAAAGAAGAACCTTCTATTTGATGACTTAAACTTCAACAAATATACCCTACCAGTAGTACACTGTGGTACTTTAACATATTCACAGTCCTCAGGAAAGATAATCAAATCATCCTCCACTACCCCAGTGGTTCTATCCTGCCAACTGAAGTGCATAAGTGAATCCTCACTTTGGTACACATACAACAAACCCTTACGTTTATCCGGATAAACAGTATGACCTAGAGTATTCAAACAAACAATACTTTATTTATAAGTTTCACTTTGAGATATCGCGTACTGATGACTTACCTTTGAGTGTCATTTTTCCGGCACGCATCTCAATCAAATGCTTGCTACCACCAGTGGAGCCAGGTCCTGCTGAGGCATTGCCGAATAGTGCACCGCGTCCAGACATGATTACAGCAGATTCAACTTTAGTTGGAATACTTGCAGAGCTTATAAACGCAAATTTGTATTGATTCGGCGATAGATGCAACTCACTGCGAGAAGTCCAACGCGTTTATCATGACTGGCAGTTGTACATTTGACAGGCAGAGTGAAAGCGACATGCGAAAACAAAGCAAAGTACAAAACCAAAAATTGTAGGAAGATTCTGTCTAAGATTTAGAGCAAAATTAGGATTTATAATTTAGATTTTGTAATACATTAGTTTAGAAATGTAAGAGTACTAAATGTAATGTTACTATAAAATTTGTAAGTATTGTTTTAATAGTGCGGCAATGCGACATCTGTGAGTGTATGTTAAAACTAACTACTTGGAAACTTATTCGAGCAGTTTCCTTAATAATTCAAACTAGTTGTTCAAACACTGCAATCTTTTACTAATGCTTTCATTTTCTATAAATACAGAGGGCTTGAAGATTATGTTTATAAATTAATTTTGATATAACATCTGTATTACATAGTAACGATCATAAAACATGATTTATGCGCAGTTTTTTCTCCGGTAGCCTTTGAAGTGTGAGTTATTAGCTATTCGGCAATAGTTTAAACTATAGTTTTATAGCATTCCGAATCTTTTGTACAATTAATCAGTCAATAAACATCATGATTCATCAGATAATGTGCAATACGCTCGCTTGTTTAGCGGCATGTGGGTAGTGGGTATAAATTTGATAAAAATTTGGCGCTCCGCCATCACTCTAGTCTGCCCGACCGGCCATTGCGATTCGTGCTCGCCAAACGCAACACACAACACCGCACAGTGCACTATGCACAGTACACAATGAACATTCAACAAATGTCGTTTGCGATGCAAATAAAACTTTATAACTATCGTTCGTACTAGTATTGCCACTACCAGGGCAGTTGTGTGGTACCACGATGCCAAGTCACGGCTTGAGGTCTTGAAGATTTTTTTAAGGCGACATGAATGCGTCTTGCTTGCCAACACACATTCTTTACCTAATTATAATTCGGAAATCGGCAAGTCTACGATATTTAAGCGTTGACCATTTTATTGTTTCATCTTTTATGATGCTGCAATATTCAGGACCATAACTTCTTTACTTTCTAGTACTTTTTGGACACATTGTTGCTTTGGCACGTAAAAATAATAACGAGGCGCAAGGAAGTCATTAAAGCAGCGTCACGTAGAAAAGGCGTAAGAAAACGCAGGAAAATGAAAAGGTTTTCCTCTCGCGAAGAGTAAGAGTAAAATACGTTGCGCATACCTATACAACTAAGTCGGAAGTCGGAAGTCGGGCTTTTTGTCCCGCGGCACATCGTCTGATGGCAAAATCGATGACAACCCTCACCAATACACGTACATACACATTGGATGTGTCACCAAAACAGCGAAACTTTTATCAACAAGGAAAATCATGCCTGCCTCCTGCTGTTCTCTGTGTGATAAGAATTAATCTCAAAGTCAATGATGAAATGACTTGAATAATATCAACGCTTGATGGGAATTAGACAAAAGAAAAACAATAGGGGTAATTTGTGTCTGTTTGATTACATCGTGCGTGATGACGATTCTAACACAGGCTGGGGATGCTGCGCGCAGGAATTGGGTCACGGGACGCTTTCCGGCTGCGACGTCATCGCTGCCGAGGGAGAACAAGCGCGTAGAAGGGTTGCAAGTGAAAGCGTGCAAGAGTGAAGGAAGATCCAGCGCGTTTGAGGCCGGGAGCCTGGTCAAGGCTGTCGGGTCAGGGTTGTATTATTATTATACTGCGCCGTCATCTGCGTTAGAGTTGATATTTGCATAAAGTTGATGTTACCGTTTCTTGTTTCTTGTGTTTCGGCACAAAACTACTGCAAAAATGGAAATGGAATGGAATGGAATTGAATGGGATAGACGGAAATACAATTTCAACGTGCTGCAGGATGTTTTAAGCCCAAAGAAGAGAAAAGTGAATATATTTTGAATAAGTCTACTCTTGATTCATATGCAAATGTACGCAGAATGGAAACAATTGCGAGATTTTTTGCACAACTTAAGAGACAGACAATGAATAATCTAGAGAAATCAGTATGTAAATTTAAATTGTGTTGAATATTTACTTTTTGTCAAAAATTTACATAAAATTTCATATTTTTTGGTTATATTATTGTTTACAAGTTTTAATATACTTCTATTCAGATGATAGGCAAAGTTTAGTTTTGTTATAAATTATAAATAGTGCGTGTTACAGGTGCTTAATCGCTTTAAAACGCAGATTTAAGCATGAAAATCGGTGTTTTGCCTCGAAAACGAAAAATTCTAATTGTTTCATCTTTTATTCGGTACTTATAAATTTAATTCAAGCTGTTGTCAAAATTACTTCAACTATTTTGTAAATTTTAAGTCAATTGTGATAATTATTAAAAATTGTGTAATTTTTCTGTGATGTTTTGCTTTTAAACACGAATTTAAGCTCAAAAATCAATATTTGAATTGAAAAATATCATTTTCTAATTGTTACATTTCTTAGAAAATTGATATCAAAAAAGTATTGCTCATCATAACTATTAAATGTAAAAAACAGACAATTTTTTAACTAACCTGAATTTTATATGATTGTGAACCACATATCTTGCCAATTTGAAGGTTAGAACGCACATATATATTAGTGTTTGCTTTCCGTATACTTGTTCCTTTTGCTACCCGATAATATTTTGTTGATATGCCGTTCGCGAGCATATTCACGACGCGCCGAACACGTTCGCCCCGAACGACAAACAAGCAAACACGGCCTCAGAGCGAACGCTAAAGTTTGCTTAAATATTTACTTAATCGCGAATATCAACGGCTACAAACGCCTCCAATCTCAGTACACGATTTCAAGAAAAACCACAAACGCCAAACAATCTAAAACGAAAAGAAATTAAATTTCTTCAGCGAAACGCAATTAACATCACCGCCCAACTTAGACAAGTTTAATTATAAATATTGATCATTTATAAATACATTTAAATTTGATTTTATTAAAGAAAAAAAATTTAGTACCTACTTGATTTATTTTCTTTTTTCAAGGTTGTATAATCAGTAGCGTAGCACGCAAAATACAATTTCATGGTCGAAACAAAATGGTAAATAACGGATCGATAGTTTTCCACCGCCTGCAGCCTTGCAACGTCCTTGTGTTGCGCTGTTGAATTTCCGGAAGGTAATGACATTGAAACTTTCCCTGCGACCACGCGCGACAGGAACGCAAACAGGAAGGACTTTATTGCGATCTTTGCGTGTGCACTTTTTAGCGTTGTACCTATAAATAACGTACGTTTAATGTTTCATCAGTCTTCAAATGCAATCTTTACAACTGGGTCATTTTGTTATTACTATCAACATCATCAAATGAGTGTTGATATAATTTTATAAAATCTTATAATGTAATTTATAGCGTGGTCGATAATAAAATGTTTCTTTGTTGTGTTTTAGCCTTGTGCATCGTCCTTCCTTGCAGCGCCCCACATAATGGCTTCCGGAAGGTTTACACCTGTCCACCCCACACGTATTCACAAGGTTAAGTTATGACATTGAGCCGTTGAACTACCACTAACTAAACACCACACAACACAAACCGATATTATGAGTGACGTTGTCATAACAGAGAGTTTATTTTTAATTCGCTGTTTATTTCTATTTCAAGTTTGACGTAATTACTTGCAAATTATCGTTCGAACAATGCGTGTAATCGAATTCGTTAAATGCGCATGACGCGCATTCGATTTTAATTGGAAACGTGTTGAAACAATTTAAATTATTCACGCTAATAGAATTTAAATTGTGTTTGACTAAACTAAACTAACCTATACACATGTATTTTGACATTTTTGACAGCTCGCGTATTTATAGGTTATGGTTATGGTGAGTTTATGTTAGATCGGACAGCAGCGGTTTTATTTTTACCGATATTGAGTTTAAAATCCTGAGTGTACCACAAAGAGGTCTTTGTGAATGTGGGCCAGGGGAAACAGGTGTTTAAAAATACTACGACGAGCGCGTCCAACATTGCGGAAGACCCGTGCAATGTTGCGCACGCGGAAAGCAATTTTCACACACAGCAACACATAGAGCCAAATATATACAGAGCGGTTTTGATAAAATTACATTCAAAACAGGTTAAAAGCACATAGTTTTTGGTTGGTTGCCACATATTACCACGTGCAATTAACTTTAAAACACAAATTTTACATTGTAAGAGTCGAAAATATAAAACTTTAAAAGATTTTTTTCTGAATTTAAACGTTTTGTATGAATGGATGCGTTGGAAACTGTTTTATATCGGCATGAAAATCACATAATTTTGATTACGTAATTTCGTATAAATTTATTGCGATCATAATGAATTTGTTAGTTTCCCACACACGAATTATTTTTAATCAACATAAATAAATGTTTAGGTTAAATTTCATTCATAACCTAAAACTTACGATGGATATTCTATGCTTATGTATAATAATATTTTGATGGTGTACCTATTAATTACAATATTGAGATGTTTTTGCTAATTGTGTATCAAATGCTATAAAATTAGCATAGTTTTGGCAACAAAATGGCGGAATTAATTTTATGCATAAATAATATAATAATATATTACATAAATCATATTTTATATAATACTCGTATTTTTGTTTGATGGTAAATATTTTTGGAATGCAATATTGGCATTGTTGGTTTATGTAGATGAGTAGATGGAAATTCGATAGTAGGTATCTGATCCTTTTCCGGTTTTATATCAGTAGATCTGTCCGAATATCCCACATTTCCCGAATTCAGCGTTTTCGAACAATTCGGGAACATGAAGGGATTGCCATACAACGCGTGGAAGCGATTAACCTACCTACCTAAAGCGAATTCATTCATTTTAGTATTGTCGGCCATTTTGCAACAATGGCCGAATAAACATCATATGCGATTATAAAATGATAGAAGGTAAACGGAGTTGAGTTAATTATTTATTAAATCACCTTTAATGAAATTTTGATGTTATAAATTTAAATATGTATTAGTTTGTTTTAATTATTAATTTATTTTCGTTTTTAAAAATTATTCGCACATAAAACTTTTTGAGCCGGACCCGCAAAAAGTTGCTACGTCCTTGGATTTGAGGTTTGAGGATGTGTACTCGTACGAAAATGAGGGAAATGAAGAGGATCTCGTCCCGAGTATGAAAATGGAGTTTATTATCCTCGTTCAGACAAGGGTGGATGAACGAATCCAGGATCCACATAGGATAAACGATGGGATTCGGCAGTTTTCGGGTGTTCTGTTTCAACTGAATTAAGCGTATAAAACTGACTGATGTTTTTAAAGCTCACAACAAGGTCAACTTAAGTTTAATTAATTTTAAAGTTAGGTAAATTTAATTTTGTGGTTATGTTTATAAAAATATAGGCAACCCAACAAATACAGAAGCAGTAGAACGGGGAAATCGATGACGTCACGGGAACACAACGGCGGCAACGCGTACGCCGCTTGTGGCCCACCTCCGCCGCCAACTCTGGCGGCGGGCAACAAGCGCTCGCGTTCGCCGCATCAGTAGTAGCGTGGCGGCAGCGGTGACGGCGGTCCGTACAGAAAATCGCGCGCATCAACCTCACAAAACCGTGTGAAACAAAACAGTGAATCGCCAAAATAATTGTGACTGATATAAATGAAAAGTTGTGAAATGAAATTAATTTAAACGTCTGAAACATGAAAATGTCGCGCGACAACGTGGAAATCACCGCGGCGATTGCGTGCAGTTGACATAGAAACAAAGTTTCACAATTATTGCCATTTAAAAATATAAATAGCACCCCGCCAACCAACCAACAAAAAATTAAGAAAAATAAACGCGAATATTGTGCGCGTTTAAAAATTGTTATAAATAAACAAACAGCGGTCATTCAAGCGCATCAAAACCCACACACCTACAAAAATGGATATGTATAAAAAACCACTCGTTAAACCCACGCAAGGTAACACAAAAATTATTCACCCCTACATTAATTTCATGCACTCGTGTAGCGCCTCCACCAATTTTATTTTCTGCTGTGGCCTTAAACTGTTCAACTCGACTCTGCGGTGGCAATGACATTGGGTTTTCACCCAAATAGGAAACGCTCACCCCTATAATTCACTAGCACGTAAATTTTAGTATTTGAGCTAAATATAGTTAACATTAAAGTCACCAATACACAACTATTAGGGGTTGAAAACGCGAAGGTCAACTACTGCTTACAAATGATAAACGGGCACGCAAAATGTATATAAATAATCATACACGTCGAGTTATACAAGGTTTTTACGTCAATGGTGATGGCCGTCAACGTTTAGGGTTGTTATTATCTCTTAATAACAAGTTTATTACTTATAGTTACAGTTATATCATTTGTTACAGTTAATCATGAAATATCATTTAATAACATAAAACCTACGGTTTTAATTTTTTGGCGAATTAATTCAGATTGTAGGCATTTATAACAAAATTAGGTTAAAATTTATTTGATTAAAATCGATAGACGCAATAAAAAGATATGAAGATTTAAAATTTTTAACCTAGAATTGGTGTTATGAAAGTTGCCTATTGGTATATTTTCATTTTAACTAAAAAATAACGCAATATAATGTTTTTTGTGTTGGTTTATGCTCAGCATGACTTCTGATTAACATTGGTAATTTATTAAGTTAATTCTGGAACTGCATTTATTTATTATTCTATGCGCTCGGTTGAAAATCATCTGTTATTCGATTTACACATTATTTTTTCGGTTTTTTCGAGTTTTTATTCGTTTAAAAAAATGTCTTTTTTTCATTTTATTTATTTTGGAGTATAAACCAAACAAAAACGTTGACAAAGGGTGAGATACCCTATAAGACGGTGTGAATATAAATGGATCGTGGCGAGACAATAAAATAGAATGTATGGATCGTCGGTTTTCATTTTCTCGCAGCGCCTTGGTTGCTCGGCGGCTTTCATCTTTGGTATTCCAGGTGGAAAATCGCAATATCTCCGGCGGGGATTATTTACACTTTCTCTTTCGGGCTTATCCACACGCCTTTGCGAGATGCTCCGATGCTTTCACGTGCGCGTTGATGTAATATCCAACGATTGATCGTTCAATAAGCTTCGGAGATGAAACCTTACAAAAATATAATTAAAAATTGATTGGCAACCCACGAAGAAACGGATTTTAATATATTTTAATTATGTATTTAGGCGTTAAGTAAAGTAGCATAACTGTAAACTAAAATATAAGTATAATATTAGGATATTACTCGTAAGTATCAAGGGGCTAAACGGGAGTTTTATTCGTTTAGTCATGTGATGCTAACGCTATTATTTCAATATTCACTCTATTTCTACGTTTAGATTTTTGTATTCGAATTTTTGTATTTTAAATCTTCGAAATTCGCTCGGATGCTACTGGGAAATATAAGGTTATAAATGCCCCGTGAATAAAGCCCGTGATTAAAGTACGTTACTCACGACATTGGCCGTTCGTGTATAAAGTACTACTTTTGCGCCTAAAAACCGGGGAGAAACTGGTGCTTCAGGTAGAAAAACAAATATGTCTGTTTACTGCACTAAATTTACAATAAAATACTACAAATATATTTGTATAAAAAATACTTTAATTTATGCTTTATAACGTTTGGAGAAAATAACATAATTTTTTTATGCTTCAAGCCATTTGAGAAGATATTTCCTGGCAAATATGAAATATATTCAAAATTTGATGTGTTAAATTCTAGTTTTCACCCAAAATTATATTTACAGCGCGTCTGGACAATATGTTGGTTTTTACACCTAAATTTCCAAAATCTTGTTTAAAAATATTTTGTTTATTTTTATCAACCACGTGTGAAATAATTATTGATGTTACCTGTCCGTATATTTTATTAATATTTTTTTCCACGCAGCCAAAAGCAACACACACGCCTACATTCCGCCTCATCGTCTCGCAATTTCTGGCGTTTTCTCGTTTTTCGCATGCATGTTACCATGCTGCTAGTTAGTTACGCTCGCGGCGCTTCAATAAATTCACTTCGCGCGGAATAAAACTTTCCGGCAGCGCAACCGCCATCGCCAGTCCAACATGCGCATATTTATAGTTGAAATAAATAAAATTCACGGGCACAAAAAAGACATACAGGCAAAATACGCAATTTCAAAGCAGATTTTATTACAAATGTTATTGTGACAGGCGTTGACGACACTTATCGCAAACAGTTTTATACAGAGCCTACACCTTTCAAGAAATTAAATTTTTTATCAAATTATATTTCATATAATACCATAAATCAAAACACGCGAGTAATTTTTTAAACTATTATTTATTCAAATTGTGAACGATTTACACAGAAACGTAATTACATTAACATGTTCGCAAACCGACAACTCGTTAATGCAATGCGTCGAAATTCGTGGCGAATTTTCACTGCATATGCGCATAATTACGTGTAAAGTTGGTGAGTTCGTAAATTGAATTCAAACATTTTATTGTACGAATTTTACGCAAAACCTCATTCGCTAACAAAAGACAGCTCTTTATTATCTTTACCCGTACACATACCTTGGCTCCGAAAATTGGGAGTTCACTTCAAAGCCGTCCAAACGTGCGCTTTGTTTAAACAAACAACCGAAAATAGCGGCGCTAGCCCTCAATTATATTTTTCAAATTTTTCAAATTCATGACGTTTTAGCATTTTATGCGTGGCGCTAGTGTCACAGTAAAATTTTAGGTTATTTTGATTGAATCCCCAAACACGTAAATAGAATCGTTAGGGCATAAATAAATCACTATCACATAGTTTATGCTCGGGGCTAGCGCAGAAAACAATTCGAGTCGCCAATTTAACGATTTAACTGCTAGTCGTAAAGCAATACCGTAGAGATTGACGTTTTGCGACACAACTGCAGTCTCATATGACACAATTATTTTACGACACTTTCCAATAAATATTTAAATTTATACTTTTATAATACGGCATTGTTACTGTGACGTACCGGAAACTCATGGCTGTAGTGTGCACGTGAATGACTCGTACGCAGTGCATGTGACACTTGTCTCCTTCAAACAACATCTAACCACCTTAACCACAACCAAAATGGTTAAATTATTGTTTAACTCGCATATTAACATTATAAACTCTACAATATATAATAATTAATTCTAGGAGTATATTTATATTAAATTAACCTCAAAGTAATGCTTTTCTGCTTTGTGAGGTTAATCTTGTTGAGCTTGCTTTGTTTGTGAAGATCTGTCGGTAGCTAATAACGCGTTGAATGATTAATACACATCTAATTAATGACTCCAAACTCTGAAAACCGCTTACGCAGCTGTAATTAACGTCGTTGGCTGGCTTATGCTTGCTTGAGTATGAAAATCAGTGACGTCAACCATGTCGACGCCAACGACGCCATGAAGCGTGAGCTGAAAATTGAAATATTGCACGTTGAGAGTCGTTAACGTATGCGATGCACTTGTACTGTTGATATTTTTTCGTTTTTCGGAAAGCTAAATCACCGCCACCCTCGGTTGGTTACTAAAATGAAATTTCCACGAAGATGCTTTGCCAGCAGGAGTCAGAAACTCGACTAACAACAAAGAATCACGACGCCGACGACGCCAACAACGAGGCTTGTCGTAAACTTGTTTACCGGTGTGTCGCGCCGCGTGTGTCGGTTGAGAATTATTTATTATTGCTTGTAAGCGTCTCGTAGAATGTCAAGAAACAAGAAATGACACGAAACAAGGCACTTGCCGGTAAACAATATGGCGGGCATATTTATGAACGTTGCAAACAATAGCAATAATATTCTATTATTATCAACGGCGTGTTTGGGCGTTTATTGAAGCCCGCGTTGTTGAGATTAATAAATTAACGAATTAATTACGAATCCTCGTAAATAACGATCGAAGCGGTAAAAGCTTGAGATGTACATCGGGAAATTCCTGTGTCGGAACGAAGATGGATTAAGGATGTTACAAAATCAAGCAAATTAATGCGTTTTCCTTGCTTCTAACTAATTAAAAGTGTGCAAAAATTGGCTGGATAATAAAATTTTCATTAATTATGTTATAGGTTACGTTGGAGAGTATAAAAACATTATAGGCAACACAAAGCTCATATTGTTTTCAAATAGTTGCATAATAAGATGAAACAATTCTAAAACATAGTTAACCTAAAAAAATATAACAAAACATGATTATAAATTAAACATGTCCGAACACACGACATAAAATAGGTGGATTCTTACTGTTTCAATCTCAGCCTATTATTTTTAACACGTCGCGTGTCCAAATTGAAATGTTTTATTTATATTATTCGAAAAGTGTCGCGCTTAATTTCCGAACTAAATTTACGCGCTGAAGTCAAAAAGAGAACGCTACGTCTAGTAAAATTTAAGTAATTTAAGTCATCTGGATGCAATCGTAAGCATTATTACTTAAAAGCCGGGCGCATAACGAGAAAACAATTTTCAGATTTTATTGCTCTTATTTATGAAACAATTAAAGCCCACTTTGGTGAAATATATTACTTTGGTTGTACTATGGCATGGAATGCTTACGATGACTATAAAAGTAGAAAAATTCTGCAACGCGTTTTAATATTCATTTATCACGTGCGAATTTGCAGTAAAGAATCCCTAGAAATAGCAAAATCTTGTCTCGGATTTAACGTATTATGACATGACTGTGAAATATGAGTGCGGACGCTGTGAACAATTACACGAGCGTTTTTTTTCGCAATATTTTTTTCATATTCGCGTTTGCAGTCAAGGTGTCATGAACCCAGCGTGCTTCTTGTCAAAACCCGCCACATTCAAAACATAACCTTAATATTTATATACTGCTACAGTGTGGATAATAAAACTCAGGAATTATTTTTTTCCAGCCGATTTTCTTTTTCGCGCTAAATTTAATGCTGAATCACGTATTCTTGTTTGTATTAAATCGCATTAATGTAAAATTAGATTTTCCCACACTATTTGTGTTGGTATTGTTGGGAAATGTTTAAAATGCGGTTTTAGAAAATGTTTGGATTTTGGATCTCAGACAGAATGGAAAATAGTTTTTTTTTGCTTTTTGAAAAATCTCATTTGTCAGATGATTTATATTCGATTTGTTTACGCGTCGAGCCAGCAGCGTGATGGAGTCCTGCTGTTCCTGCTATGCCTTCGCTTACCTATTCGTCATTTGCCACTAAAATCGTTTTAATGCTCGAGAAATGTTTATTTTTAATGCGCTAGTAAAATATGAACTTGTGCCGTTTATTGTTCAAAAATTTCGTTGATTTTTGCACATTACTCAGCTATTTAGAAATTTACTCAAGCTGTCATTCATGTTCATAGTTAAAAGCAACCAAACTAGCATTAATCAAGACTTTTAAGTTGCATAACTTAGGTAAACATGCACAACCTACTTCAAATATGAAAATTGAGAAAACAAACCAAAATCCAAAAGATTTTTTCAAAGCATAAAGCATGTTTACTTCGATGTGAAGTGTGTACTATAGGCAACTACATTTACGTAAATAGCATAGAGTTTAATTAGAGTTTAACACTTATGATTTAACTTCAGTTAAATGCTAACTTGCACTATTATAGTTTAAGTTAGTAATATGCATTGTCCTATTGTCAAGCAAAATTAATTAGTCGTAATAAGCTGCGTTTTTGTGTGTTTCCAGCCGTGCTGAACGGAACGCCGACACACACGCCTGAAAATGGCGGTAGCAACGTCAGCGTGGCGCCGTTAATCACGATGATCGCAGTACTCGCCATCATCCTCATCTTTTGTTTCTGTGGCGCGCCCGCCGTGCGCGAATTTTGCCGGAAGAAGGTGTGCTACTGCTGCCCGGAGCCAGAGGACGAAGCAGGTACGACAATGAATTATAACCCAACTCAACGAAATCCTCCGGAAACCTCTATCTTTATATTTTTACCCTTTTTTTCTTTGAGGACTCAACTCGGATGTCGCTATTGTCGTTATCCGTTTTTATCTTTTTATTCTTTACCAACCAGTATGTGCCATTTTTCAGCAAGGTTTAAGTTTTTTTCTCGCAAAAAATAAAGTATTATCACATGTTATGAGCAAAAAATATAACAAAAATGTTTATAGTCCAATTAGACGCGAGAAGGGAAAGCTCACGACGAAGATCGAGACAGAGATCCGGGCATGATGAGGAATTGGTGACTGTTACCACTGTTGATACAAAAAACGGGGAGGTAATTGAAGTTAATGAATGATAATAACCTATCATTCCTGTATAACCGTTAAAATTACTAACAGTGGAAACAATTACTACTATGCAACCTATTTAACATTTATGTGTATAACTGGTTGACAAGAGAACAACCACAGTGATTTTCGTTTTAAAAGAACTGCTTCCAAATGAAAAGTGTCTTGTTGTGTCGTCTGCCTCAATTTATTTAGTCGGAATGACTGCGCAAAGCTCTCACGAAAGTCTAAACTAAACCAAAAGACTTTAATCGCACTTTTTTGGCGTCAGTGCAAACCGGTGCAAAGTACGCGTCGACAAATGATTAATACATTCAAAACGTTTATTTTATTATATTTTATTTCCCGTCGGTATTTTTGTTTTTTCTAAATGGATTTTTTTATGTGCGGTTGAGTCATAGTTTTAACATTAAAGTAGTTAATATGTTATGTATATTGGGGTACAAGTAGAGTAGCGGGCTATAATTACACGCTCCTATTTTGTTTCGATGATAGCGTACGAAAATCCAGGGTGGGCCAGCTCTCGACGACACACGCGGCTCTCATCATCTTAATGACTTCTCATTTGGCATTCATTTGTATATCATTTCTCTCGGGGCCCCAGATACGAAACTTTTAAGTGGATATACGACGCGGTAACAAACTTATACTTTCGTCAACTCAAACTCAACTTAAGAAAATTTCCGCAAAGCATTTCAGGTCATTTGCAATTTAAATTAATTATGTAAGAAGCTTTTAATGTATTTATATATTAATTTTTTGTTTAATTTTTTCTTAGTCTTTTTGACATATTGTATGCTAATGTTGGTAAAGTTGCATACATGTCCAAATGACAAAGCATGCGTCCGAAATATTTTAATGCTGGTGATTTCCGAGACAGCGAGTGATATATTGTGTCAAGTATAATCGCGTCCATTGTTTCGCATGCGGAAGCCTCAAAATACATCTTGCTGGCTGCTTTTTGGCATTCAACTCGTCCTAATATTGACTTTCAGCTTGATCCTAAATAACTCAGTATAGTGTGTTGCCTAACTCATCTTAACTTACATACAATATGCTGCATTTTGTTTGAAATTTCATTTGTTACAGGTACTCCAATCGAACGTGCCGGATCGAGTACACCGACAATAATCCTGCTGCCCTTTGGTCGTATGCTGGTTGTCGATCGCAGTGTATTTGCGCATTTCCAGGCAGATGAAACAGGTCTGGACTTTATGGAATTGAGTTCAAATTTAATACGTGCTCATCGACTACAATATGGCTGCTTTGGCCCAAGTACACCAAGTATTTTGGACTCTGAAGCTACAAGTAAAGGACTATCGCCTGTTTCTTTAGGCTACTCGCCGCCGGCGTATGAAGATATTGTCAAGTGTGACTTGCCACCTTCGTACAGTGAACTTAGTCTGCTCTTCCGTCAGCAGCTCCTACATCATCAACAACAACAAGCACACTCGCAACAAGTGCAAAATCAAACAACTCCAACTAGACAACGCCGCCATCTTAACCGTTGTAATAATCCTCAACAACGGCGACGCGCCGTAGACAATTGTTGTGTTCAGGTCACTGCGTCACTGAACGACGTCGCCGACGTCGACGTCGGCAATTGCGCTGATTTCAATAGCTTTAGACGTAACAACGAGCATATCACTACGTCGGTACTACATATCGTCGACGAACGCCATCGGGCACCCCCGCGAACACATCAGCGTACCGAAAGCGATACGAACATTCACAAAAAGTATCGGATACTGTCGAAACAGAGTAGCTTTTAATTCGGCAACCAACCCTACACCAACACTATATTGTTGATAATTGTTAACTTATCAAAGGCCTAAAAATCTCGACGTTTCTTCCAGAGCATTCGCAACGAATACACAAATATAAAGAACGGAATTAAACGAAAAACGCAACGACGTACAAGAACAAATAAGCCAAACCAAAGTTTGATGCCATGATTAATGATAGAGGGCGGGGCAGTGGAAAAGTAAAGCAGTTTGATGAAACTTTCGACAAATTGGCTTCCGCGCAAACTCGAAATAAACTTTAATCACAATTATCTGAAACCAGTTTATTTTTTCAAACAAAAGTTCAAATAAATGTTGGAAAAGTTGATGAAATCTTATGATAACTTATTAAAGTCCACGAAACGAATCAAAACGATAAAATATCAAAATTATATCAATGCGTATTAATGCAAAAAAAGTTCATTAGGTTACTATCAATAAGATATACTTATGCTAATTGTAAAAGAAAACATTAGTGCGAGTAAGAAACAATTAATTATTGAAACATCTGGAAAATGGATGATATTTCCATCAACTCTCAGTTATTTTTAGCACATCGATAATGATTTAAAATTCAATTACATGTCATATTTTTAGAAACTTCAAGGCCACTGTTCTAACGTCACTTTAGAACGTATTCTTCAAATCAATAAACATAAAAACATTCGACATCACCTTGTTTTTTTTTTTCACTACTATTCTCAAAATGTGTAAGTTTTAAGAGTCGGTACATTATACTTTAAGAAAACTAAAGTTTAACATTCACAAAGTATATTAGATATTGATGAGAGGATAGTGGACCGTTGCATTCATAGCCTCCATGCGGTGGTCGAAAAACCGCCGGGCTTCGCTTCGCACCCTCGAATCAATAAAACAACCACTGTCGGAGACCACACACGTTCCTACAAATGGGATTACTCTCGTCGTTCGCTTGCGCTTTTCTTCCGATCCTATGTTTCGTTTAACTTATATTTCGCTCGTTTTTTCACCTCAAGCAAAAAGCAAAACAAAACAAAAGGTACTTGACAATCATGATTGATCAAGAACAAAATATCTTACATCAAATACGGTCATAAGGTCATTTTTTGAATTTAAGATTCCGATTTAGGCACCGTTTCCGAATCGTTGAGGCGTAATAAAATCGATTCCGCTTCGACAAGCCGAAAGGAAGGTCGTGAATTTGCTCGAGACTTTAGAGTCTCGAATTTTCATCTTTTTGGCGTTACGCTACCGAGTTTAATATCACCACCAAACTCTTTGAGATCCTGCTAAGCGACCGTTAACCCAGAAAATAAAACCTGGATGAAAACCAGGCCAAAACTGCAACGGAAATCTTAAAATATCACCAGAGGAACGAAAAAAACTACAAAAACTACAACCAACAAACTACGCTTGAAAGACAAAATGAATGCAAATCAGTGTGAAATAAACAGAATTTAATTTTCGTGCACTGTTCGCTTGTTCGCTTGAGTTATGCATTATTGGCGCGTCATTGGTTTGTTTCACTTTGAAACGAAACAGAGCTCGAGCAAACGAGCTCAAGCACAAAGCAAAACATAATTGGTTGATTGGTTGAATATTTCAACCAGACCAAATCAAAAATTCAATCGAAAACCACACTTAATCAAATTAGTTCCATCATTGCTACAATGTTCGCAGTAAAATAAATCAATAACGTTGCAGATCATTTACTTAGTTATAAATCAATGAATAGTTCTTTTTATTATTAAATTTATAAGTCGTAAATTTTTGTAAGCGAAATTAAGTATCTAAGTTTAATTACATCGAATATATGGACACTATAATAGTCTTACTCGTGCTAATCGTAATTATTATCTAGTAATTGTAAGCAAAGCCCGTGGTGGCGGTGAAATTACTGTTAAATATAATATAAATTTAAATATTTTCTATTGTTACTCGTTGTATACTTGTATGCTCGGATCTAAGACTAAACAAACGACCGACGTTGTTGATTGTTGAAAACTATGAATTATTCAAGTGCATGATCATCGTCGTCATCAAATTATTAAGCATCAACGAATCATGAAATAATATGGAACGAATCGAGCAATATTTGTGCTTGACTTGTGAAATTATCAGAATGCACCCGCGAAACGCGATATTGTAAATAATTGATAACATGTCCTATGAAATATGAAATTATATATTATGATGATGACGCTTTGTATAGTGTATAATAAAAAATTAAATATCAATCTACTTGGAAAAGTGCTCGTATTAAAATAAAATTCAATCGAATGAGAATTTGTGTTGTTTGTTTAACCTAAAGTTAACTTTTACAGAAAATAAATTGTCTTTATACTGATTATTTAAATTCATATTTTATTAGTTGCTGTAGATTTTTAGGTTAGTTTCATTGTCTGAATCTTCCTTTGTTGATATTCCTACAAGAATTGGTTTTAAAAACCAGTTTAGCAGTTTTAAATATATGGTACAAGATGTTTCTTAATATAAATTTATCAATATTGTGTTCAATTCCATTTTATTTTAATTTTGGTCAATTTTTTCAGTTTTAGGTACCACATGCAATTTTAAAAAAATATTTTAGCACTTTGTTCTAAAATTTCGGGCATTTTAGATGGTCATGTTATAAAAAATATTAAAATTTCTTTTTTTGGTCGTAATAATGTAAATAATTAGTTGTTAACATAAAGCTTTTATTAATCTGTTTAAACTATAAAATACACTATAAATTTACGCACAAAAATGTTATATAAACGATTTGTCAACGAAAATCTATGAATTTACTCTTTCTTCCATGGATACTCCGGGTGTTCCGTAATGCTGAAAATTAAATTATTACATTAACCCAAGTTCCGACAAAAAATCTACAAATTAATAAAAGTGGGAAGGTTAAGGCACTAAAACAAAATTAACTAAATTAAATTCCAGCACCATTAATAAACTTTTTATGCATCAGCATGATTAAATTCTTAATAGAACAAATGTGTCTAGACAGGTGAAAAAGCACTTGATTAAATTATTGATTAACAAAACTTCATCGTTATTTGTAATCGGTGAGAGAAAGACAAGCCAAGGAAGCACAAGAGAAACTGAAGAGTGCAATTTTAATTAAGAAGTTTTAAGTGGCCAAAGGTTGAAGACTTAGTTAGACGTGCTTCTCTGCGTACTCATGTACTCACCCTGGGAACACTTTGAAGTCCAAGAAGCGGGCATCCTTATTCAGACCGTTCAGCTTGGACATGTCGTTTTCATCCAGCTCAAAGTCAAAGATGTCTAAATTCTGACGCAAGCGGCCAGGGTTTGTACTCTTCGGAATGACAATCAAGCCTTTTTGGACACCATGACGAAGAACAACTTGTGCTGGAGATTTGTTGTGTTTTTTAGCGATTTCATCAACAACTGGATTATCCAAAATATTTGGCATTTTAGGTGCCCTTAAAAAACAAAAGTTAAAATTTAATTAATACATATTACCAATAATTTTTACTTTTGATTCATATCTTCCATAAACTTGGAAAGCCCAGGTGCACCCAACGGTGAATAAGCAGTGACAACAATTCCATGTTTCTTGGCATAATCTACCAGTGGGACCTGTTGATGATATGCGTGCAATTCAATCTGCAAATTAGCAGGTTTGATTCGCGCATGTTCGAGAACTTTGCTGATCTGTGTGATGTTAAAGTTGGATAATCCAATGGCCTTCGCTTTCCCAGCGTCGACTTGTTCTTCCATGACCTTGGTAATAGAAAAACAATTATTAAACAATCTATTTGTGCGTAACAATGTAATTACCTTCCATGTTGCAACATGATCAGTATTCATGTCCAACATAATCTTGCCATCTTTCATCGGATGCATATCACCGCATTCAATGAAAGCAAATGGCGTATGAATAAGATACATGTCAACATAATCAAGTTGTAAGTCATCTAAAGAACGTTGAAGATATGTGGCGACGCCGGATGGACGATTGCCGCATGGCGGAAGTTTGGTAACAATAAACAAATCATCGCCTAAATAATAATAAAAAATAATAAGAAAAGTAGTTTGGTTAGGTTTGTTAGGTTGTCATAGGTTATGTTGGTTGCTTACGTTTGAGTTTACCGCTGTCGATCCACTTTTTGAGAACTTTCCCAATCACCTTCTCGTTTTCGTACACGGTCGCGGTGTCGATGTGTCTGTAACCAGCTTCCAGAGCGTTGTTCAAAGCTTGCTCAAGTTCATCGTCCTTTGCCTAAAATTAAATCACGTATATCCAGGTCACTTCAAGTTCACAAAAAAAAAACACAATTATTTCCCTTATAAATATTAAACATTACTATTAATAAAGTTATATATAGCATTAATTAAATGTTAATTTAATGTACAGAAACTTGTTCTTACTTGCCAAGTACCGAAACCAATTGACGGAGTAGAAATCCCATTATAAAACATAGTCTCAATACAACCCGCCATCGCAATTAATTAAATTAGAATATAACTGCTGTTAAAATGACGAATAATTGACAATCAAATTAAATTCAATTTAAATGTGATTCGTTTGCAATTCGAATTCGTTGCGAATAAAAGTAAAAGGCACTTAGCACTTGTAATTTATGCGCATCGATTGTGCCGTTTTGCAGAATTGCATTCGCCGCGGAAACTTAGTGCAACCGGTGTCGGACTAATTACGGAATGAACTGAGCTTGCGTTGATTCACAGATAAGTACCGAACAAAACGTGAACCACGACAAGTTTGTCGAAGGGGAAGGAAGTTGGGGGGAGTTCATAAGTACAAACTGTTGCAAACTGTCATCAACATTTTTGTGTTAACAATTTCAACATTGACTTTGTTTATGGAAATACCCAACATTACTTTACTTATCAAGTTATTTTTAATTATGATTTTTTAAGAATTTTGCGTAACTGCTTGTATGTTTTGCTTTCAGTTGCAATTGAAAAGCCGGTTGAAACCTTGACTTTCTAAACTTCCGCAGCACCTTGCGCTCACCGCTCGAGTAAGACGAAACAAGAAGAAAAGATACCGGAGCAAATCGACAAGAACGCGAGCAAAAAGATGACATGAAAACAAACTCATTTCCTACACTCAATATCTTAGCTCAACTAGGCTTATCATTGCACAGTTACATTCTGGTCTCTTTTGTAATTTTGCTGCTTGGGTTATGACGAGCGCCGAACGCATTAACGACAAACGAGTTTAATAAGATTTTAATTCAAATTAAATCTTCGTAGCTCAACAGGCGAACTTTCTCTCCGCGTTCACGAGAGTAATTAATGCGAGAGGGCAAATTCGGAACGGAAACTCAATGACAAACTCAAAAATATACCAAAATAAAATTAAAATAAACAAAAAAAAAATCATGAAAATACAAAATTCACTTTATCTTGCATTGTATAACTAGAATATTATTACCAACCAGAGAAAATGTGTTGGTGATAGCCTTGAACTGACTTTGCAAGCTGGCGGAATTAATTAATCAAGCCGCGAAGTGAAGTGAAATAATTGTGTAACTTGTTGACTTCATCAATAATGCAATGTAAATCATTACAAATCAATTTTATGGAAACATAACTTAATATTACTTATATTTGGTAGCAGTTATTTTAGGTTACGTCTATTTTTAACTTACCATCCATGTTCCTAGACCAACGGTGGGCATTTTTCCGACTGGTTGAATATCGTAGGTGGGTATCACACGAGTTTTATGTAAGTCATCCAATTCCAGCACATCGCCGAAGCAAAAGTCGCAAAACCGATAGATGGAGGCGATAACGCCGAAGATGAACGTCGCGCGCGATTGTGAGACCCTCATGGTTCAAGTGGCTGCAACAATGTGACGCGATGCGATTAGTCTTATTCGCATATAAACAACTAATGGTCATCTCAGAACAACTCGAAGGAAAACTGGTCTGGATAACCTTTAGCTAAGTAACTAGCCAGTCTAGCAGTTTTGATTAGTTTCTAGTATTATTAGGTAATAACACATTAATTTTTTTCTACTGGTTTACAAATCACCAACAAATCAAAAAAAAAAATGTTTTGGAATTTTACATGTCTCCATTAGCCAGCTGAATACTCAATATGCTCATAAGGCTGAAAATACAAGAGATGCTAAATGTGGAAATTGTCGAATTGTTTGTTACGAGTTTGTCGTCGCTTAGATCTTCAATGATGATAACAGCGCCCAATGGTCGTGTCCGCAAACAGCTCGCACGGTTAATTGCACACTCGAGTAACATGCTCCTGGTGTTTGTCGTCATCCTCGTTCATCATCAACCAAAACATCTCGCGTGCTCTCTCTTCGGTTGGCAAAACGGAGATAATCAAAACGACAATCGCCCAGCGCCGAAATAAAGCGTCCACTTAGGACCGCAATTGTTACAAATAATACGAATGCAATTCGGCGTTCGACGCGGCTTCATCTCAAGTGGTTTCTAACGAGTTTGTCCGCAAACTGACACACAGTAGGTACCTACTGTAAAGAGTGAAGATTGTCATCTCTGGTTGGATGTGAATCTAACCCGAAAGTACAAAAACACTTTTAGCACGAGATTGAAATTTCAAGATGAGCTAGATGTTTATATTTATAATAGGTAGCAGTTTCTGTTTCTGCTTCCGCAGCAATAGTAACAAGCCGGATTCCGGGAACTAGTGCAACAATAACAATATAAATTGAGTTTGCGTGCAGTTGTATGAAATCGCTTAGCAAAGGGGATTCGAGAGTTTGCTCGGAAGTGGAGATAACTGCAAATAAGACTGAAATAACTACTAGGAATAGACGAGGCACTAGTGTCATTGGAAATTGGAAATTCTGGATCGGAATTGAACCAAAATTACCCAATACGAATTGAAATACAAAATCCTTTAAATTGAAAAGCTTTTAAGCTTGAAATTAACCCAATTCAATTTAAAATAAAGTTTTTATTAAAAAACTCAAACGGTTGTGAAATGATCTAAATTTACAAATTAAACCCATGTGATACGATGAGATAATAATGGGACGCTTAGAATGTCTGTTACGAGTTAATTTGCTCCGCATCGCTGAATAATTTCGCATCTCATTACAACGGCATTGCGATATCTTGATTATAATCGTATCTACTCGATCGCACTGTTGATATCGATTAGATGCGACAGGAACACCAAAGTGCAAGGCGTTTTGCCTCGACTGCATGCGTCGCATCCGTTTGCCACCGGCGAAATGAGTAAGTTAATATGCGCGAGTATCATGCACGTTTAACAACCACCTGGAGCGCTGCGGCCTGCTCAAAAACGCAGAAGCAAACGCAAAACGATTGCTGCACCCCGATGGAAATGAAACCGATACCTTATCCGACAATAGCGAATGGGCTGGACGCAGGCAAACAAATCAAAACATTGAACTGCATCGGCGGCATTCTTTGCGTCACGTAATACATGAGTAAAATGAGCAGCAGTGTAACCGAATGGTTATTGAAGAATGAAGAAGCAGCGTGCCGCCGTTTTCCATGAAGTGTTGGATAATTGTGTGGGAATTAGTTGTTAATAGTGATGGTATTCAGGAGAAATTTGTTTCAATCAATGAGGGCAGAGAAATGAACATAATATGTACTCCTATACATCTTCCGAATGGTGTAAAAAGTGCAATACTTAGCTGGGAAATGTGCAAACAAACGCAAACACAATGTTAATTCAATAGGAAGTAAATACACAAAGATCACCGACGATTTTCAACGAAAACAAGATTAGCATATGCGAGTGTAACCTAAACTTTAAAAACTTTAAAAATGTACATACAGAATTATTTTATAAATATTTGACAAAAATTGTTTAAACAGTGTGATTAAATGATTGATGTTTAGGTGCTGATGATTGTTGATAAATTTCTTTGTACAAATTCCGACCCAGCGTGACCTCTAAGCTAGAGAGTATCCATTGCAGATTAAATAAAAGCGCAACAACGATGAAATGGATACTCATACCGGTAATGTCGGCACGCTCATACGTATTTTCTTCTAACATCATGTTTACAAGCGACGCCACTTGAGTTTTACGCTCGCGGTCATTCTTATTGTGTAATCTACACCCCTGAGACGCATAAACAACCGCACAAACTGCTCAACAATGAGAAATATCATGTGCTAATGTGCAAACGTGCGTATTCAGCTTTAATACCTGTTGGTAAGTACGACAACATAAAATTTAAACAGAGTTGTATCCTTTTATTAAACTGTTGACCGCGCAATTCGCTTAAACTTTAACTTTCTCAGAGCAAATACAACTCTGTTTTCTTGTATTGTATTGTTATGTATGTTGTTGCTTGTTACTTACGTAGCTTATGGCTTATGCAAAGAAGAAATTAAACTGAAATTAAGTCAGGCGTGTGTTTTGTGAAGAATGGCGGCTTTTGTTTAGATGAGGGCGATGGTTTCGTGGGCTTGCGTATTACTAGATGTACTTACTCAGAGGGGAATAATCGGTGTGCATTACGGACAATGTGCATGGAGGCTCGTGCCCGTTTTCAGCAAGAATTAACGATCCGCCTTTGTGGTCAACCGCACAAGTGCTTCTCGTTTTGCTTACTCTCGAAATGTGAAACTCTATTTTTCACACTGGAATTTTGCATTGCAAAGGTTAATTTTTACAATATCAAATACATATCAATTATCTTCATAAAAAATGAAGTTGACTGCATCAAAGTTCTGACGTCTGAACGATAAATTAATATGTATAAATCGATTTGTTTCATATGACAGATATGCATTGTTGTAGTTTTTCTAACTTCAGTTTTAAGCTATGTTGTCGGAATCGTCAAAAATCTATCTAAATTTACATAAAAATCATAACAAATAACCATTTACAATATTTACATTAATATTTCCAAGTTGCGTTCCGCAATGCATTTGTCGTATGAAACATATAACTTATTACATTGGTACAGCTACATTACATTCGCCGTTCGAAATGGCGCTAGTTAAACAATAATAAAGAAGTTAAACTAATAAGCAAAAATAGGTTTATAATATTATTTAAATTTATTTCTCGCCTACATCAAAAGGTAACAGGCTTTTTGATAAGAATAATAATACTTAAGTATATTTGGTTCTTATTTTGTTTATGTTTTCACATATTGTATTTATTTTCATTTTAAAATTTTGTGTTGTGTTAAAAATTTTATTTATATTTTCGACATTTTTCGTACAATTGGCATATTCAACTGTTACTACAGTTTGTAACAAAACACGGAATATAAAAATGATAGTAAATAATGTGTTTATTTCTGGTTTTATAAAAGTATAGCTACTGCGTTTATGATACTATAATGTCCTGAATAAATAATCACAATTGAATCATCTTTATCAACGCACTCCGCAATACCAGACCCCCCATTGGTCCCTAATAAGTTGAAGGGCCGTTCCCGCGGCTCCCTTCTTTGGCCTACCGCAATCTGCCCCTATTCCATCGTTGGAAGTAGCTCGAAATGAAACTGTCAAAACAGATTAGCCGCTTTTCGATTTCATTCGCTCTGCTTGTTCCGGTCCGTTCAGCGGTGTTGGGTTACAAGGCAATTAAACGCAAGCTGAAGAGCGCCATTGAAACATTGAAACATGCGCTTGTTTATTTATTTATGCCATCACTACGAACATGTGTAGGTACCAATGTAAGTAAGCACTTACAAAATGTAAATTGCAATTGCATTAAGCGGATTTTCGTTGGGAATAGTATAGAAAAAGTTAAGTTTTTGTGAGAAAACATCATAAAAACATGAAAAGATGAAAAGGGTTGTTCGAAATGAACCTGACGATGCATGGATGAAGCGTTTGACTCCTTAAGTAACATTTTAAATTAGGTTTATGTTGAAATGAGTTCGTCGAGCATATAGCCATAATCCAATTCGTAAAATTAAAAATCGCACGGAAAATTGCCAATAAGAACTAAGTAAACACATTGCATAGCGTAGCAGCGACGAATCAAAACAATCATGGCACTGCGATAACTTGCGATGAGGTTTCAATTCCGCACTTGTTAATATTCTTTTCTCACATGCGATAGCCGTGGCGAAAAACAATCAGCGCTGATGAAATTTTGCATCGGCATTGTTCGGTGCATCGCGGGTTCATGCTTAATTTCCCCAAACAGATTGCACAAAGATTGAGAGATAATCGGCTTTCAACTCATACAAACACAAAATGGGCCGTGCCTTCAAACTGGGCGCTACCGGGAACACATCCACAACTTCAATCTCCACCTCAAAACTTGATAGTGGGGAGAGAGGTTGATACCTATAAGATAAATGGCCCTTTTCGATAGTGAATCATTTTTGAAAAACTTACAAAAACCGAAACAACCACAACATGACCAGTGATAAGCGACATCATCGAAACGAAGAAGATGCAACATGTCGAAAACCATCGGATTTTACCATAGAACATATTTTAAATCGTGCTGGAAACTCAAAGTTAAATTCGAGTACAACGTGTACAAGTTTTGCGAAAGTTAACACATCGGTTTACAATTACCTTCAGCTTCCACCACTTCCACAATTACCACAACCGCAAGAAGTTGAAAATTATGCAACCACGAGAAGGAATATCCACAGTTACACCAATGATAAGTGTTACCAAGAAGCACAAGAATTAAACGACACATTTGACTCACAAAACAGCGGATTACCCTTTACCTGGTTACAATGCACAAGATATTGCCCGCCAAAAATACCCCGTAAGTACAAAAACCTTATACTTTGATCTATTTTGAACTAAAAGTATTATTATAATGCGTAGGGAGAAAAGAAGGTCCGCAGAAACGTCAATTAGGTCGCCATCCTCGCATCCCTTTTACTAGTCATCAACTATCAGTGCTAGAAGATAAATTTAAGCATTCACCGTACCTGAGCAGCGAAGAAGTGACCAAACTATCAGGAATTCTTGATTTGGCAGATATTCGTGTCAAAATCTGGTTTCAAAACCGTCGCGCCCGCAAACGGCGCGAAGAACTCGGAATTTCAAACCTATCGCCAACTAGGGGTTCCCCGCCATCATCCCCATAATAAATTAATTTCATAGTCAATTTGTGAAAAAGTGAAAACTTTATTTGTACAATATAAAACACCACTTTGTAAATATTAGCATAAAAACATCAACAACACAAGTCAATAAACATTGTGATCGGAATGCTACGTTTCGTACTTTAGTCTTATTTGTCATGGATACCATCCTTTAAATCGTTCAATTACTTTTTGCCATGTGTCAAACTCACGGAAATGTGCAGAGCGTACATTTTTGTCTTCAGTCGGGCGGAAAATACAATCAACGCGACGCATTTTGGACAATTCCTCTCTACTTTTCCAGATTCCTATCAAACATATAAATTATTATAGTGATTTGAACTTCATATCAATTAAAATTACCTGTGTTTAATCCTGCTATATAAGCAGCTCCCAAAACTGACATCTCAGAAGAAATGGCTCTTTCAACGACTATTCCCGTCATGTCAGCTAGTAGTTGACAGATAAAATTGTTTTTCGATACGCCACCATCAACACTAAAAATAATTAATAAATAATTCAATAATAATTAATTTTATATAACACTTACTA
The DNA here is from genome assembly GCF_025399875.1 of Dalotia coriaria. Classification (NCBI taxonomy): domain Eukaryota; kingdom Metazoa; phylum Arthropoda; class Insecta; order Coleoptera; family Staphylinidae; genus Dalotia; species Dalotia coriaria. Next base: position 7,886,601 of record NW_027045451.1, read on the forward strand.
TATTGTATTAATTTCATTGTCTAAATCATTCCGTAAAGTTCCATACTGAAGCATAATCCTAAAAACTATACTTTCCAAAATGGCGCGCACCATATGCTCTCGTCTAGTGGTAGGTTTTATTCCAAAGAAACCACTAGCAGCTTTTTCGTCATAAATTGGTGGACCTAAGCCGCTAAACGCTGGAATAAAGTACACTCCATCGTTGTTCGTCACCGAAGACGCCATGTTTGCAGTTTCAGCAGGATTTTCACACAATCCGGACTTCAATGCCCAAGTTATTACAGTTCCAGTATCATTACAGGCTGCTTCAGCCATGTAACACAATTTGTCCTCCAGCTTGTAATAAACCACTGGATATATTCCAGTCACACCTGGATGTAGTTTAGGTGTAATAATATTTAAGAACGTACCAGTACCCATGGTCAGTTTCAAAATATCATCGGAATAACAACAGGTCCCAATCATAGATGTCTGCGCATCGGCCATTAATGAACCAATCTTAATTCTTACACCAAAAACATTCTCTTCGGTATATCCCAAATCGTAATCATTGGCGACAATCTCTGGATATATATGTCTTGGAATATTGAGTATCTTATGCATAATCGTACTCCAGTCCATTTCAAACGGATCTACGAGTCCGGTACTAGTGGCGTTACCATAATCAGTGACATATTGTCTTCCGGCAGTGAGTTTATACAATAACCATGTGTCCACCGTGCCAAACATAAGATTTTTGATATTTTTCCGCATGGCAGGTATGTTGTCCAACATGTAGAGCAGACGCATCGTGGTATGTGAGCTGGTGAATTTGATTGAGCTTCCGGCAAGGTAACGCGGGTTGCGTGTGCAGAGATAGAGAGTATAGGCAACCGATTTGAATGATCTAAACATGAAAGAACGATTCCATAATTTTACTAATTCATTGCAGCGGATATCTTTCCAGGTGATAAAATTGTGATATGGTATGCCAGATTCACGGTCCCATGTGATAAAGGTCGCACGTTGGGTGGTAATTCCAAGGGTTTTTATTTCGGACGGTGTTAAATTTGCTTCTAAATATCAAAACAAATAACCATAGTTAGACACAACTCATCAACATAAATCAAACAAATATACTTTCAATGGCAGATTTGATCACAAATACAGTATCCTTCCAGAGGTCTTCATGTGGAATTTCAGCATAACCAACTTGTGGATGTATTAATTTAGTCTAAAATTTATTTTCACATTTATTGAAATCTATCTTATAATTAATTGATTCAGAGGTTCTACTTACAGGTACTGAATATGTACTAACTGTATCGCCATTGGAATCTACAATTACGCATCTCAAGGTTGTCGTGCCAACATCCAAAGCCGCAATAAATTGCCTTTTGTCATTTACTGGTTGCTCGCTGAGGTCCGCGTCGCCCGACATGATGTCAAAAACTGACGATTGAAATCACTACAAATGATTTCAGCTCCTGTTACATTTATCAGTACATACCTACGTACCTACTTTCAAAAATTAAATTTAAAGTCCATTCACTGCAACACTGCGATTTGCTTTATCTGTGAGCTTGTTATCGCGTCTCATTGTAGTTAAATTACAGTGTCACTTGTTTAGGGTTACCAACTTAATAAATTAAATAAATAAATTTGATCAACTGTAAGAAAATTTGAATACATTAATATCCTAAAATTTTCTTGCACGTCATAACATTCTCTGAAAGTTATTACAATATATCTATTGCTTTTTTTTAAATAAAATAATTTTTAAATGATTGAATGCGAAGTAATGTTGGTAACTCTGAACGCGTGACCTACGATCTTAGACTCGATTTAATGATAAAGATATTACACTCATATCACAGACAGAATGCTCATATCAAAAAAATAACATAAATAGAATTATTACATCACACCAAATTACAAACTACAATGATTTATCCAGAGTATTAGCTAAATTATAATGCATTACGATTATACATATTTAATAGGACTTACGTTTTATTGTGCGCGGAATTGGCTCGACGCAGGTACCCGCTGACGCCGTGATGTGTCACCTTGGACTTACGCAGGTTGTAAGGCACCGTAGTAAAACTGAAAGCATTGTATAAGTTCGGAAAGGTGCGTAAGCAAGTCGATGCCGTGCAGTGAAACGATTTTAAATTGAATTTCGAAGCACATTGCAAATAGAAAGCAAAATGACAAATTTCTGCTATTTGTAAATTAAATTTAAAAAAAACGTAAACCATAAACATAACCGAAACTGTAACTTACATAAACATATTTTTCTACTTCTACATAAAATGCGTCAGTTTTTCCACGTTTTTTAGATACAAAATCAATCTCGTGGGTAAAGTGCTCGTTTAGTCACTTGATAGTTAATATAATATTAATTTAAGTTTCTATGTGCGAACTGAGATGGCAAGTAACGACCGCCATTAGCCGCAAAATTAGCCGAACGATGCACGACAAATCACGAACAGTGAGTTTCGGCCAATTTTTGGCACGTTGTAACCTATAATGCAAACAAAATGTACTATGCTCTTGGTGTTTCCATAAGTGAGATTTTTTTTATAGAACCCTAAGAAATTTCATCAATATTTTTTTATTTAAAATGTGGATGACTCCTAACTCAGCCAAAGGCCCTCCTAAGTATCCAAAGTATCCAATAATCGGTTCTTTAAATTTCGAAACTTGTTGTAGAATAAAACTCCTCCTCATCTCTTACTTTAATCTTTTTTAAACTGTACAAAGCACCCGAAAACACCCCAATATTGCTTCTGATTTAATCTCCCGTGAACTAAAAAAATAATGTCGAGTTTCCCATTGTCAGATGGTGGTTTAGAATATTCAGTATTTTAACCACCTCACGGTGAAAAGATTGCATAACCTACCATGTATTATATATACAAGTTTATGATTTACATTTGCCTGCTCACAATCAAAAACTGAATTTGAAATTAGTTTCATTTGTTGAGAGCGACAGGGGCGCCATAAATATTTATTTTATTTTTTGGCTTATGTTCTTATAATAGAGTGACTTAAAATACAATATATTTGCCAATACCATGCAGTTAATAATTGCATAGCTATTGCAGTTTTATTGAAAACAGAGTTATGAACAGAATTGGCAAGTACTGTTTCCTATGGGAATAGTGATTTTCAAAGACTGCCATTGTTTTAGGAATGCAAAACAAAGAACCTGTTTTTTGATTGGTGCTACTTGCTTCGAATCCTCCTCTTAATACACGTGGCAAGAATGCAAGTAGCGAATCGAAATGATTTGCGCTCACATAGCATTGTTTGCACGATTTTCTGAATGAGCTGTCAAACAATAAAGTACACAATATAGTCGATTAAGTCAAATACTGTGAAAATTCTTTTTCATACTTAATTTTTGTATTAAGAACGCATTTTAAAGCGTCTGCAACGCCACGCGAATAACATTTATTATTGAGTGATTAATAAAGTTTATGGCTTGAGAGCTTAGACAACTAGTGATATTAAGCAATTATGTTCAGAACATGGAGAATATCTCGATAAATAAACTAAAATAGTTGGAACTTAAATTACCGATTGTTTTCACAGTATTCAAAACTTTCAATTTCGAACCACACATTTTGATGCTTTATTTCAGAACAATCACTGTTGAATATGAAAGATTAGTCTCAACATAACATCAGATTTTGAATTTATTCCACTTCATTTATTTCAACTCGTATTCAAAAGGTCATTCAAAATTCAAAAAATTAGAATCACCTCATTAAATTTATAAACATTTTTAAGTGAATCAAAATTCGAACACGCTCTCATTTCGAAAATCCTTCGAGGATCAGGAATCTGGAATCTAGAAGTTTGCGGTCCAAGGTTTTGTAATACCTAGGAGGGGTCCTAGGAGGTAACCGATATTGGCCAATGCAAACTAATGATAAAATGCTGTTGAAAGAGCTTTGTTTCTCTTAGGCCACCCAACACAATCTGAACTGCCTGGTTAAACGGCCCTTTGAACTCAGCATAAGTTATGTTAGTGTTGGTAATTTTCCTGAGGTTGACCATCGTTCAAGCAAAACCAAGGTTTTTAAGATATAGTCGCTATGCCATGGAACCGGAAGCATCTCCATTCGGGAAACGTTGGGTGAGCTAACTGTTTCATATCAATCGCACGCCCATCCGGTCCAGCCTTCCAAGGTCTTAATTTTAAACATGAATAAATGAGGTTGTGTCCTATACATAATACTACACAACACCTAGACCAATTTGGTCAATTATTTTTTAAATGTTCGTTAAAGTCCAAGGATAATTTTTACGGCGAGAAAAATTAATTGCCGGGAAAACCATAAAGACAGCTCTTTTCTACAGGATAAAAGTTGGCATTGAGATTCAATCATAATTATAGTTAAATAGTTGAACCCGACATGGCGCACTGAAGTGCGTTATTAACAATTCTTTATACAATTAATTTCGTTAAAATAAAATTGCAAATTTTATTGATAGAATTGACAGATACTATATCTAGAACAAGAGAGTAAAAACGAATTACATTTTTATTACACTACCGGGACGAAGTCGCGGGCAAAAGCTAGTACCATATAGATTAAATGGGAGTATCTATTTGTGATGCACCCTGGTCCCATATACCAAACATAAAAATCAATTGTCTGTACTTTTCACAGAGTTTTGCTACCTTGAAAATACCTTACGCAACATAGAATGCCTACCATATGTATAAGAAAAAACTTTGTACGCGCTGTTTCATTCCGGATAAATAGCCTCTCTATTAATAATGTTATTAGGTAATATTTAGGTATAGGTGGTCTCATTATCAATAACATGAAAATAAGATCTTGTTCTTGATCTGCATGCTAATTCTACATAGGGAACTCACTTCAAAAATCTCTGTATAAGATCCGATAAGACCAGACATTTTGTCGTATTATAGAGAGATGTCTTTACAGAGAAGAACAAATGTAATAATCAAATATTCGTAGTTTTGTGCACCTCAAAGAAAAACGTCTGTAAATATTTCAGGTTTTAAAGTCTAAATATGATAAAGTCTAAACATAAATTATGTTGTATTAAATTGTGTAATGGTTAAATGTCGAAAAAAATGTGTCATGTCGAAAAACAGTGATATTGAAGGCAATAGTTAAAAATATTTTACGTCGTTACACAGGGGCAGAATAACGTTATAAAGAAAATTTTTGGAAACTATACAATTTTAAATTGCTTTATAAGAAAAAAAATTTATTATTAGTCTAGGTCTATAAAAACACTTTATCCACACTCGATGCTTTTAAACATTGAGAATTTTGAATTTAGAAGCTTAGGTGGCAAGGTGACAAAGGCATATTATTACAAAAAAAAATAACGAGTGGAAAGATTATAACAGTTGAATATAGTTGTATTCATTCAACACCAACGTTTCAGTGTATGCTTGATAGCAAATATTGGTTTAGCTTGTAGTAAACACAATTGCAACGAAATATGAGCGTGAAATGCGACGTGGTCAAGTTTAAGTAATTCAACCTTGTAGCCGTTTTTTATTTTGTTTCATATTTACGAACTTTACAGAAACAATATAATAATACAATTTTAAGAATGATACCAGTCCTTTGCACCATTCGTTTACTATAAAAGTGTCAAAATAGCAATAACAAAATCTGGTATAGTAGGTATATAAATAATGTACCAATTTATGTAAAACTTGTTTACGCATACTTTACTCGCCACTGGATAAATGCACTTGTTGTTAATTGTTACGCAATTGCACTGTACATTGAACGTGCGTTGTCACGCTCTTATCTAATCAGCAAATAAGTTGTTTAAGTGTTTATTAAACACATTGCTAAGCTCCGTGCGTATTTATGGTAAACTACTAGCCGGTTAATTAGAGCATACACAATAATACAACAAGAAACCTACAACCTACATACACGACACTTCCGTACTTCTACAATTTTCTATCACCTTTTATTAGTCTGGTGAACGACTCAAAGCCAGTTCAGTTGAATGCGTATATCTGTATAGTTGTGAGTGCTGGTGTGGCGCGGCGGCATTGGCCGCAGTTGTTAAATAATTGCATTTAAAATAGAAATTTGAGGAAGCGAGCGCGCCGCGCCGCCCGGCGTTGCGACGCTCTCCGCAGAGAAACACACAGCCTCTCCTGCTGCTCCTGCCCGCGTCAGTCGTCGATGGGCACTGCGGCGCGCGGCCCGCCCGAGCACACGTAACATACGCAACACGCGCACGCAAACAACTTCCGTGTCTAGTCTTCCCGCGAATTTATTCGCTTACCAAATAAACAAGTACAAAGAAACAAACAGCAATCAATCAAGATGGATCCAGAGGCCTTCCTAGACATCGCCAACCAGGTGGTGAAACTGAAAATGTTTCCCTACTTCGACATTGCGCACTGCGTCCTGTGCGCTCTGCACGTAAGGGAGGATCTCGGCGCCGGTAAGCAATAAAAAAACAGGGCAGGAAATGATAAAAATAAAACATTTTGAGCCTACTTTTGCGGAGCAGCGCGGGTTCGGGCCAACCGCCGAAAAACTATAAATAAGAACTCTCGACTTTAAACTAATATTAGAACGTGCGGCTCCGCATGCCGCGAATAACGCCAGCACGCTCAACAGGAAGAATAATAATAATAAGAAGAAAAAAACTACGTGTACCTCTCTCATTGCTTCAAGCACACAATCTAGATGCTCGTAACGCCGCGTAAAACTGCAACCGACTAACGATTCGAACACGCAGCAGGAGCGCGCGGTACTGGAACACAGACCACGCGACGATGCACGCTTGCCGGCTGGCACACATACCAATCAATTCGCACTTTCCACTTTCTTTGCCATGCTCCATAGCATTACTTTCACCAACAATCAATCCACCTAAATCATTTATAAAGCAGAGTTTTGTATTACACATATTAGCAGCAAACAGTAGATTATGATCAGAATGATGAACCAAAAATCAATATAAAAGTGAATGACTAGTTGCCTATAGTTAGGTAGAGAATTCAGCAGAAATAAAGTAAAAACCTTACAGGAGCCACACAATTCTCTCGTAAACATCCGCTAGCATGCTGGTTATCCTATATGCTTGTGGTGTTCGCTGGTGGTATGGTTGCGAGCGCCCTTTTGGCTGAGCCCATTCTCGCCCCTTTGAAAAACACCCCACAACTGATTGTTGCTACTCTAGTATGGTGAGCGCGACTAATTCAAATATTTGTACAAAACTTTAAAATATTTAATATTTAGGTATGTTGTATTCTACACTCCATTTGATATCGGCTACAAGGTCTCAAAATTCCTCCCAGTGAAGATTGTGTGCTCGGCAATGAAGGAAATCTACCGTTGTAAAAAGGTCTACGATGGTGTGACGCACGCCGCTAAACTGTACCCAAATGCCTATCTGATAATGATCATCATCGGTACGCTGAAGGGCAACGGCGCTGGGTTCACGCGTCTCATCGAGCGACTCATCCGCGGCGTATGGACACCCACCGCAATGGAGTTTATGCAGCCGAGCTTGTAAGTCAAGCCCGCGTCTGTTTTATTTATAGGCAAGCTGTTCACTCACCTGGTGTATATTTTTTGCAGCTACACCAAGTCCTGCATTGTAGCTTCAATCATATTCATCCTCGACAAAAAGACCGAATTCATCTCGGCTCCACACGCGCTCGTGTACTTTGGCATTGTCATCTTCTTCGTCTACTTTAAACTGTCTTCAATCTTGCTGGGCATTCACGATCCAATCGTACCCTTCGAGAATCTCATGTGCGCACTCTTCTTTGGAGGCATCTGGGATTCCCTGGCGAGAATTTTGGGCAAGGGCCAGCCCAAGGAGGGTGATGCAAAGGATGCAAAGAAAACAAACTGAAACCAAAGTAGGTTTATCAGCATATTTTGGATCAATTCAATTCAAGAAGATATCTTGCAATATACTTACGACATTTTTATTTCACAGGCATTGCACAATCAAAACAAACACGTACAATCAGGCATGAAGAATTTTATAAATGTGCGGAAGAATTCTTCATTCCTGCGTTACGACTGTTTCAACATACAACGACTCCCATTTTTTATTGCAGATGTTAAGTGAACCAAAAATATTTTAAATAAAATTGTAAATAATCTTTCATTCGTCAATTAATCAGTATTTAACACCAGACAAACTCCTTGTAAAATCCAATGGCTTAAATGTTCAGGAGTTCCCAGATCTGCTTCAAACACTAGACCAACTCCCATAGCGTTGCGTCTCTGTGAGGTAGTATAAACAGGTGTTCTTAGGGTATTCTGTAACTTTAGTCTGTGAGCTTCAATTGGTATAACGCTCATCACAGGTAATTCTTCAATTAAAACTTTTGGCCTTGACCGCTGTAACCTCTTCTCTACATGATCCCAACGTCCTCCTTCCAAGTACAAACCGTGAATGAGACACGTTCCCGTTTCCGGTCTTTCTTCAACATCCAATGGATCCAAATAATCGGTCACAGCAGTGTACAGAGTGCTTTTATCCAAGGGCCAATTGTTTCTTCTACAAGAGATCTGCACCAATGCCGCTAGGTATGTTTCAGGAATGTGTAATCCCGATATCCACAATACGGTTGGATCACCTTGACCAATCCAAGTCATATACTGATATTGCCTCTTTTCAAAATGATCCATCCAACCTCCAAGTGTTTTACAGGTTGCCGGTGCCAATTTTCGCCAGTTTGCAGGCAACTGACCGTTAAATAACGAAAAAGCTACATTATCCAATACAGCATCCATGCCAATCTCACCAGCTAAGGCCCGTTTCAATTGTTGAAGGCTTTTTCTCATTGCCAATATCAACTTATTGAACCTTTCCAACTCTTGCAGAAGTACCACAATTGTTGGCGTAATTGCCAATTGAAAATGCATGCGCACCTTGTAAATCTCATAAGCTTCCGGTATCTTTTGAAGTATATCGTTGGCCACGTTCAGAATAAACTCTTCTCGAGTAATTCCAGTGCCTACAGTAGCAGTTTGTGGTTGCAAATCAATCAGGTGCTGCCACATTTCCTTGGTAGCTTGTGTATAGTATCCAATTTCTGCATTCGGGTGCAAACCAAAAACATCAGGGCTATTTGACAATGGCAATTCATCAATATATGCCAAATAATCGTCGCGTTCACCATCCGGAGGAATTGTATAGTCCACATTTTCATCGTGATAGAAATGAAATGGTTGAAAAGTATCAAACAAGAAATCACCCATATACTCGTCCATGTATACCTTGACAATTCTTCTATCGAAGTCGTCAATGACCCTTCCGCCATACATCACTTCACCAATCAAATATTTCAAACTATTCCACGGTATTCTCGTGTCCTTGGCCTTGACGGCCTTAGTTAGATATGTGTTTAGGATTTCAACACATACATTAAAGTCAGATTCGTTAAAATCATAGCAAATATTCCAACCAATTTTATCATACTTCCGCCTTTCTTGAACCACAGCATGGAAAAATGCCAAAACATAAATTAACGACTTAAAAGCCACATGTTTACAAGATTCCAAAGTCTGGGGCCGCATTTTAAAATAGGTATTTCTTAAATTAAGCTTTAAACCATTAGGTGGTTCGGTAACAACCTTCAATGATCTCTGCAACACTCCAATTGGAAAGTTGTTTGTCGGATCTGTTGTTAACCACAGACGAAAATCTGGATGAGGTTTACTCATCCGTTCGATAATCTTCTCCAACTGTCGCACAAAACTAAGCAACAGATGGCAATTCTGAAACATTAACCAATATCCTCTTTGGACTGCCTGGTCCAACAAATCAATCGCAATAGTTTCCTGGCCTTGTCCAAGTGATAAATACTTAAACTCTGCTTCATCCCGCTCGGCAAGTTTCATCAACTCAGCTGTGGGATCAGATCCAGGACTTAGGATAAATACAACAGGCGTAGTTGGAGAACTTTGATCAAAAATGTTATCCAGTGATATTGTTGGCGGCATTATAAACTCTTCGCTCATAGTGATGCAAATGTAATCGCTTACTGCTCTAAAGATGCGATCAATTCTAAAACATCTGAGAATCATCAAGAGATAAAATGATGGCAGGTCTTCAGAATAATTGCACGGTAAAGGTATGGATTCCGGTTGGTCTGAATCATACCACTCTCTCCATTCGTCAATATTCTTTTCTACATCAGTAGGTAAATTGAAGAAAGGTTCTGGGAAATCCACAGCCAATTTTAGAATGTCTTCCCATCCTTGGTTTGTAATCCATGGAGCAGGTTTGTTCCTCGTAGACTTATCTAAACTAACTGATCCTTTGATAAAGAACTCCAGTTCTCCTTGAGTAACCAATCCGGCACTGGCTTGAATTTTGTTGGTCATTTGGAAGGAAAACAGCAGTTTATGTTTCTCAAAAATTCCAGTGCAACAGTAATCGTAGACATTTTTGGTTAATGTGTCAATTATGTTAATCAAACGTTTTGCCATCACTTTATGTGGCAATGACTTTCTCAGAGAGAAGGCAAAGACCTCAAGATATGACATTAGAGAATATTGATACATTGCATTGATAGTGGCCATGTCTGAAAGCACAAAGAACATTAGAGCACCACGTTTTGCTACGGACCTATAACCATCACGCAGTTTATCAATATCTTTTGCTGTTTCCGTAGCCAATTCCAACTTGATATAAACTTCTTGAGCTTTTGACTTGGTATTCTCAAGGGTAGAAATCAACTCAACATTATCCAACATATTTCCTGTACTTGTAGATAACTCTCTAAGCAGGGAATCCTCCAAAGTCGATAGCAAACTTTTATTCTCCGACGTTTCAGCAATCAAGTGCTCTCGTTGTTCTTCTAAATCAGGACGTTCATTTCGCACTACTACACTGAGTAACTGATCCTCCAGACCAGTCATGGTCACAGTATAATTAATTACGACTCCTGTTGCATACACAGCAGGATTAAATAAAGGATTAGACAACTTTGTAGTAAGATACATTCGAAAGTTTGGATCATAATCAACTTCTTTGTCTCCCAACATTAGAAAAGTTCTCCCAGTTATAGTTTTTAGGTTCTTCTCCAAGACATTATTAATAACAGGATCAATATAATCATCACAATCTTGAAACAGAACAGGAGATCCGTACTTGATGGCCATATCTAGATATTTCAAAAAATCTGAATCGTTAAAGTGCAACGTCTTAAGATTATTCTTTTCTTCTTTTTTTCTTATCCAGTTTAATGCTTGTTGTTGAGGATCAATACAAACCGGAAATCGTGAGCCGTATATCGATAAAATACCATTTTGAACACTCAACTCATCAGGTGGTAAGTTTTCAGAATTCCATGTGGAAATTTCTACATCCGTTGATAAACTAGTTTCGATTCTATAGTTCTCAGCACATGGAATCTCATTTTCTTGGATATCTTTGTAAAAGTTTCCGTAAATCATTTCTTTTCTAAATTCGTAGCTAAAAGGTCCCGTGTAGCTCAGGAATGCTGAACTCAATAGACAATTACCAATCAGTTTTTCTCGATCAACGTGAAGTTTCTTCAAATCTGCAGACCATCGAACTCGTTCCGAACTTAAACCTGTAATTAATTTATCTGCAGCTTCAAGCCGACGCATCATCACATCAGTTTCTTCCTGAATTTCCATTCGTCTCTTCATAGCTACAGCGTATTTTTCATTCAACTTTGATAAATCTTCTTCTAGTTTTGTGATTTCGTGGTATAACTTTTGTAAATTCTTCATTGCAGTGTCAAACTCTTGTTGTAATCGCTCTACTTTTTCTTTTTTAGGTTTAACTTCTCGGAAAACTGCACAATATCCCATTACAGCATTGACAAATTTAAGTAAACCATAACCAGCTTTACTAATGGTAGCCATATCATCCAATTTGTTTGATTTTTTAAGATGAGCTTTTACTGCAAGCTGTTGTTTTATTGTTATTGCATCCACATTCAACTCTTGTAATGTACGTAGGAAACTGGGATCTGACATCATTCCTTTCGCGGTTTTCCAACTGATTTCTTTATAACCACGTATGATAGCAACACATTCGCATACAACTTGCACCGCTTCCGGTGGAGTTGCAAAAGAACGAATTTCAGTAATATCGGATTTGTCTAAATCTTCAAGTGCCAATCGCGCTGTTTCTAATGCTGGAAGTGCTTCCGACAAAGCTGCATCAGCCTCGGTCTTTTCAACAACAATAATCTTTTTTTGCTCTTCAATTTCAATACTTTTTTCCGAAGCAATGTCCTTTTTAGATTGCGCTATTTTTGTACCTCTTTCAATTTCTTCTAACATCAACTCACATGCCTTGGTAGCTTCACCTACAATAATTTTTTGTTTTGCTAATTTCTTGTTGAGAACATCTAGTTCCGCTCTAGCTTCATCAATCTTCTTCATGCCGCCCATTAGACGCTCGCATTGCGCTTTTATAAAGTTTTGCTTATCATCCAAAAGGTGCAAATACCTTTGAATAAAATCTAAATAATGTTTTGGCGTCACATAATTCCTGCGTCTTAACTTAATTAAAAATTCTTGAGTGTACTCAATCACATTATTATGGACATACACTACGTGTTCGATTATCCTCGGGCGAAACTTTGCTGGAATCTTTTTGTTGTCTTTTAAAAAGACCGAAGCTACAGCAATCAAGGCTTGTTGCGGCCAAGGAAACAACCAATCAATGCAAGTGTTGTTTACTAACCCCGGAAAACTTCGGCATCGCTTACTCAAGATATCACCGGAGGGCGACATTGATAACACCATATGTAAGTTATCAGTACATTTGTTAACAAAATATTGCCAAACGCCATCTTTTCCAACACTATATCCAGCATCTCTAGCTTTATTCCTCACTTGGCCAATGATGTTATCCTTTTCTTCGTCACTAAACAATGCCGGTACCAATCCAATCATTAAAATATTGTTGATAAACTCTAAAAATCCCTCTTCGGTTACTTGTGCTGCAGTAAATAAGAACACTGTCGGTTTGTCATCAACACCCAACTGGGTATAAAGTCGCTTTAGGTCTTCTTTTAAAGAAACTTCATTATACCCTCTGCATATGACAATCTCAAACATTTCGCAACCAGCCGTAAATGCAGCCAAACGTGTCAGACTCGCTTTACCACTGCCTCCAACTCCTACAACCATTACATGACCTCGTTCCAATCGTAAACCACGATGAATCCGTGTTAAATGTTCTAAAGCATCATCAAAAAGCACCACATCCATTCGCTCCATCCTTTCATTATATTCCTCTAAAATTTCTTGAAATAGAAAGTAAACTGCCTCGTAGTCAAGAAGATCTTCGTAATATCGTGGTTCATCTTCATTGACAGCGTTGCGATAGTCCCCGAAAAGAATAGGATCACGCATAACATATTCTAAAATATCTATACTTGGCTCAACTTCCTCTTCGTCGCCCACTTCTTCATCTTGTACAAAAACTACAGAATCTATATCAACTGTTGACGATACTGGTACTGGGGCTGGAATAAAGTTTTTGCTAATCATGTCAATCATGTGATTCCTCATTAGTTCCTGATCTTCAACACAAGTCAACCGGTCACATATAACACGTAGAAATTCGTTACGCCATACCCGCACAATTTGATAATCAGAGTGATAGTGTAGTGGAACTGTTGAACACAAGCCAGCTACAATTCTGGATAAATCTCGCATATTAAATATGTAATGAAACTTGTTTGGTGTCGGTGGAAGTTCAGATACAGCTATTTTATATAAGGAAAGAGTCATTTCAATTAATCTATCACCAATTTGCACTTCATCTTCAAAAGGATCCAAATGTCCATTCAAAATTGATGCATAAATATGATACAATGTACTTTCAGCTGGAAATGCCAAGTTTAAAACAGTAAACATTGACATAAACCTTGGGTCCACTTCATTGCGACCACCACCTGCTACTCCCATTGCGGCAAAATATGAAATATCCTTAAAATTCTTCCAGTTCAGATCCTTGCCTCTATCATACATTCCACCCTTTTCAAATAATAATTTAAGTAAAGCAATTGGTTGTTGAGTGCCGTACTCATCCACTTGGGGCATATTCAAGTCATCAATAAAGCAAATCAACTTTTTGCCCAATGGTGGACCATAAATGTCTTTGGTACGTTTCTCAACCACAGATTCAATATTTCTCTGCACATCTGCAGAACTAGTTCGTGATGAAAAGTTAATATTCATTAATAAACAATTTTCGGGATTCAAAGACCGGAGAAAGTCTTGTATTACAGCAGTTTTTGATGTACCAGTCTCCCCCACAAGAATAATGGGTCTTTTGATATCATTCATCAATTCCAATGCGTATGTAACTCTAACAGTATCAACGGTAGGCACCAAAATCTCCGAAAATCTTTTATTTCGAACATGTTCATAGCTAGGTACCTTCCATTTCCACGCAATCCACACCTCTTGTTTAACATCCACATAGTAATCATATAGATATGGAAAACTGCTTGGTAATTTACCACATTTAGCAGGATCCGCATACGTATCCTCTTCGTTCATCATCGCACATTGTTTCTTGGTGAATTGATCAAAGTCATCTCTTACATCGGCAACCAACGAAGCACCAATTGAGTTATAAATACACATCAAGAACACACACTCAATAAGACTTTCATTTGGTACCTCATCTTCCGCATGTACTGTATCAGGTGCATCTGGTAGTACAGCATCAATCATGGCACAAAGTTGTACAACCATATTGAGCCCGGTTTGGGGAATGACAGTTCTCAGTGGTTGAAATTGTTGAGGGCCTATTTGGCCTAAAATCACATAGTTCAATAATGTGGGTACGTACTGCTCATATAACTCTTGATAATAATTTCTTTCTGCTACCCAGGAACGTGTTTTCACCCATCTATCCCAGAAGGGTTGATATCCCAAGTTTTTCGGATCTACATATACCATTCCAGCGCGTGATACAGTTGCAGGTGAGGCAAATGCCAAGTCGCCCACTTCAAACAACAACGCGCAGATGGGAGTCTGTAATCGGATACGCTCACCATTTGCTAAGGTTAGTAATTTATTATCATCCATTACAGAATTCATATTCTCAATCCAAAGAGCATCAACATCACCATCAAATAATATATATCTTCTCTCTTGTTTTTCTGTTGGTCTATTTATTTCTCTAAAGATAGAGCTTAGAAGACCATCTGTCCAATCCCGGGTAAATGGATCCAATATTCCATACAACTCAATAACAGAACATGCTTTAGGATTCAAGGTGTAAACCTTCGTTGGTAAACCCATTATAGTTTGAGCTCTACAGAGTGTATTGATAACCACAGTTTTCCCACCACCAGTAGGTCCCACCAGCATAGTTGAATGTCTAGTCATCATGGTCTCATATAACTGTACAACTTTATCCACCTGTTCAGGCAAAACAATGTAATCATATTTGACCAATACTTTCTCGACGGCTGCATTAAAGTCTGGATATCCAACTCGAGGACAATCCATTCCAGGGAAGAGATCTCGTATCAAACCCAAAAATAAAGGCATATCCTCAAATACAAACTTGGGATAATTCATATCTCTCAGGGCTCTCATTAGTACCAATGCTTCAGATATATCAGGAGTTGCACGTTTTAACACTCCAGCCATTCTAAGAACAGAATTCAAAGCCCTTAGACCCCAATCGTAATGAAACTGTTTCGATAATTGCTCTCGAGCTAATTTGTATAAAACTGTCATTTTCTTGGCCAATATTTTAGCTTGTAGAAAACCATCCGAAAATAATGATATCAAACAGATCATTTCCAAGTCAGGCATTATACACACTACTGGTCTAAATAATGCCTTAACCGATTCTGGCAATTCAGTACGTCCGGCATAACCAGGATTCATTGTAATGAAGATTCCAACTTTGGGATCCAAATCAATTTCAACTCCTTCAAAGATAAATTTCTTAGTCGCAGCAACCAACGCATTTCGTATTGTTTGCAACTGGGTAGAAATAACACTCAATACAGAAATGTCAATTCTGTTAAATTCATCAAAACATCCCCATGCACCACATTGGCATAGCCCGGCTAAATTTGTTCCAATAGCTTTAAAATCCATGCCTTCCCCACAGTTTGTTACAATACACAGTAAAGCCATCGCTTTTGCTAAATCTTTAGTGGTTTCAGTCTTGCCAGTACCCGCAGGACCAGCCGGAGCTCCCCCCAAATGCATAAGAAGAGCTTGTGTTATAGTCAAATAAATACGATCAGTCAATGGAGTTATCACTAGACGACCATTGAGTCCCATGTATTCATAGCCATACTCAAAGGACCCAGTACACTGTGTGACCCATAAATTGTCTAAATGATTTACCCAGTAAAATCTCAACTGACTCTCCCATTCAAACTCCTGCGCAGTAGAAATGCTATCACGAACAAAGGTCTCCACAATGTCTCTTGCATGCACTTCGATGGTTGCTACTGTTTTAAATTTGGTCCTATCATTGGAACTCAAGTCTTCTCGCACTGTCATTACGATATCATCAAGTTGTTTATTCAACTGTTCTAAATACTGCTTCATTGCTCGCTTGTTGCCCTTCAAAATCTTTTCAAAAACATCTTCCACTTCAGCAGTCCACCATACCTGATTACCAGCAAGACACACCATACCTTGATAGTCCATCATCCATTGCGTTCGAGGACGACGTGTTTTACCATAATCATAAATCGCTTTCTTGGTAATAAAACGATTGGATCTGCGCATTTCATTGAGGACGTCATTCATCCAATCTTCCACCTTACCTTCAGTATATACATTGTTACGGAAATCCATTATCTCTCTTTCGGCGGAAATCATTGCGGTCGCTATCGGCCGTTCTTGGTTATCAAAATCCAAGTGAATTGATTTTATGTTATCAAACATTTTCAGCATATGGTCTTGTACGACCGCGGGATCGCTACTGCCCAGGATAGATAACAACTCATCAGTGGATATAAAGTAGAATCTTGGAAAGCGTCTGCGTTTCGAGTCAAGGTAATCATTAAGACTTTTCTGGCAACGATCCAAACCAGCTCCCAAACCCTGAAAGTCTAACAACCGACCAGTTGCGGTACAACACTCCAAAACGTTCGGATTCTTTGCAGTGTCCATCATGATTCTTCTAAAAGCCTTATCAATATCATCAAACTTTTTAGCCTCTTCGGGTAGTTGCGACCTAATATCACCTCCAACAAAAATTCCCTCTAGATACATCCATTGTCTCTGTACCAGGAACCATTCATCAATCACTTCGCCAATCAATGATAGATTCTTCTCCCATTTCTGAACCACTCCCAAGAAAGGACCAATAAATTGAGATCCAGCCATGCTTTGTAAATTCATCGAATTATCTTCCAAAATCTGTGTTATTTCATCAACTGCTCCCAAAATATATCCTCTATCATCCGTACCCTTCATATGTTTATGAACAGTAAATTGTAATGTCTGCCACGTGTCAATAATTTCTTTAACGCCATTTTCAATCTGCAATTCCTTGATAGCGTTGTTAATAATTTCCTCGGCAATATCTTGATATCTATGCAACTGCATTGAAAACATGTTATCTAAAGTAAAACGATCCGCAGACATGTCAAAGTGTTGTCCAGTTTTATCCATCAACTGTTTCCAATGCCTCTCCCGCATAGCATCATTTTTAAGCGCTACCATCAAAGGTACAACATTCTTAAATTGCTTCATATTGTTATCTAAAGTCTGGCCCACCTCAGTTTGTCGAACAGCTTTCGGCAACTTACGGAAATCTTTCATAAACGCTTCAATTCCGTCAACCAATGCTTGTGGATTCAAGTTCACCCATAATGTTCTACCCCAAACTTCTCTAGCAGTTCTTTGGGTTGCATACACTTTGTAAACAAGTTGCAAAGCTTCAAACTCTGTTCTACATCGCAAAAACTCTGTATAATCAGCAAGTGGAATATCAAACAACATTTCAGCGTTGACCAATTCCAATCGTCGTGCCTCATATATATCAATATGTTTACCATAATAATCCATTAGTTCTAAACCGAGATCCAGGCCCTCGCCAACGGCGCCTGGGCCTTCTTCATCAAACTTTTTAACAAAGCAAGATAACTCAGCACAAAATACACGAATTTCATCTAAAGTCATCGCAGCAAATCGTTCTTTAGTAGCTTCAAGCGTCTGAGATCGACACAACGCGCTTGAATACAATCCTTTCCACTCTTCTTCAAGTTGATAGGAAAACTTTTCGTCTTCTTCGCTATATATCACACCATGCATCTGCAACACCATGTACACCTGCTGACAATAAGTATACCTCAGCTCACTATTGACGTTATTCTTCTGAATTGTAGAAATCGCTTGCATTATTGCTTTAAACAGCTCTAAACCTTTGATATTTTTATCGATAACCTGTCGCAAACCGTCCATTTCTTCTTTGAATGCTATCATATCTTCTTTAATACGTTCTGCTAACTTGGTACCCAACATTTGTTTATATTCAGCTGAATGGTCGCGAATTACATCCAGCAGTGGTCGTAAATTAACACGGATAGAACCAACATCAAAATAATTCTGATGTGTTTCGGCATAACTAATAATATCGCTATAGAATTGAAACTTGTGATCAAATACACTAATCAGGTATGTTTTAGCTACAAAACGCTCAATCATATATTCCTTTTCAAAGTTCCAAAGAAAATTGAATCGCTTCCAACGTTGTAGGTACATGTGCGCATCTGAAATGGCGTGTGCAATGGTATTCTGCAACTGTTGCATCACTTCATGCAAATCAACAATGTTTGTTAAATCATCATAAAACGAATATACGTATTGGTCTTCAGAGTTGGGCATTTGCTGTGGTGGGCACTCAATACAAGTAGAATACATCCATCTTGAAAATAATTTTAATTTATCAAGGCATTCACGCACACTCCGCGAGATAATGTTGAAAGTTTCCTGTTGGCTAGGCTTCAGGCCGACTGTCGACGATAACAAAATGGCATCCACTTGAAAAACCAACTCTTTCTTTTCGAACTCTTCATTAAAGTTTTCTATATTATGTATTATCATCTCGGCAAAACAATTAAACAAAGTCGCTTCCCATTTGTCATAATACATAATCATATACTTCGAATAACCTGTATTAGTATTCAAGGTTAACGCTTCTAGTTTTGTGATCAATGGACCAAAGGTACCATAGAGTTTAACCATTTGACAAACTTTTTCAGTGCGTACATCTCTCATAGCAATAAAAAAGTCTTTGCATGACAATCTCTCCTCGCATTCAGAACTTTTGACATACGTAAACAAATTGAAGTTCTTTAATTGGTTCAGATTGTCCATCATGAGTTGTTCGGTATGTTCGATTTGTTTGTTTATGGACACAAAATGTTTAATCTTCATGTTGCATTCATCAACATATTCTTTTATACTTAACGAAGTCCATTTGATGCGTGATAAACCAGGTTGCATATGTGCTTCAATGTCGCGAATTTGATCACGTAAAAAGTTCAATTTGGCTTGTGATAATTTTGATAGCGTGTCATTATAGGTATCAACCATTGTGCGCACCGATTCTACATCCGCTCGAAGACGAGATTTTTGCATGCTGGCATAGGTAATAGAGTCTGGGATATCGTATCCGGTGAGTTGAATTAATTCGGCGCCAGCGATGACATCGTAAATTTGCTCGTCAAAGTTTAGCACAAATCGCAGATTCTCTTCCGATAGAGTGTTGGTGCCAATCACGTCGATCCATGTTACGTTTTTTCCGCCCTTGATTTTGTTCATAAATTGTTGAACAGCTTTTTGGCCACCAATTTTTACAGCTTGGTAAAATAAAATTTGCGTTAATATTGTTTCAATGGAAATTTATAATTATTATATTATATTTTATGAGTGTGTCTAGACAGGTATAATATGCGCGGGGATTTAGAAAACCCTGAACTTATTGAGAGCAATAAATCATTTAATGTAGTGCAACCGCATTTTGGTGAAGACTGGGATTATTGAAGTAATTTTAATCTCTTAATCCTCTAATTATGGCACTATTGGTAGGTACCCTGGTGAATCTTGAGTGAGGTACTTTATGTTATCCAACAATTTGAAATAAAAAAGCAAAAATAATTTGAAGTAAAACCGGAAATTCATATGCAATTAGAAATATAATCTACTTTTCTTTGCTTTTAAAGAATTTTACATCCTACAAATATAAAAATTGCTGTGAAACAAAATAATATAAAAAACTTTACTTTGCAGATTATTTTCTAAGAAGTAATACAGAATAATAGTTAATCCGATTTTACATTGAATCTACATTGTAGGGAACATGAAATTAAAGTTATATAAATTGTATTCACAGATAGATAAGTGGGTGATATCACGGTAACTATTCTTTAATAGATGGAAACAAAAGAATTGATAGAATTGTCCGAATTCACAAATCCGTAATGTACGTATAACGGAATTTCCAAATCGGATGCGCAATGAATGGCGAAATGGGTACATTAACTCTACAACGTACATGCAATTTGTTACGTTGTTTTTCATATGAATATAAATTGTTATAATATCAAGTTACAGCATGCAATAAGAAAATAATTTCTGTTTAATATAGTATGTAGTATGACCCCCATTACCCTCTTTTACCCTATAGCAATGCTGTGAATTCAGAATTTTCTATATAGTAATTTCAGTCAGGCAGGAAGAAGAAGAAGAAGAAAAAAACTTCAGTTCAATCAAAAACAAACTTATACAATTCAATTCAAAAACTATGGATTAAACTGGTTGGACCCATGTATAGGTAGTATGGTTAATGTGTTAAATCAGTCAAGTTACTGAATAGCAAAATGACCTCAAAAGTTCTCACATCAAAAAATGCAATAAAATATCAAAGATAAATGCAAAAGAATTTCTTGAAATCAACAACACCGTGTACTTACTTCATCATTACACAGCTAATACCACAAAAACAATGTATTTCCAATATTCATTACAAACAACTAAAAGTACTAAATCAAAACAGAATTAAATCAAGTTAATTTATTTAAGATGATATTTATAGATGAGAGAGTATGAAGTTTGCTGGGTTTGCTAGTTATGATTGGAATAAAGTAAGGTCGTTTTTTGTTCAGAACAGTATTGCATGCTTTCAAAAATAAGCAGAGTTTTCATGAAAGTTGCTAAATCTTGATTAGCGCGAACTAATTTGTATCTTGGGAATTGCGTATCACTAGAAAACCACTGTCTATGTTGAGAAATTTTCAGCATGATGTAATTCCAAAACGAAGAAATATTAAATTGAGTGTAATATAAATCTACCATTTTTTTAATTAGAATGCATAAGGCTATTTCGTTCAAAGTAAAATATATACATCATTATACTCAGCTAAGGAAAAATTAATTTCCCATCTTATTATCCATCGAGTGTCATTTGAATGCGCATTATAAAAACACTGAAAAAGGTTACGTGTCTATTTTAAACTATATAATATTAAATTGTTTCAACATTTTATAAAAAATGAGCTAAGTGAACATTTGTAGCGTTTTTGAGATCAATTTTGATAACATTCTAATCAAGTAAATATTATTTTCATTTAAAAGCGCAGTTGGTAGAAAAATAATTTTTTCGATAAATCATATGTTTCAAATATATTTAAAATATTGCTAAACTCAAATATTGGAAATATATTGTTTTCCAAGAAAGTTGAAATAAATCCGAACGACGTATTTAAATCAGGTAGAAACTAAAGCTGACCTAATGAGTATTCGTTTATACCTCTTGGCCTATCACCTAGCTTAGAGTTAAGCGTACCTGAGGTACCTGCAACCACCACTAGTTAATCTATATCAAGCAAAGTGTTAACACAATCCCCACCCCTAATCAACCACCTTTAAATACGGTTGCAAAATCAAAAAATCCATCATTCACAGTTATTTCAACACCAAGTGATGATATCAGTCGGTTAAATGCTGATGTTCTCCAATTTGGTCGCCGAATTCGCTTCACACGTCGCCAAAAGCCAGTCAAGCAACAACATGAACCAGAACAAGACCAGAACCGTCTCTCAAGAAGTTCTCGAACGGCAAAGGCGTAAGAAATACTCAACATACGCTGTCAAACAAGATCAAAGTACCTCGTTGATCACGCCAAGGAAGATGACATCAGCCAACCACTGGAATCCATCCGGGAGACCATCGGAACGACGACCGGAACCACATTCATTCGTGAATACTACAACTACAAGAAAGTCCATGCCGTTGCCAAAGAAGTTACCAACATATCAACCACCCCAGGAAAAGAAGCGAATCGGTCAACAAAAAAGACACCTGGTCCAACTCCTAGATGATCTCAAGGAAGCCCTACTTCAAGAAGACGATGAAATGCAACCTCACGTTTCGACGCCTCATGCAAGTACTTACATCAAAAACATCATTCAAACCATGTCCAGCCGCAATGACTTGAGACCGGAACATGCTCACGTCAACCAAAGACAGCGTCTACCACAATCCGGAAGAATACAAACCGAACAACATCCCCAACAACACGTGCCAAGGATGCCACTTCAAAAACCAGTACAACAGCAACCTAGAAGAATGCCGAACGAAAGACGCAGTATGCCGCTGACGCAAGACACTTACTGCCAATGTGGTAGCCCACAACCGCCGCCGTCAATCAATCACCAGCTAGTAGATGAATTCGCCAAGTTTCTTCAATCTAAGCAGCAAGCCGGTGCAAGCATCAGCCCCATTCACTCGTCATCATCCGATACTTACGACAGTGACTACAAGACGAGTTCACCACTTTCAGAATCATCGGTTAGCATCAACTTGTCTCCACCAAGAAGAATCTATCGTTCTGAATTGAACATTGCCTTGATCCCAGCAAATAATGTTAGTATGGTATCTACAGCATCCACACAACCAAGAGCCGTAGATGAATTGGAATGGATTGCAGACGCCCACGCCAATTCCATGATGGATGATTATGAAGAAGATTCTTTCGGGGGAATGATGCAACATCTGCATACTGATATAGAAGATGAAGACGAAATTGCAAGAGAAATCATGAGCATGAGGAACTTCAACGACAACCACAACAAAGCCATTTTCAATAAGATGGAAGACCAACTCGCAGATATTTCCGCTGATCTCAGTGACTCTCTCAAATTGATCCAAAGATTGTCACTTAATAATTAGTATGTACTTGTAATAATTCTGCGCTTTAATTTTACTAGCTTTCTATTGCTAATTGACGCAATTTTATGCTTTTTATATGCAATCATAAATATAAATATTTTGTACTCACTTTTTGGTGTTTGATGTATTTCAATTTGTGAGTTACCCTTTGACCCCTTTGTTGTAGAAGCTGAATCAGTTGCAACTATTTTTGGCTTAGTGGGAGGTTTACCTTCAAAAAATTATTTATTTCAGTGTGAATTAATAAATAAATCTGCATTTTACTTTTAAACAAGGTGCTTTCTAATCTTAATACGTCCATTTTCAAAGTTTCCTTTGCAATCGGCTCTGAAATAGCTACCCATTCATGGTATTTCGACTCTTCATACTGTTTCAATGATTTGGCAAGTTTTACGTAAATATTGAATGCTTCCACCTTTAAAATTGAAGATTTCAACTCATCCACAAAACGAAACTTTAAAATTGGTTTCTTGACAGCTGCAAACATTTGTTGCACCCAGAAAATAGCACCGCCATGTTTCTGATGATTGCGACAAAGAATCGGATTACGTTTATTGCGTAAAAATAAATTCTCCATTGTGGCCAATTCTTTGATAAACTGATCCATAACAATCTCAAACTTGGACATTAGTTGTTCATGGATAATCTTACGTGTACGTAAATGTTTGAATTTTAAAAGTTTTTCAAGTGCACTTTCGGCCGATCGCAGAACTTTAAAACTTTGATCGATAAAAACCGTCGCGGTGCGTTCCAGACTCTTGACTTCTTTACCAAATTGTGTCATAATCTGTTGCCAATTTTCTTTAAACGACTCTTTAAATATATCAAAATCAGCCACCTCAATCGGATAAACCAATGAATCTAATTTTCGCACAACATCATCAATTTTTTGCGGATCTGTCATAATCGATTTCATTTCAGCTCCAAATATATTCGTAAATTGATCGATAATCTGTAACATAACCACAAATTCTAATATTACATAATTTATTAATAAATGATTGTTTTACTTACATCAGCGATGTTTTCAATATCTTTACAAACCAGTATAATATAATCCGATTCACCAAATAATTTCTTCTTATCAAATTCCCAGCGATTGGTTTTTCCCGACATTTCAATCTTTTCACGGGTATCCAGGTAGCACTCTTTCCAGGTCTTGAGCATTTCACGAGTTTCTTGCGCCAGTTTAGTAATCTCCTTAATCGGCCTTCGAAATAAGGTGCTATTATCTAAAGCAGCTCTGCTTTTCTCACATAATACGTAAGAGACACGCTCTAGTAGCGGTACCATTGTCTCATCAATACAATAATTATTCGACAACACCCACATTAGTTGAAGGCCATCATAAAGATGTGGTATTGCCTCCTTTGTGATTACAAAATCTTCACAGTATGTCATCGTTTTAAAATGTCGTAGGATTGTAAAAAGAAATTTTACGTTATCTCTAGCCAACGAGTACGCTTTACGCAAATCTTCGAAAAAGTTTTGGAAACCATTAATAATAGGTGAATCTGCTGCTTCCAAAATTTTTGTGATTCTGTGAAATACATTCTTCTTTAATGGTTCAAATAACACACTAAGGGCTGCTTCCCGTTCACGCCAATAATCATATTCCGCAATGGGGCCATTGCCATTTGGTTGCTTTGCATTGTACGTCTCAATTGTGCGCATAATCTGTTTCTCCCAATGAAAAATAACTCCTTCTAAAGCAGCAACTAACTTTTGATCTTTTATAATACTTTGATCACTGCGACTAAAAATATCAGGAAACTGTGCTACTGGCATAGAAGTATCATCTTCAATATGTTCCAAAGTCCAACGAATATTTTCCACCAACAATTGATAGTCCTTCAACAGCTCCTCTTTCATCTGTAGTTGCTCTTCATAATCCGCCTGAATATCTTCAATGTTTTGAACCATTGCAGAATTTGATGCGGTGCGATGCATACTCATTAATGATGTCGGGTCATTCCTCACACTGAAAGCGCTTGCATCTTTTGCGTCTTGTGCAAATGGAATCGAATCAGCTACAATTGTGGATCGTGTTGGCGAAGTAGAAACAACACTCTGTTCGCCAAAGATCTCGCTTGGACCTTGAGTACGCAAACGTGATCTAATCCGTGATACACTTCTTTTACCTACACTTTGACGACGTTCCTCCAAAGTAGGTATTTTATTTATTAGATTCCACTGAGCCTATAATTGTTATAAATTTGTTTTTATAGAAATAATTACGTAGAACTATAGATTACGTACATCAACCATATGTTGTAGTAATCCTTGCAGTTGTTTTCCATTACATGAGCCCATTACGAAATAACTACACATTTCCGCTTCTGCATCTTCTTTATAATCAAAATTTGGTATTCCTTGTTCGCCCAATCGTAAAACATAGATGTACTTCCGGTTATAGTATTCTTTGTCATCAGTCATGTCTCCGATTTTTCCTATTAGCGTATAATTTGTTTCAGTTTCCTGAACAATTTTCTGTAATCAATCAATTCATGAGTAAAAGATCAAAATATAATCAAAATATGTACTACCGTCACGGGAACATATTCAAATTCTGCTTCTACAGCTTGGGGTATCGAGTATTTAACACTTTTTTCCCTCTTCAAATTGGATGTTCTTTTTTTCTCTTTGTCCTTTTTACCCTTTTTACCTTTATTGCCTTTCTTTTTCTTTTTATCATCTTCTTCGGCCTCTTCCTCTTCACCTTCACCGTCTTCTTCGAATTCGGCATATGTTTCAGTATCTGCTACCGGCGAGATTGAAGACCCAGAGCGAATTGGCGAAACAGTACCAGAAACAGAAGACAAATTTCTATTTTCCGTTTCGGTCATACCTTGAACCATAGATTCTTCGGTCCAAGCCATACTCATGCCACCTTCTTCACCATCACCCCGAACTTGAGTTTCTCTTTCAAACTCATCTTCCTCGTATTCATCGAGATCATCGTTTACACCAGCTTTGAACATGGCACTGGAGCTTTTTTTCTTTTTGTGTTTTTTCTTTTTATCAAGATCTTCAAATCCACTAATTGATTTCTTTTTCTTACTTTTAACGTGGGCGTCAGTTAGCGGCACAATTGGGACCCGCTCCATGACTTGAATTTCAACGTCTACTAATCTTTCATATTTAATTTTGTAAACGTAGAAAAGACGACGTTCTGAGTCGACATCAGGTATTTCGTCGTCTAGTAGGGAGTTCATTTGGTCCTCGAGTTCGCCGTCGTTTGCTTCGAGCATGGCGTCGAAATACCGCCCTGAGTTGAGGCCAAAATACTCGGTGACTTTGTCTTTGATCCATTCTAAACGATAATCAGTCATTGAGATAAATCTCGTCAAAAATTGTACTAAACTTAAGCACAAAATAATTCGAGAAGTAATGACATGAAAGCAAAGCTTTTTGGGGGATTGTCTGTTTGTTTGAGAGTTTGTTTGCTTGATAAAGCGGATTTGTTTTTTGTCATGGTGACCAATGTGGAAGCTTGATCAAAATTTATTCAGTTTGTTACGCTCTGTAAGTTCGAACAACGAAAAGAGAAAACTAGTACAGGTAATAAAAAAATCAATTGAAACAAGGTTGTGAGCATGTTCATTTAATTTTAAATATAGTCATAACTCTGTTTCAAATGCCTACAATCAAAATAAAATCACGCAACGTGAAAATTACTGCGGTGTTTTAAAAAAATCATGTAAACCACATGGGTGAACATCGATCTGTTCTCCTCATGTGAGCTAGGCAACCCAAACAACTTTCATGTATTGTACTACAACTTGATTTAAAATTAACTCTTTGTATGTGAAGAAATTATAACCTATATGATCTGTGACAGTGACTGTCGGTAAATTTCTCGCTCGTTGTACGAAGTTGGTTGGAGGTCAGCTGTGCGGCATTAAGTTGTCGAACGTCGAAGTTGTCGTCGTTGGTGCTGTCAACCGTCAGCGGCGTCAGCGGCGAAGCGACCGATAGACAGCAAGCCATTTGATAAGCGATAAAGCCGACAGTCATCGGTTGACTGAGTAACGCATAAACACGTCGGTAGAGTGTAAGTGAAGTCGCAAACTCGTGAACATGGCCGATTCCATGGAACCACCCCCTTTGTTCGAAAACATCGACATCAAGCATCATGATGACGACGATGACGACCTGTTTGCGTCGGCGGTGCAGGTAACGCACATATTCGATATACGCCTACCATATCCACCCCTCGCCTTGAATCATCGTAAACTATAGTCCTATATACTCGCCCACTTATACTCACAAGAACTAATTAAATAAATGATCATATAATTCAACTGCTGATTTCATTATGTCTGCTGCTACTCAATTACAATCAGTAAAATTGATAACCTTAATTATCTTGTTTATACTATGTGTTGATTATTGTTGGCTCATGCAATGTTTTACAGTCTCTACCTCCAGTAAAAAATGAAGTGCACCTGGAAAATGACAATCATCAAGACCTGCTGAATGGTGACTCTGATCTACATGAAGATATGGGAAAAGTTCACTTGAATGATAGAGCTGAGATGGAAACAGTGCCAATTAATGTTCATTCAGTCACAACTCCAACTCTGGAAGAGGTTTGATTCAATTGAAATTATACCTACATTATATTAAAATATGACTTGTTGTTTACTCAAGGTGGAGGCAGAGGGTGGTGACCAATTCATTGAAATCACCATCACTGAGCCACAGAAGGTAGGCGACGGCATGGGCGCTTACATGGCATATCGCATTTCGACCAAGACCAACATGACGTTCTTCAAACGACGCGAGTTTGCTGTGATGAGGCGCTTCAGCGATTTTCTAGGCTTGCATGACAAACTGACTGAGAAGTATTTGAAAGTCGGCAGGATTATTCCGCCTGCGCCTGAGAAGAGCGTTATTGGTAATGCTAAGATGAAGATGGGTCAGGCTGAACAGGCGACCAATGGGAACGAGTTTATCGAACGTCGCCGCTCTTCATTAGAGCGCTATCTGCGTAGGACATGTCAGCATCCGGTATTGCTGGTAGATCCTGATTTTAGGGAGTTTTTGGAATCGGACGCAGAGTTGCCGAAGGCGACAAGTACATCTGCGTTAAGCGGAGCGGGTGTTATGCGTTTCATCAACAAAGTTGGTGAAACTGTTAATAAAATTACTTATAAAATGGATGAAACCGACCCGGTAGGTATTATTACATTAGCCGAAAATGTAGCTATGCTGATTTTGTGTTCCTTAGTGGTTCGAAGATAAGCTTGCGCATGTAGAAGCTTTAGAAATGCAACTTAAGAAATTACATACTAATGTTGAGGCGATGGTGTCATATCGTCGTGAATTGGCCAATTTGACAAATGGTGTTGCACGTTCGGCTGCACTTTTGAGCGCGTGTGAAGATCACAATTCTCTATCAAGAGCGCTCTCGCAACTTGCGGATACAGAGGAGAAGGTGGAAGCTTTACATATAGAGCAAGCCAACACCGACTTTTTCATTCTTTGCGAAATGCTTAAAGATTATTTAGGTTTATTGGGCGCTGTGCGTGATGCATTTCACGAACGCACCAAGCTCTTCCAGCTCTGGCAGCATTCGCAGCAGATGCTGACGCGAAAACGCGAAGCCAAAACTAAACTAGAACTGCAAGGACGTAGTGACAAGTTGGACCAAGCAGGCGTGGAAGTTATTGAATGGGAAGCGAAGGTTGAACGCGGACAGGAAGCATTTGACCGTATCTCGAAAATGATTAAATCTGAGATGGAACGCTTTGAAAAGTGTCGCATTCAGGACTTTAAAGCGACATTCATTAAGTATTTAGAGAATCATATGGAACACCAAGCTCAGGTATTTATTTTCTCGATAACATTATGTTTAAGAATCAATAAAAATGAGCCATTTTTAGTTGGTGAAATACTGGGATGCATTTTTACCCGAAGCCAAAGCAATTGCCTGACTAGACGAGTTAGAAAACGAATAGCAGGGTCGACATTCCAACTTCAAGTTCCCGCTGTTTTCGAACTGAAGCTACCAGTTAAAAAGTATATAATTTAATACATAAAAAATCAAATATGGAGACAAGGTATTGTATAAACTTGCAGTAAGACAGACATTGTCAACATACAACAAAAAAATACAAATGTGTAAAGAATGTGCAATCACCGACAATATTTTCCGTCGCTAAATGTTTGCTCTAGGAGACGATGAAATGAGAACTTGAATGCGCTGCCGCCCGGCATAAAATTCTCTATCTAGTTGTTAAGTATGTATAATTAATTGAATTGATTACTATTACTATATTATTATTATTATTATTACGTGGCTCAATCCATTCTTACAGAGTTTATTGTATTTTTTTACTCGTGTTCTTTTATGTATCTCTCGCGCTTGCATCCTAGCGCGTCTTGTGTTTGTCTGTTACTTTTTGTCGAGTAGAGTTTTCCAGCACACATGAACGAAAAATGTGATACGCATTCATTATCTTGTTAATTTTTATAAATTAGTAATTCGAGTCAGAGCGCCACTTTGGTTGCATGTCATGGACAGATAAGAATCAAGAAATCATCCCAACAAACGTGTATATATCATGCTTTTGTTTATACAATCGAAGATTATATGTGAGCATATATCATTGTATTGAATTTCAAAGACAAGGATTATATGATATATCTCTATCTAACTATGAAATAAGAATAGCTTCTAGGTGCATGCATTGCAAATATGTCTCTATAGATATGTACTGTGCTTCTCTTGAAACTATTAAAAATCGTATTTATACAATGAATTAATTGGCTTCCAAAAAGGTTCACGCAGTATTTGCGTGTTGTATTATTCCACTGCTAGTACAAGAATATTATTATCCCTCTTCTTTAATTGTAATTACGGGTTATAGGGCTTAAGCGGCGAAATATTGTCTACGTAGCGTCACTAACCATTTTTTAAATTCTAAATAAATGCGCGTTTCAAATATGAGTGAATAAGGCGAATTGCGCTTTATACCTATAAATAGGAAGATTGACTCGATGGATCGGCGCCATTTTGATAGTGACGATTGATTGCTTGCATTGCTAGTCAAAATTAGCTCGAGCGTTGGCCGACTTTCAATAAGAAATTCATCGAAATGCTAAGGACGACGCCAGTTAATCAGATCAACAATTGTATTTTTGTCACGCGCAATTGGGAACACAACAATGACGCCTTGGTGGCCGCTGGCGGTGTGTATTTTGCAAAAATTAACCTCGACACACGTTTAAGTAGTTTCAAGAAGGCCCACCCCCTCTACGCTCGCCCGCAGCAAAATAGTCTACTTGGCGAGGCACGCCGTCAAAACGTTTCATGCCATTTCCGTACACAAAGCGATTGATTCAGTATCGTTTTGATTAACGCCACCGCCGTTGATTGCAGGCGTGATTTTCGTGTGATCTCGTTCAGCCACCAACACCATCGTTCGCCATGCCTCTTAATTGTATGCTACAGATATGCAAAGTTACGAGGGCGAGCAAACTCTTCCAAAGGAACTATTATCTGCCGTTGATGCGACCGTTATCTCCAAAGGATGCTCTTCGGAGACATGTACTCACTGGGACAAATCTATTGGGTAAGAAAATGGACCATTACATCCCCGTGCTGGAAGAGGTAAAGGAAAGGCATCAGAGGAGGAAGACTATGATCAAAGGTCTTGGTAAAAAGCGACAGCGGAGGAAGACTAACATGAAGTATGTATCGCCTTTTTTTGATGAATATATGGACGGTCACGCAGAGGTGGAGAACATCGTTATCAGGAAACCCAAAGGACGTGGACAATGGTACACGTATTATATCCCTGATAAGGATTGTACGGTAGTGCTTGATCATCAGTTTGAAAAGGCAATTCGCGATAAAGATATTGTTGATGTGATCATTGCCCAAAGAAGTGAGAAAATCATCGTTAAACTAGCAACGGGAAGGAAGGTAGCAATACCGGTAGCTCCATGGGATGAGAGAGGTCCATTGTACAGAGGTGAAGGCTGGACCAGGAAGGAAATTGAAGAATACCATCATCATGGTCGTGAAACTATGGGTTTGGCGAGATTGTTTGAGGCTAGGGAAGCTGGTGTTGAGGAATGGGAAATTGCCCTCATGAAAATGGCTTCTAAGAGAAAGACCAAGCACCGCGCAGAACATAAACCAGAATTCAAACAGATTCTTAATGAAGTCGCTGAAAATATGGATTGGGAGAAATTTGAAGAAGAAGCAAAGGAGATTGTCGCAGAAGCTAACGAACCCGTAGAGGATGAACCTATTCCGATGAAAGTATATGATATGGAAATGACGAAGAATGTCAATGAAAAACTCAAAGAAGGTGGCGAGGATACACTTTCTATGCTACCCTTTTTAGAGGACATCCCAGAAATTACTAGGTTTATGCAAGATGGCGAGTTTACCGACATGTCTAATGTATCCGGTGCGTTGATTAGCCTCCCCATCACCGGAAAAGATGTATTCGTTGCAGGGCAAATGGTACAAGCTGACGATGGTGAGTATTTTATGCCTGGGCAAACCATCGAGGACGAAGAAAATGAAACTTCCGAATTCAAGCCGGGTATTACATGCATGATGGATGGCGAGCCTCAATTGGTACAGGGTTTGATCATGGGTGACGATCCACGGCATCCGATGTTTTTGCCAGGTGACTCTACTATTACAGAAAATGGCGAGCTGCAGTTTACTGAGACTGAGGAAGATCGTCCTTGGGGTGCCTGGGATGAACCAGAGGCAGAACCGGAAGCGGAAGTTGAAGAGGCCGAGTTGGAGGAGGAGCAGAACAGCGAGGAAGAAGCTGAGGAGATGAAACCACCTCCACCACCTCCTCCAAAGAAGGAGTTTATTTATGTACGACCCAAGAGATTAAAGTTGAATATCGACTGGGGTGTAAAGAGGAGAGAAAAAGCGCCTAAGAAGCCAATAATTTCTTTAGATAAAGAGAAAGCATTGGCTGATATTAAAGCCAGGCCTATTTCGGAAATTGAAGCGGTTGTTTTTGATATGACTTTGCCGACATTTGAAAAGGATATTCCTGAACAACGTAAGGAACGTATAGAAAAACGTACGGAGAAAAAGAGTATGGAAGAGTACGCAATCGATAAGAAGAAGAGAGAAATTAAAGAAAAGGTAAAGAAAACTATGGCGGAATTGCCACAAGTTGAGGAATACGTTCCTGGGGAGCCAGTGCGCAAGAGTGAGAAACTACACGAAATCGAACAACAAGTCAAAGAAGGCAGCTATCTCAATGACTATAAAAAATATATGGTTCCGGTGGAGAAGTCTACTAGATTCAATTGGAAAGATCCAGTGGAGTTTGAAATCTTGGGCAAATCTGTGGGTATTCTCAGACACAAAGTATGGCAGCGAGCGGGAACCATTAGGAAATATTAATTCATGATTAATTTTCTAATATTCAACACATATTTTTATTATAAATATTTAATGTGCATTGATTTGTTTTGTTTCAAATAAAGAGGAAAAAGATATTCAAGTTTTGGTTTATTTATTAGCTTTATTTATTATTATTATTATTAGTTCTAGTGATTGGCTTCTGACGCCATTTTGTTTTCTTTCCAAATAACTAAACTCGATAAGTCTATAGAAATGCTTACCATGCTTTAGATTATACAAGGAATATTGACTTTAGAGGCTTGTAAAACATTCTAGGAGTAGGTCGTGAAAGGTTCCAAAAGAGGCTGATCCCTGCCAGTGAATAATTCGTTTACCACGACCCGAATAACCTCAACAATCAGCCTTCTGCGGACCACCTCCCACCTTGCCACCCGCAATGGGCTACAATCCAATATAATAAAACCACTTTAATCAGTACGAACTGAGTAACCATCCCAACCGGACACAATCACAAGATGGCGACCGCACCCATCACGCCTAAGGCAATCAGAGTAGCGCCTGGTGGAAAACGTAAAGTGTACACCACGCTTTCAAAACCGCCCATGGAGGTAGGTCATCGCATGAAACACAAAGAAGCTAACTATCGCGATCCGTTGGATCTTCATGAAGGGCTTGGTGGACACACCGACTACGACCTATCAATTCCCACCTTTGAGAAGGATACCATCGAACAAGAAAAAGACCGTCTTGATAAAATCAAGAGTGGCCGCTCCAACAAGGATTGGGAACTGGAGAAGAAAAAAATGGAAATCAAGAAAATGGCACGAGAACTCACCAAGGAAAAACCCAGCACCAAGTATGAAGAGATGGAACCCGTCAAGAAGACCGACAAATTGCAAACAATGGAAAAGAACATCAAGAGTGGCAAGTTCTTCGACGTGGATCACAAACGGTTCTTGAAGACAGGACGCGGGCGTCCTACATCCTATGAAAAGTTTGATTATACCAGTACGGTTGTGTCAGTGGGCACTGCTGGACGTTCATATTGGAAGCCTTTGGACATACCACTTAAGAACTAAGAAATGTTTATTGTATTATTGTCATTATTGTAATTTAATTTATAGCGTGTGTATAGATTGAATAAAAATTTCAATACTTACATAACTTGGCTATGTTAGTGGATTGCATAGCAAGTTATGCATGTTTGGCGGTGTCCTAAATGCTAAGGACAATTCGTCCTGGTGAACCCATCCCAATTTAGATATCTTGGCTCGCATAATAAGATATGCGCCATTGAAATACATATATACAATTACATGTATATCACTATGTTTGATTGAGTTTAGAGTTTAAATAATTATTTAAGGTTATGAAAGACGCGTTACCTCATACTGTAAATTAGCAGATGAAATTGAAGGTTATGAAAGTATTGCTATTACAAAATGAGATTTGCTTTGTTGTCTATTGTTTCGAAAATAGTAGCAATTTGAAGGTTTTGGATTGCGTTGAGAGCACACGATTGGCAAGTCGTCAATAATGTAATTGCATCCAGCCGTGCTTCGGTCAATCAGAAGATTTATTAGTTTTGCGAATAGAACCAAGGGCAATCGCCAGATATCTGCAACGTGCAGCGTGCGAGCGCGTCGGACGCACTCACCGCGACATTAATAGCACTCTGGTTGAATTACGACATTTGCGATGACTTCCTATTGACCGTCAACTCCCACCCAATGTGCAAACAAGCAAATTCTATTTACAACAAATGCAGCTTAATTACACTTAGCCTTTCGCGTCGCTGACGCCCAGGCTACGCAAAACACGCTCGCGATTAATTACCGCGATTTCCCATCGAGTACGTGCTGAAAGACGCCAGCAAAACCAGCAAAATGCCGATCAATTTTATGCTGCAGATCTGCAAAGTGACGAGGGCAAGTAAACTATTCCAGAGGAACTTCTATCTGCCCTTGTTACGACCACTGTCACCCAAAGATGCACTCCGTAGACATATTATTACCGGTACAAATATTCTTGGTCAAAAGATGGAGCATTACATCCCTGTATTGGAGGAGTACAAGGAACGTGTGCAAAGGAGGAAGCATATGGTGAAAGGCGCGGGTAAGAAGCGGCAGAGACGAAAAAAAGATATGACATACGTGGCACCCTTCTTCGACGAAAATATGGAGAACCATTCAATGTTGGAGCAGTATATTCAGAGTAAGAAAAAGGGCAAAGGACAATGGTACACATATTATGTGCCTGATAAGAATTGCACCATCGTGTTGGATCATCAATTTGAAAGGGCCATCCGTGATAAGGATATTGTTGACATCATCATTGCACAAAGAAGTCAGAAGATTGTGGTAAAGCTAAAGAATGGTAAGAGAATTACGATGCCCATTGCACCATGGGATGAAAGAGGTGCGTTGTATAGAGGAGAAGGATGGACAAAGAAAGACATCGAGGAGACTCATCATCACGGTAGGGAAACTATGGGTCTGGCAAGATTGTTTGAGGCTAGGGAGGCGGGTGTAGAAGAATGGGAATTGGAACTGATGAGGATGGCATCCAAGAGGAAGACCAAGCATAAGGCTGAGCACAAACCCGAATTCAAAGAGATTCTTAATGTTGCTGCTGAAAATATGGACTGGGAGAAGTTTGAAGAAGATGCGAAGGAAATTGTGCAAGAGGCTAACGATCCGGTTGAAGATGAACCAATTCCGATGGCTATAGATAACATGGAAAAGACGAAAAATGTCAATGAAAAACTTAAGAACGCCGGAGAGGATGTGCTCTGTATGTTGCCTGAGATAACAGACATCAAGGAAATTCTGCAATTTATGCAAGATGGTGAGTTTACCGATATAGCTGAAGTTTCGGGTGTGGAGTTATCATTGCCACTGAGTGCAAAAGAGGTCTTCGTTCCTGGTCAAATGGTATCTGGCGAAGAAGGTGAAATTTTCATGCCTGGACAGACTGTCGATAAACTGGATGAAAACGGTGAATTTGAAGCCTCTGAGTTTACCCCAGGTATTACTGTTCTTATGGATGGTGAACCTACCTTACTGCCTGGTTTGGTCATGGGTGACGATCCATCCAAACCAATGTTCTTGCCAGGAGATTCCACCATTACAGAATCCGGTGAATTACAGTTCACAGAAACTGATGATGATCGTCCAAGAGGTGAAACTCCACCACCACCAGAGGATGAAGTCGAAGAAGAAGAACTCGTTGAAGAGCAAAACAGTGAAGATGAAGCTGAAGAAATGAGACCACCATCACCTGAGTACATTTTCAAGCCACGTAAGAAGCACATGAAAGCTCAACGTAAACCGCAAACAACATTGGACGATGTAACGTTGACAGGCGAAGGTAGACAGATTCTAGAAATTGAACCTGTTTTGTACGATATGACATTGCCCACATTTGAGAAAGATCTCATGGAGCAACAAAAGGAATGGGTTGAAAAGCTCACAGAAAAAAAATCTAAGGAAGAATATATGCTTCAAAAGAAAACCAGAGCAATGCGTGAACGTGCTAAGAACTTAGTTGAGAATCTTCCACAAAACGTTGAGTATGTTCCCCAGGAACCTGTTGAAAAGAGCAGTGAGCTTGTCGAACTAGAGAAGGATATCAAGGCCGGCAACTTCTTCGAGATCGATCACAGGCAATTCCTCGTGATGGAGAAAGCGCCGCGCCTCAATTGGCGCGAGGGGTACGATTACTCAAGCACGTTCGATTCGGTGGGGATATCGCGACAGAAGGTATGGCGATCGGTCTACCGAAAATAATTGCGCAGTTCTAATTAAAACAATTCAGCCGATAGCCGTCAATTAGTTGCAACATTATTCGCGTTAGCGAACGCATCGCGCGCAGAGCCAGGCGCACAAACACGTCGCGCGCCCGCCAAGCCGACCGAGTCCGCATAAGTCGCATTCCGTCCCCGGTCGCCCTGATTGCATCACCGGTCACCCAGCGACGATGCCGGTCAACGTGAAGATATCCTTGTGGACGATCTCGCAAGCGAGCAAACTCTTCCAGCGTAACTACTATCTGCCACTGCTACGGCCACTTAGCCCTAAGGATGCTGCCCGCCGCAAGAGCATCACCGGACAAAATGTGCTCGGAGCGCGAATTGAACACTACATCCCTGTATTGCAGAAGTATGAAGAGAAGATGAAAGAAAAGAAGCAGCGCAAGGGTGCTCCAATCATCAAAAAACGAATCAAACGTAAAGAGAATGAAAAATATGTGACACCTTTCTTTGATGAGCATATGGATGGACATCCGCGGCTGGAGATGCTCTTGTCGCGAAAGGGCAAAGACAATAAACACTTCTACCTCTATGAGGTGTTGGACAAAAAATGTACTCTGGTAATCAACAGTCAAATGGAGAAGGCCATCAAAGACAAAGATATTGTGGACATTATCATCGCTCAAAGGAGTGAAAAAATTGTCGTCAAAATGGCAGATGGTAACAAAGTAACATTACCATTGGCAAAGTTTGATGAACCAGGCGTGCTCTATAGAGGAAGCGGGTATACTAAATCTGTTGTTGAGGAACAGCACCATCATGGTAAAGGCACTTTCTTCATGGCTCGATTATTTGAAGCTAAAGAAGCAGGTGTAGAAGAATGGGAACTTGAGATGATGAGGATGGCCTCTAAGAGGAAGAAGAAGGTCAAGGGTGAAGAGTCCGGCGATTTTAAACTAGTAATGCAGGCCGCAGCAGAAAACATGGATTGGGACCAGTTTGAAGAAGATTCTAAGCAAATCCTTGAAGATGCTGATCAGATGGTTGATGATGAGAACATTCCCATGGCTGTGGACAGTATGGAAAAGACTAAGCATGTTAATCAAAAGCTTAAAGATGGTGGGGAGGATGTCATTGATCAATTACCTTTAATGAGGGAAATTCCGGAAGTTATGAAACAAATAGAAAATGGAATGTTGTCCGAGTTAGAGAATGTTTCCGGTATTGAAGTACTGATCAGCGGCGGACGTGTTGTATTCGTCCCCGGTCAAATGGTCAAGTCAGAAACCAGTGAGGTATTTGTCCCTGGTCAAACTATTGAGTTAGAAGATGGTACATGTGAATATACTCCAGGTGTAACCATCAAGGACGAAAACGACGAAATTATTTTAATGCCAGGTTTGATTTTTGGCGAAGAGGAACAAGAACCCACTTTCTTACCTGGGGAGTCTACCATTACCGAAGAGGGTCAATTACAGTTTGAGGCCACTGAAGATGATCGCCCAGCGAGAGAACCTAGTCCAACACCACCACCCAAATCACCAACACCTCCTCCCCCACCACCAAAAGAA
Organism: Dalotia coriaria; assembly: GCF_025399875.1. Taxonomy (NCBI): domain Eukaryota; kingdom Metazoa; phylum Arthropoda; class Insecta; order Coleoptera; family Staphylinidae; genus Dalotia; species Dalotia coriaria. Next base: position 7,924,473 of record NW_027045451.1, read on the forward strand.
AAATCCAAAACACCAGAATTATTTACAAGACAATTACCTACAAAAATGGATCCGATTGAAGCATATGAAATCAGGAAGAAGAAAGCTGAAGAAGAAGAAAGGAAGAGACGAATGGAACGCAGCGAATTGAAAGCTCTTAAAGACGAAGCCGAAATTGATAACATCCGACGTAAAATTCGCCAAAAACTCAACAACTTTAAGATAGTAAAACCCGACGAATACATACCACAAGAGCCCGTCTTAAAGAGTAAAAAATTAGAAGAACTGGAAAGGAGTGTTAATGACGGGTCTTTTGAAGATTTCCAGACCCGTATGATCTTGGAGAAGGTACGCAATGAATCACGTCGTGCCCGAGCAGAATTGCTGCTAAACGTGGTCGAACCTGAAGAATTCGGATCAAATTACGATCAGATCGGACATTATCCCAATCCAAAATTGCAACGTGACTTTTAATCTATCCAAACATAACCTACCATAACCTTAATAGTAATCTATTCTTTTCTGCCGACATCAAGGGACAGCCGGCATCTATTTGTGCATGTTTAGGTTTTGGGCCGGCAGCAACGTTGGAATTCAGCGAGGCTCGAGATGGAAACCGGATCGGTCGTTGTCCTACACGGCGCTTAAAAGCGTCGCGCCGCCGCGCGCCGCCTTCAGTCTGCGCTGAGCCGCATCGCAGCACGACGAGAGCTTACCGCTTGCCTCCGCATTATTTTGAACATTATGTTGTCTGCTAGCGTGCGCGAGTTTCTGTGCCCGGCTAAAAATACAGCGAACGAACTTTCAGTCGAATAAAATCAAATTTCAAATTGTAACTGCAATCAAACGTAGCTTTGTTCTCTGATAGTTTAATTTAATTTTTGTTGTTTTTTTCTGCTTTAAACCTGCAATCGAATTGAATTGTATCGATACTGTTATAATACTTATGGTGTAAAAAACGTTATTGTGCAAAACAATATTTAAAAACTTTAAAACAAAAAAAAATCGTAAAAGAAAAAAGAAAACGTCAAAATGATTATGAATTATGTGTTGTCGTTTTGTAAAATTACCGCTGCGAGTAGAATCTTTTCGCGTAATTTTTATTTGCCCTTATTAAAACCCATCACACCCAAAGATGCATTGCGCACGTTCAAGATCACCGGCAAGTGGTTGCTGGGTTCAAAAATTCAGCACTACATTCCTGTGTTGTACAATCATAAAAGAAAAAGGTCGAAGAGAATTAAAAACTTTGGAAAAGTGACACATAAGTACGACGATAGTTTCACGTACATGGGGCCTATGTTCGACGACGACAATGAAAGTCACCGCAAACTAAAAGGTATTATCGAAGCAAAACATCCAAATGGGGCAGAAGATTCTTGTTACATCTACACTGTTGATGACAAGATGACGAATATAGTGTTCCCAGGCAAGTTTGAGTTAGCTATCCAAGATGGTGATATCATTGACATTTTAATCTCACAAAGTGATGATAAAGTACTAGTCAAAATGAAAGATTTTAAAAAGATCCCTTTACCATTGCAATATTACGACAAAGACGATCTTAATGGTAATCTGGTCAAAGGTGAAGGTGCTACAACTGTAGAAGAGGAAAAATTTCACCATCACGGTAAAATGACAATGAAACTTGCGAAAATATTTGAAGCTAAAGAAATGGCTGAAGAATGGGAGCAAGAAATGATTAAAATTGTTGCTAAGAAGAAGAAACAGAAAGGAGAAGGTACCAAGGAATGGCAAGAGATGGTATCACAGACAATTGAGAATATTAACTGGCAGCAGTTTGAAGTAGAAGCCAAAAAAGTAATTGATCAGATTTGGGAACCTGCTCACGAAGAACACATTGGTATGGTTGTTGAAGATTTGGAAAAGACCCGCAATGTCCCAGAATTCTTCAACAAAGCCGGTAATGCACTTTTGTGTTGTTTACCTACTCTGACTGAGATACCAGACGTTGTTAAAAATATGGCCACCGCAGTTTATGAAGAATTAGAAGATGATACAGGTATGCATCGTGTAAGTGGTGTAAGGGTTACTTTGAGCAGTGGGAAGGAATGTTTTATAACTGGTCAAATGGTCAAAACTGACGAGGGAGATGTTTTCATCCCTGGACAAACAATTGAAAACGAATTTGGTTTATCTTATGCTCCTGGGATGACTGTCATGTTAGATGGTAAACCCCAGTTAATCAAAGGATTGATAATGGGTGAAGCAAGCGGAGAAAATGGTGGAGAGCAAAAACCAATGTTCCTACCAACAGAATCATCAATCACAACCGACGGGGCGTTAACTTTCTGTAGGAATCCGGAAGAGTTATCCATGGCACAACCGCACAAAATCTTCGTCAAAAGGAAGAACAAAAAGAAGAAGAAGAAGAAAACGAACGAAGTGAACGAACTAAATGGAGAACACAATGTTCCAGAAACTGACGTCCAGAAAACTGAGCAAATAAAACAAGAAACTGAGTTAGAGTTGCTCAAAGAAGTGGAAAGCTTCCAAGTCGTTGTAAATGATTTAGACGTGATCGCGGAAGGCGAGGAGCCCACCGACGAGCAAACAGATCAAAACGACGACGATCATTTAGCCTACGATATAATACCAGTGATTGAACCTATCATCACTGTAGAAGCCATCACAGACGCTGAAAAAACACAGTCCGAAGAAGATTTAGATGAGTTTATCAAAATGGAAAGATTAGTTGAGCTTCAAGAATTACAACAACTAGAATTAGAACAATCTAAAGTCCACGAGATTGAAGAAACACAACTTACAGAATCAACTAAAGCTGGAGAAGAGTTCAGTTTTAAGAATCCTGATGATGGTATGGAAAAACTAATTGGTAATCTAGAAGACAAAAAGTCAGAACTTCAAGAAAAACTCGAAGAACTGCGAAGACTCAGTGTAATTTTAGAAAATTCTGTTACTTACATTCAACCAGTTGACGCAGAAAACTTAGCAACACAAATAACATCCGATGAAGATCAACAGCACAAAATTGCAGAAATTCTGTTTACGTTATCAAGACGTGCGTACATGTTCCGAGAACGAATGAATGTGAATATCAAGAATATACATAACCTCAGTGTTTACTCTGACGCAGAGAATACCAAATCATCTTTTGCAGACATCGATGACAGGTTTGATCAAGCTTCAATAAAACTAAAGCGTACGTTAATGTCCGCTCTATTTGCTGCCAATGAAGTATTCAAAACTCGTCCAAAAGATCAACAGTTAGCTTTGAAGACCTTAGCAACAATCATACAGAATGAAATAGGCAATGATAAAGACATAGAGGAGTTATGTACTGTATGGATGGATAGAGATGAAGTTTGTTCAGCTGCTTTGAGTATGCTTACACAAAAGGTACGAGAATGTAAGGTTGACCTACTGAATCAACTTGCAGATGAGTTTGAAGCAGAAAAGTGTACGGATATTCTCGATTGTGGCAGCGTACTGGCGGTAGCGATCAAGAAACTGTCCAAAAATAGCCCGGAGGTGCGTGAAGCTCTTCAGCTGGAACTACAGACGAAAATAGACACGGTCAAGACTGAGTGTGATGCCAAGGAAGCTCTACAACTTTCCATACGTGACGCGTGCACTGCTTACGCTGAGGAATTGTTGATGCACTTTAACATTCATGATGAATTTGAATATGATGAGGTTACACAGGAAGCTATTGGATTAGCAGGTACCCTAGGGCTGTATGAAGTTCAAGAGGTGCTTGGCAATAGGAAGGAAGTTCTTAAGCTGTTAAAAAGAAAATCGGTCGGTTGTGATAAAGCGAGGGACTTTTTACAAAGATTCCTTTTGATTAGGGAATTATGTCATAAAGATTATTCTGTAAAATCTTCATTGGAACGCATTCGTAAACACCCGGAATGTGGTCGGAAAGATCCAAGAATAAGACAATTGTTGATTGAAAGCGCGTGTCTCATGTCAAAGCAACGTGATCTTCGAAGTTCGTTAGAAATACCGTTGCAATTGTTTAAAGAACAGAACTTTTTGGCAATTGAAGATAGTGTTTATCTACGTGCAAGAGTAGACGCCCCGATTGTCATCAGTCGTAAAGGGATCCAGTGTGTTGTGCCAAAGGAAGCAGCGAAGAATGTGTTGGCTGGACGGGTTGCCTATACACTCATCGACGAAAGCGGCGTAACCAACTTCAAGCCAATGCACATGTTCAAGATGGCACATGGTCGCAAGAATAAAAACTATGTAGGTGGCAGCACTGATGTAAGACGAAATTCATTGAGCGACGCACGTATGGCTGCCTAATTTAGAGCAATCATGACATTTGCACATGTTTGTAATACGTAATTACTTATAGTGTTTATCATTTAACGTTTACGGTGTTGAGTTTTGGATTTTCTTTGACTTTTATGCTGACTGTGGGCGATTAACCGTTCATTACTCATCGAGTACACATGCTACAAATGACAGACATCAATTATAAACGCCACCTCATGGACAGACTGTCAAAAAACTACAAACTACAAACGCACGACATATCTACCATATTTTCGAGGATGTGCAAGTGCGAGAATGAATCAACGGTGAGTTCAGTGTTTGTGTGAGACTGTGTAACTGTGAGTCATGCTGAGAACATTCTGATTTTCCACGATTTGCGTATCTGTGTGTCGCTTGGCCAAAATTTACGAAAATTATTTTCTATTTTTTGCACTCTAGAGATAAACTTATAAACTTGAATCGCGTTTGAAACGTGTTTATTTGCTTTATAGTAAATAACGAGTATATCTGTAATATTTTCATCTTGAGTGATGTTTTAACTCGAGTCCAAAGTAAACAAAGTTCCACAACGTCAAGAAAACACAAAACGCAAAAATATGGTGACATGGCGGAAGTAAAGAATGCATGTACTTCAAAATTAGCGTCAGATTTTGACGTTAATGCATTTTTTACACAATGCACACACAATTTGCAATATTTGCACGTTTTCCACTCACTCGTCCAAAGAAAATATAGGTATTTAAATAACTCACTTATTTAAAATGCAGACGCGTAAAACTAATGAATTTAATTTATGGAAATTTCTCATTGACTTTAATGTTAAAATTGAGCGTTCTAACGAAAGCAGGCAGTTTTATGTTCGTACATAGATTTATTTATGTAAGCTATATTTTACGATTACACTTTCATCGTCATGTAAACCGTAAAAATCGAAGCGAGCGAACGCAAATGGCGAATTAAAAAGCGCAGCTATACGTTTCCTATGCGCTTGCAGTTGCAATGTCTGTTTTTTCACCGTTTTTATATCTCCAGTGAGAGTTTTAAGGAAGCTTTTGACCAGATGTATGGCATATGTTGCTTAAATACCGTGCATACAAATTAGGAAATAAATACTTAACATTTCGACATTTGACACTAATGTTGATTTTATGTCGCGTTGAAAACTATTAGAAATTTTGCAGTGAGCAATGGATAAAGTGGTGTAATTAAAATTAATTGTGCGCGAAATATGTTTTGGTTTATGAATTTGCAGTTTTACGTTTATAACATAATTCAACATAACACTATTATTATTATTTGAAAGTTTTGTGTAACTTTTTTATTGGATAGTAAATAATGTTTATTATGAAGTATTTGCTTTTAAAACAAGTAAGTGAACCATTTGCCTAACTAAAACAGTCAGTTTAAGCACAAGAAGTGTGTACTGGTGTACTGATATCTCGATTGAAATGTCGAAGTAAAAATCAAATGTAAACGTGAAAAGTTCCAACCTCTGCACCGAAAAATTTTAGATTAATTTATATCTCATCTTAATGTACTTCACAAGAATTTCTATATACCAATAAATACCGAAATATTGATACTAATCTCAAAATTCACAACTCTACTTATCAGGCCAGTAATATTTCAATACATACAGTATAATTTACACAATTGTCAGCTTGTATATTTTCCAAGATAGAATAATGTAATTATTCAGTAGAAATATGTTTTCTCACTGGTAATAATTTATTTATTTATTCATAGTTCGTCTTGCCAATGACTGCCTTTGATCTTTTTTATTATAAAAGACTAGACAATAGGTATCGATTTCGTCAGTTCACGAGAATTCATTCATTAATATTCATGTCAGACGAAAGTTCTTGGACGTCCTATATCATCTATCGTAACGCGACCGATAATTATCGCTAATTATTCACGACCGCATGAAAAAGCCGTCTGCACGAATCCAATACACACACACGACTAAATACTTCTCTTCCTCTTCGAGTGAAAGATTTAAGATTTATGAATCGTAAATTCTTTCTTGTGACAAGAGATTTGCTGCGCAGTCGAACGCACGTGAAAAGTCACATTATACAATAATTGACAACTTTCCAACATTAATTATAATTATAAACCATCCTGATGGAGATAACGCGCGCGCACGTGTCTCACAAAACAACTTACAATTCACATATAATCTGATGTTTTAAAAATAGAAGTTTTGGGTGAAAAGAAAAAATAACATCAAGTTTAAAGAAAGATATTTTTGTAAAAAAAAGTTTGAATACGTTGTCCAGCGTCATTTCCTTCAACATTCGCCGCCAAAACGGAGAGTTAACGCCAACATATTTCGAATTTTCGAAAGCGTCATGCGTTTTTGAGCGTTTGCATGCGAACAGAAAAACCGCAAAATAGAATAGCAGTCAGAAAGGAGTCTTCAAGTTCATTACAAAAATAAATTTATTATTTAAAAGCTTTGAAGGTGCAGACGTTCTCTTAGACATTACATTAGTTGCACTAATTGCCAATTGCGAATGCAATCACGACACTTGAACATTGGCATAGTTTGGCATCGCAAATGAATCGATAAATGATGCCAAAAATCAATTAATTTAACTGCGTAGGCGTAGAAAACGATTAAAAGCTTTAAAATTTTATAGAAAAAATAGTTGCTTTTCGAATAAAACATTTTTTAAATTAATTATTATAATTTTTTATTACCTAAATAATAAAAAAAACGCAATAAAATTGATATTAAAAAGTTTTAAATTGTTTTTGAACACTCTGTATGTTATTGAAGGCTGTTAGAAGTAATTTATAGCCAACGCAATTAAATAATCATGAGTGTACACATCAGTCTCGCGTCTTATAGCCAAGTGAAACGTTAAAACTTATCAACACTCAAATCTGAACAAAACCACAAAAGAATAATGCATAATCGTTTACATGGACCGATTTATATGCATGGCGGACCTGCAAAACAAGCTCCTATTCCAATGCGTCCACCACCACCCCCTGAACCGGAACCCATCCGCTTACCAACGCCTGAACCAGAGGAAGAACCTGAAGAGGAAATACCAGTACTAGAACCGGAAGAAATCAACACCCATCTTCCGATTCTAATCTGTAATCTTGGTAATAAAATTGTGATTCCACATGAAGCGACAAGGGATGTAATGGCAGGACGCTGTCCGTATTATTTATGCGATGAAAATGGTATTGATATTTATAAACCAAAGCATATTTTTGCTGCGTTGAAGCTGGAGAAGAAAAAACGTGAGAAATATGAGGATTATCCATGTATCGGAGCACATCAGAGGTTTTTAGAGAAAAGAGGTAGACGCAGACGGGGACAGAAACATTTTTACATAAGCGATATTATGTTTCAACGAGGAGAATACGTAAGTAATGTTTATTAAGATTAATAAAAAAATGGTGAGCAACTGTGGTTGCATATAGTACTCTTGCTTGAAAAAAAATACTAAGTAAAATTTATTTATTTAACGAAGAATTATGGTTTAACACCATTATTTTGCACTGAAATGCAAAAAAGAGAGAGTATTATTTTAAATTTGAGGTATGAATTAATGGGTGCAAATTAGCTTTGGATGCCATTTTGACATCTTGGCCGCGAATCAAGACTGCTTTTGTCTTCTAACTGTATTCGTAATAAATGTATCGTCTCCTTGTAAAATTCGTGGTGTTTTTATCACTGTGGATAATAAGGTTGACCTATTTTGTATTATTACAGTGTGTACAAAAACATACTTCTAATTAAATGTTATAATCTGGCAAATAATTAGATTTTTGGCATTTTGAAAGGCATTCAAGTCATTTTTTTAGTTTTTTGATAAAACTCGGAAGCACAGCAGGTAAAATGCATAACGGCAGGTGTGAGACATGTGAGGCAGGTTTAGAGACTCCACTAACTCTACTAAATACATCATCGTCAACTTTTTTTAACTTTCTTCCTTCTTATTTCGACCTTCTTCTACGCTCGACGCCAGTAGACACAAAACACTGATACTGTTACATACACTACTAGTATCTTTAGTGAATAATTGGCTTTAGTCTTACCACAACACTCCATATTTTATATTTTTCATCATTTTATCGTCGTCTTGTTCTTGTTCTTGTTCTTCATTTCTGCTAGTTCCACATCTGTTGCGCCTTACGCTGTCTTCGTGAATTTACGCCGGTCTTCGGCACGCAGGTAACTTTACCTTCCACTCTGTAAGCTCTGTTCACCTTCCAGGTGAACGACGACTACGACGCATGCGGTCAGTGTCTGTCGGTCTTTCTAAGCGCGAAGAACCTGTACACATATCAATACGTGGTATCGTGTGGTTGCGTGCGGAGTGTCGCTGGGAGTGCGCGTCTAGTAAAACATTGCGTATTCAATAAAACAAACCGCATTAATTTCTCGCGCGCAAGAAGCGCGTGACGCGCGTCCGGTCTTTGCCGGATGATAACTGCTTAAAGAGTTACACTCAAAGTATAAGAAGTCGTCAACAGCAGAGTTACCACGTCGGAGAGCACATATTGTATTTGCATTAAAATTACATACGGCCGATTAAAAAACAAAATAGGATTGTGGCGTGCTACCACCTCGAAGTCAGGGAATAATTTTATACCTGTGGATGCTATTTTATACCAAAGGAATTTATCTTATAATTTTCAAGGTAAACAATAGTCTTTATGATCAAATATTAATTATATGAATAGAAATTGAATATGCAACTTTAACTACAACCATATTGGTTATCTGAGTAAAGTTAAGTAAACACTTACTGTACGTTATACCCTCACAATATCGTTAAAACGATATTTTACTAAATTATTGTAGTCAATGCGTAGTATTTGTCAAGCCTGATGTGGATAGCTATTTCGACCATTAGGCCATTTGGCCTAATGGCCATTGTAGACCATTTTCCACATCAGGCTTGACAAATACTTGCATTGACTTGCAATGGTTTAGTAAAAATATCGTTTTGGCGATATTGTGAGGGTATAGCGTACAGTAAGTGTTTACTTAACTTTACTCAGCTTATACTCACCCTCTCGTACTACCTACCATTGTATTTCCATATTGGTTATGTTTAGTTTCTCGAATAATTTGTGAAGTGTGATTTTCACATTTTCATAAAGTTATTCACGTTTACATGATTTTTGTACTTATCTGAGTATTTTTATTTAAATTTGTGTTTAATTGATAGTGGATTACCGAAAAGTTAGGTTAAAATATATAAAGTATGTTGAGATAGGTAATAATTGAAGTTAAAAACATTAAAACTTAATTTTGAATGTTTGAATCTGAATTGCTTTGGTTTATGCGTCGTCTATAACCAAATGTTGTTCCCATGCTCTCAGTTTGGGTGCGTTTAATGAAGGCAAATGCGCCGAAGAAGGAATTACGCTTCGGCGGCCTACGAAATCGCGATAACGCAGCGAGGAGCATTATTTCATGCTCGTCGCGCGTCTCCCAAGCTTCGAATACATATATCACTATCATTACACAATGCTGCAAATTGTTGATATTCATGTAATCAAAAACATACACAAATCATACTTTTCCAATATCATCGTAATTATAAAATTGTACAGTTAGCTATGTGACCAGAGGTGTTCTCACGATCTACGATTTTGTGCAGTAATATAAAAGGGACACCTCTGGCTCTGCGCCTCAGTTAATACTATCAACTCCGCATTCACGTCTACATATACGTTTACAGCAGTCGAGTGACAAACTTCGATCAAATCGTTTAAAGTTAAAATGTCATCGCGAACGTGTAAACATGATGCTGATGCATTTTGTTATATATGTGGTCAGTTTATAAATGTTCGAGACACAAAATTTAAACTGAAGACATCTCAGGTTCTCTGTGAAGCGTACGAAGCTTATTTTAATTTTCCTGTTCGCAATCAAGACAAGTCATGGGTCCCACATGTGGCTTGTAGTAGTTGTAAAAGATCTTTGGAAGGTAAGCAATTTTTAATTAAACAGTAATTCAAATGTAATAAAGATATCATTTGTTATTTCTACATGTTAGGTTGGTATCGAGGAGAGAAAAGATTTAGGAAATTTGCAGTACCAAGAATCTGGCGAGAACCGAAAGACCACGTTCATGACTGTTACTTTTGCGTTGTAAATCCAAATAAAAGACGTAGCGGAAACAATGGAAAACCTCTTGAATATCCTAATCTTGAGTCTTCTTCTGCTCCAATTGCACACGACCTGACACGACCAATTCCTTCACCACCAAAAAAATTATCTCCGAAAAGTAGCTCATCTCTTAGTTCCATTGAAATCACACCCAAAAAGCAAGTTGGATCAGTTTTAAAGCAGCAGTAACAGGATTCTTAGGAAATAACAAAGCTAAAAACTACGAAAAATTAGTTGAAGACATGTTGAAAAATTTTAAGGCCATGGGTTGCAGGATGTCATTGAAAGTACATATGCTACATGCGCACATAGATAAGTTTAAAAATAACATGGGGGCATATTCCGAAGAGCAAGGAGAACGTTTTCATCAGGGCATCAAGAACTTCGAACAACGATATCAAGGCCAATATAACGAAAATATGATGGGAGATTATATCTGGGGTTTATTGAGAGAAAGCACTTATGATCACAAAAGAAAGAGCAAAAATGTACACTTTTAAACTATATTTCACTTTTTTATAAGTTATTTTAATAATAAAATTTCATGAAAATGATAAATTAGGTTATTTGTATAGTTCTATCCTTAATTAAACATAAAAATCCCAAATTTTGAAAAATATTGTTAAATCTGAATTCTGAGTACAGAAGCAAACTTTTTTATGTCATATATTTTTTTTTTGTGTAGTTATGACCTAAATTATCGAAATTAAACCTTTAAACGAAAAGGCAAATTTTGTGTTGACCTGTGTAATCTTTACTTTTAATACATTTTTGAGATTTAAACTCCCTGCATATTTATTTATTTTATTTTTCTGACTCTATAAAGATTGATTTTTGCATTCACTCATCACTCAACCAGGTAATAAATAAGTAAATTACTTGCATTTAATGACCAAACAGTTACTGACCGCTCGAGAAATGTCATTAAAAACTCGTGGACACAGATACCAGTCTAGAATGCTGAAAGTTACGATTATGTTTGGGTCGGGTCTGGTTATTGCGATGGAAAAATATTATTTGCCGATTATTTTATGTTTTATACTTTCCGTCAATCTCTTTTTTTATTACTTACTTAATATTGGATTTTTTTATTATTGGCGAGAAAATAAAAATTCTGAACATATCACACAACAAAATCGTAAAATACGAAAAATATTATCTACATCGCCTCGCCCTTGAGCTTTAAAAAAATATTAACTTTGTATAAAAGTCAAAGTCAAGTTTTGCGCTTTAGACGTACAACAGGTGCAAGCTCGGCAACCATTCAAGTTCGACTCTTTGACCATCATCGACTCACTCAGTCATAATGTGACTGAAAGCCTGCACGTATTTTTATTTTTCATGTAGTTTTTATTTATTTTTTTCAACGATGCACGGTCAACAAACGCGAAACTTGTCAGGTTAGATGCTCTGAGCATGCGCACTAGTCCACGAAACTAGTCTTTCACTCATGTGCCTAAGAACGGCTGAGCTCGTTCATCGAAACAGAAGAATGAAGCAACATCTGTCGTTTAATTATCGTTTTGTGGATACCACGGCGATTGTGCGGCGGTAATTGAATCGACGGCATTTGGAAAAGTCGGAAAATAAAATGTATAAAAAAGGCAACAGCGGCTTGCCAACTTCAAATAGCAAAGGTTACGACTGCGACGCGTTTTAATGAAGGAATTCACCGACAAGCGCGTTTTGTAAACATGGCGCGCGCACCTAGTGATGATTCCGTTTGTTATTTTTGACGTTGTGCCATTGTTTTCATCATACAATCATTTTTATATAGTGCACTTGACTAAAAATTAAATTATTATTTTATATGAAAAAAATATTTTTTACTTTTCAAATTTTGATAGAATTAAATTGAGGTTGTGATAAAATAACATAATAATAAAATTGGTCAAATATTTTATTACAAATAATATTTTTCCTACTGAAATAAGGATTTCGCCTCGCCGCGAATTTTTTGGCAAGCAAATTACTTACATCGGATATTCATGACGTTCCGAGTGTGCCATGTGCTTCAACGATGAATAAGCGAGACATCGTTTGTGTCTTTCGATAGACAGGTGTTTTGGCCACTTGTGAGACACTTGATTAATTAAACGTTTTCACTCTGACCGAAAAAGAGAAAAACAAAAATGTTTATCGTCTCAAACGCTTCCAACCTCAAAATTTCACATTTTTTCAAAATTTTGTAATAGGGTTATGTTTTTCTTCTGGAATATTTCGTGACGTACGTGTCGTAGGTGAAATTGTGATTCATACCCAAATATTTAGGCTCTTCAAACAAATCAATGCGCACCACATTTCGTTTAATATTAGACATTCGACTTTTCCACACATTCCACATCCATTCACTCTTCACGCGCCCGGTTTATAAATAAGTCGATTGAAAAGGAAACCGTTTGGCTGCGTTTCGTATGACGAAAGAATTCTTCTCAGCATTGTGTATGTCTTTTGGTTTTCATAGAAGTTGCGCCACGTTAGTCCCGCACATGGCATATTATTATTTATTTATTGAATAACTTGCGAAGAGCAACACATTTAATCTCGCTGACATGATGGGACAATTATCCCATCGGGCGGCCATCTTGCGTTCACCCGATCGATTTCTACGGAGCAACGCACTTGGAAGACACGTCGAAGCTGCAGATATTGATAATTATTCTCTATTATGCGTGCGGTTATATGAATGATTTGTATTATGGTGTTATTAATGCCGTGGCATTTTGATTGTGAGCGCGCGATCGCTGTTATTAGAGATGATTAAAATTCAATTCGATTCTCATCAGCATGTCGCATTGCGAAACGTTACAATAACTCGTGGATGCGTTCATCTGCACTTTCACATCTTTATGATAAATAATAAATTACTTTGCATGATGAAAGGCGGAAAAATATTGAAATTGTTAGAAAGTGTTTTTATCATCGAAAATAATTACAAACAATTTGCGGTGTAAATTGAATAAAATTAAGTGTATGCAACACTGTATACGTATACGTATTTAAATAATATTATAGGTTATAGTATTTTATGTTCGTCAGTACTAAATCTTTTCGTATTAGGGCCGTAATCGTTAGTCATTAAAATTTATGCACCGGAATGCTTTAATCTGTAATAGTGTAATAATTTACAAGACGTTCAACCGCGTTCACCGAACGATGTCTGACCATTACGTTTGATTCCAGGAAAAATAACGATTTATTCCTGTTTGAGTCACACGCAGAGCGCATAAGTTAATACCTCAAAAAATTAGTTATGATATTAGCTTTTGGTATTTGGCTCGGGAAATGAAATAAATTTACCTGCTTACACTTAATTTGATTTTTTTAAGTAAAGACGTTTATCCAAAACACATTTGTTTCGTTGGCACCGAAGCTTAATGCTTAAGCTTAAATTTAAGTTCACATTTAAATGTAATCGTAAATACAAAAAGCAATGCAATTTGTTATTTTAATTTATTGATTTGCCCGAAACTTGCATAATTTTATTCGTATTCCAGATGTTAAAACTGAATTATTTATAAAGTCCTAGTAGGAAAATTTATATTCTATTTTAGTAGGTATGTAGGTACGTATTTGGATATTTTAGAAGATTTACGAGTATAGTAGTACGTTTTTGGTTGTTGTTAATTTCTGCTTGGAATGCTTCTCTTTTGCATATTGTGCGTGATTAAACGGGCTGCAGGTACTGCTCGCGTGACTTGAATTTTTACCTACTATAAAACACACTTTTTTGCATTTTTAATCGTCTTAAAAATTTCTACGACTCTTGAATGTACACGTTATGTATGTAAAAACAAATATATTTTCATTATGAAAAACATTTCGGTATAAATCATAATTTATCATCATAATTTCTTCATTATTTGCAAAATGTATGCAACTTTATTTGTTTGCACTTGCACTATACATATTGTTATAATATAATGTAATTAAACGCTGGAAATTGCATCATTTCACATTTAACACTGCAGAATGTACTACTTTTTATGCCTTTTTGATAACTCTTTTGATCATTTTCCTCATTCCGATATCTGCTGTCGTAGAAATCCCATAGGATGCATCTTACGCATCCGATGAATGTTATTAATAGTTTGTTGGTTCTTATTAGTGCGCCGGCGAGTTTCGTTAAACGTCCGTGCCCGTGCGATCTGCATAATTCGGTCCGCGGTACGGATGGCATAAATTAGCTAAGCGCAATTAATGTGAATACCGTAACGATAGTAAACTTGTGTTCTGGGAGGCGCGATGCATGCGTAATGAGACCTCGGCGTGCCCGACGACCATTTGCATTTTGCCAGTGCGGAAATTATTTGCGTCGTATTCATGCGTTGATGAATGGAGCAATAAACAACAATCAATAAAAATTTGTATTAATCTTTTAACAGACAGCAGTGAGTGTAAATGTAGTAAAAACAGAAAGTTTAAATGTAGTGTAGAGAATATAGATTTCCCCAATAATTATTGCACATATAAATAATTAAAGGGATGTTTCTAGAAGTATTTTACTATTAGTGTGATAGAAGAACTCTTATAAATATTATCTGTTATTTACCATTTTTGAAGATATAATATCACTACTATACTACATACAATTGCTCGTTGAGCTAATTTGAAAACTGCCTGAAATTTTTATCAAAATTCTTATAGGTGTCATACAGTTCATAGGGAACACACATATACATATCCATTTTTTTAATATTGATTATTTAATCAACAAGAGAAGAATGTAGATTGTTGTAAAATTTAAAATGAAACATATTTCTTAAAAAAATCATTATGATATTACTGATAGTTTAAAAGCTGTTAATTAAAATTAATAATAAATTTTTTGAGGCATATTTATTGCTAAATTAATGGGTGTTATTTTTACTTTTTACTTATTTTATTATTTTAATGACTTATTTAATAACTTGATAAGTCAATTTCCGACTTATGCATGAATGAATGATTAAAACGTTATCGGCGTGTGTTTTCGACTTCATCTTCTTGTTCTTATTTAATCTCACTTTGCAGCGACCGCGATAGCTCAAAGCCTCGATTGCGAGTTAATTAGCCCATATTCCGTATTCTACTTAATTATGCCATTTTAATAATCATTAGATGGTATTTCACGAAAATTCGAATGCGACTAACAAATTGATACAATAAAGTAATTTCAGATTCAATTTTAGTTAATATAAATATAGGTTATGTTTATATTTTATAGTAGCAATGATAAAATTTATACATGTTAAAAATCGACACGAATATTTACTTTTCTAGGTTACTAAGCTAATGGTACATAATGATACTTAACCAATATATTTTAATTGCCGTTAAGTTATTAAACTAGTAATTAATCACTGGTGTGTGGAAATATTTGAAAAATCATTGTTTGTCTTGTGTTTTGTATGATCCTCGACAGCTTTGATGTTTGGTTATGTTAATCAAGTGTGGCCAAAGTGGCATGTAACAAGTTATTTAACGCGCCTCGAAAATCAGACAGTGATTAATCGCATCCGTTGTCGTTTAACAAATCATTTTAATCGCTCGTGACCACATTGCATCGAAGCGATGAAGCAAGCGCGATTTCAAGCGATAATCTGGGTGTAAAGTGTGTTACTGATTTCACGCTCAAATTGCGCCTGTAAAAATAGTCGTAAAAATGTAAACTGGCGCAATCGACACTTGATCAAAGCGAATTTACAAACACGTGTCGCATGCAACACAAATTAAAAGTGCCAAGTGTTTTTACACTAAAAAACATAGTTATTATATGTAGTGAAATATTATACAACTTTAATTTCCTATTTTAGTTTATATTTTATCGCAAGTTTCTTTATAATTTCAAAGAGGTTGAGTACAAGTTTTAAACTTGCAGTGCAACTTCATCTTAGAGTTCCAAGGAATCAAAGTTATAAGTCAGTCATGAACGTCATGACACTGCATCTCTCAAGGCATCAGACATGTTCATCATGCACGTTTCGTGGCCGCCGATTTTTGCGCACAACTCGCGGACAAACTTGTGCAGTCACGAAATGTATTGTGGACATGATTTTGCCCTGCAGATGATCTCAATTTCTAAGAATTCACGAGTCACATCAGTTGAATTGTTGTATATTACCTCTGGAAGTAAATAAATCTGTTTCTTTTTGTAATTTCTAGGTTATATTACAACGAAAAACAAATATCACTTATTTTTTAGTTTACGTGTGTAGCTGCACAATCATTATATTACAGTTTGTAGACATACTCGTAAATTTCAAATAAAAATAACACTAAGAATTATAGTGAAAATGTAGGATAAGTTGTTGGGAAGTGAGGTTAGGTGCTTACAGTAAGCGGTACGGTAGCATGTTGGTTGCGGAGTTCGTGTCGAGTGCAGAATTATACTGCCATCACCCTGCCATCTTCCATCTTGATTGAAGGCGACCTTGTGCAAATCGGTTACTGACCCGATCGTGGTGTGTGTGCTCTTGCATTACTCATCGTGCAAAACGTACGCATCGCACGCTTCTTCTTCGGTTTTCATCTTGGCGAACATTGTACGCGTGCCACACGCGGTCATTTAAGCCGCCATTACGTACCTACATTTACAGAAATGTTTCTCTTATCTTATTTATCTATAATGCGAGTGTCTTTTTGGTTATGTTTATTTTTATCTGTCAAATGTCAAGTGGAAAATTACTATATTAGTTTATGGCTTCATATCGTTTGTTTTATTTCTTGCACTCAAGAAAATTCAATACAAACGTTGAAAAATGGGTATAAACGATACTCGATAATGTTAATAACCCCAACGGGGGTTTCCATAAAGTATCCTCGTTGTTACAATTATTTATCAATGGAAATGGTACAATTACCTGACGAACAGCGTAACAAATGTACAATCAATATGTCGCAGTGTCCCACGCAGGCGACTGTCATTATCTGGTCATTAGTGCTTTATTTGTTATTAGCATAAAGGAAAAACAGAAGAATAAATTATTTAATTACAAGTTGGAAATGTTTAATTTGTTTCAAATTGACAGTTTTAATGCGAAATTAATTCATTATGATTAATAGAGAGTTGAAAATAAATTATGTACAGTTATAGAGTGTATTAAAATCTAAAAATTTGATTATATAATTACCTAGGTATCTATGATGATAATTTATTAATTCTTTTATGCCTGAGGATCATATTGATAGGTTTATTATAACTAATTGCAACAAGATTTTTTTTTTATGAAATTCTTCAATTTAATGTTAAAATATTATACTTGACAGTTTACAACATGTGTTGGATACATTCCATTTATGTGTGGTTTAGTGTGTTGAATTTCTTTTATATTTATGCAAAAATAACGCTGTTAATTACAAAACTATATTTTCTACTCCAAACTCATACTTTATCTTAATTTTAAACACACTGTATGCTATTTAATGTTTTGGAATAAAAGTATGATTACCATAATTATGGGAATATAAAAATTACGCCCGGATTGTACCAACACAAATTATTTAGTCAACTTAGTTATTCTTTTAGGTTAGACATAGGTTAAACGACCCAAACCACTTCCAAGAAAACAACTTGACCTTTAATTTAAAAGCTTATATCGAAATCTATGTAATCTTGTATTGATTGTCATTCATTCCGAAAACTTCGAAGATTTTTTTGTCAGCTATCTAAATAATTTTGTTTGTTAGCATATTAGTTTGCTTTTAATTTTTGTTTGTGTTGTGGGTAATTAGTTTGTGAACTTTTTTTCTACAAGTGAAACACGAACCGCGGTTGTAAATTATTCTGAGCGAGTAAATGAACAAATGAAGTCAAAGTTGTAGGTAGCCACACCACACCATTGGCGACCGAAAAATTACAAATTACAAGCACTAATGATTGTTAATCGTTTCCGGTAGGTTTTTGGTGTGTTGGTATTTACGAGAAAGGAAACAAATAAAAAAATAGTAGCACCCTCGTGCTTAGGAGCATTATAGTTACATTAAAACAGAAAAGGGTAGTCAATTACATACTTAAATTATAGGTTTGTTGACATTGGGGTTGATATAAAGTATGAGCAATATATTTACTATCAAAGAATTAAAGTATGTTTTTCTTTTTAATAATTTATGTGTGATTTCACTTTAAAATTCTGAAAATATTGATTTGCGTTTGCAATTTTATTACGATTTATGCACAGTGAATATACTCAAGTATTAATGCAATGAAACCGATTAAGAAACAGTTTTAGCACTCGTAAATCCGTACAAATTCACTAGACATCAACAAACGCTTCGCTAAAAATACTTCACGAAACAATAAAAGTCAGTAATAGTCTCAGGCCGCACATTTTCTACGTTTGCAATTCCGTTATTTTTTCCGCATTTCTTTT
Source organism: Dalotia coriaria (assembly GCF_025399875.1). Taxonomy (NCBI): domain Eukaryota; kingdom Metazoa; phylum Arthropoda; class Insecta; order Coleoptera; family Staphylinidae; genus Dalotia; species Dalotia coriaria. Next base: position 7,943,217 of record NW_027045451.1, read on the forward strand.
CTAATTTTACGCACTTTACGCGGCATTATTTTCTGACGCCTTGCGAACAGAAATCGTACAAAAATTGATTGCGATTACCGATTACAATCCAACAAAACGATAAAGCACTTTTTACAGCCGCCTTTTTAAAGTTTTTCGCTTGTGTTCTCCATCACTTGTTCGGAAATAATGAACTTGTAGAGATGATGACGCTTTGATGGCTCTCGGGGTCTTGAAACAATGGCGGCAATAATGATTCATCGCACTGAATTTCATGATGAGCGATCAACGATGGGAATTTATTTTGTGTTCCAGCCACGAATACATCGTCCACAGATCGAAATAATTACGATGTCAGTCGTATCACATCAAGCATCGGAAGTTAAGAATCTTGAAAATTACGTAAATTAACAACCATAGTAATTATTTTAACGTTGAATAGAATTGAATAGATAGTGAGATAATGAATTATTCCACTGTGGATATGCAGTAAATAAATCGAAAACGTCGACATATCAGTTGGAAGTTTAAACAGTTGAATGAAGCCATTGAGACAAACCCAAACACGTATCGTGTAATAGCGTAAGACGGCGGGCGCCATCATGACAAATGTCTTCGAATTCTTTAGGATTAAAGTTTGCCGACGACAGTTGACAGGATCTATAAACATACTTCAAACAGGCGATCAACGCGTTCAAGATAATGCTGAAACCGCGTCGTCAAGTTAAACTTTGCTTCTTATTGTGAGAATACAAAATGGCGGTTTTTATTTTCAAATTTTTAGGTTAGAATTTAATAAAATAAGGTATTTTGGTAGTAATGTAGCACGTAATAATCGAATAAGTACTGTAAATGTACAAAAATACAAATAATTGCCGGTATTTTCTAGAAATAACCGACAATCATGTAAAAATCATTATCATGATCTTGGTCATGGTCAAAACTGTTTATTTTTACGTTTGTTCTAATGTCATGCGCGATTAAAGTTGCATTAGCATCAAACAACTCGTGATTGTTTCGAGTGATTTAATTATTTTTAAGTGATTTAATAGTTAAATTATAGCTTATACTAGATTTTATTATAGGTTAATGTTTGAATGTTTGGTTATGTACGCAAAGTGAAATGAGGAAATGGCATTTCTATTTCAATTCTTTGAAAAACACTCCTATCTTTGCATACACGTCAATGGCGTTTGATCATTCGCCTTGCATGTTTTGAACATTTTATTTAGTATTCGATACTTTCAAGTCCAGTTTCAGCACTACCAGTCGTTTAGTTGTTTTATTTGTAGGAGGATGTTGTCGGACGATTACCGCGTGTCAATCTTATCGCGTGCCGGGCTAAGTTAAGTAGTCGTTGTACTTGCACCTACTCATTGGACTCTACCGGACTATTTGCAGCTAAATGTTTCGATACGAAAAGACACGATGTCGAGAAGACGCATAAAAGCTTAGAAAACTGACGGAGGTTATGTTCAATTCACCATCAACCGCAGACACGCAACCGAATTTTATTGAATTCGCAGGAATCACGTGAGTTACAACTGAACAATCGCAAGACGACTCGGAATGGAATTGCGTGGAAATCGCAGCAGCGTTAGAGGAGAAATAAGTAGCCATTAATGTAGGAGGTTTCTTTCCGGTCTAGATGCATAACTCACGGGACGCGCACGAAACATCGCAAACACGCGTTCCAAGTACATGTTTCTCAACTGACCAATTTATCGTTTCATGAGATTTCTCTTATTGTCCTACTTCTAATTTTGATTATTTTACAGGGAGATTATAATATAAGTTAGGTTAGGTTGGTATGATTAATATATTTACATTACATTTGATCTGTATTATTGAAAATGTTGCATATTAACAGATTTAGACTCAAAATTTTCATTTAATGTTTGTAAATCAATTTTATGATATAAGAACAGTTGAAAGTTATTGAATGCTCAGATGGTTTTCTAAGCCAGTTGGTCTTGCTTAACCACACGTAAACTCAGCCAACATCAACATAACATTAATTCGATGTACACACGCGACAAACCGATATATACACACTGAATGTTTGAGTCTGTTTTCTTTGATTATTGTTCATGGAAATGTTTAAAATGAAAATATTTTGTATATAGGCAGCACAAACAGCATTCAAATAGAGGTTATAGCAACAATTCTAGTTATTCTCAAAGTTTTTAACCTCTAAATCATATCTAAATGAGGAATAAGGTTAACTACATTTTTCGTTTTTATATCCGCCATTTTGAATGACTGCATACGATGCTTGTCCAGCAGATTCAGGCTTATGGTGTGATCGTGAGCGTTTTGCCGAAGATTCGTTTCGCATTGCGGTTGTTTGAAATGAACTTTATATCCCATTCTGGAAGCGATCATAAATCACACATGGTCAAACGCAGAATCGAGCCGGCGGAACGCGTCCTGCAACGCATGTTTCATGTTTGCACTTGCAATTCTTGCATTTCAATGTGTGTACAAATGCTTATACTCACTTTTACATTCCTTATTTAGCGACTTAGATAAAAACACAAAAAAGTTAAAAGCTAGAAAGCAAGTAAACTGTGAAAGACATATTTGAATCAATGTATATGTTTTGATCGCAAGATTTTACATTTATTTGATACACACTCCAATATGCCTAGTACTGTTAAACTATTAATTCTTTTCTATTGTTTAGTTTGCAAATTGTTATTTCATTGAAGAATGTGCATTTACCATTCTGTTTCTTCTGCTAATAAAGCACAATAGAATGTAAAATGGCGCATCGTAACTCTTGCGTTGTATTGCAAATGTCAAAACTTTAATTTGCAACTTACAGTTAAATATTTAATATTTTGAGGACGATTGATGAAGGAAGAAATCAGTGATAAATCATAATACAATAGAATAATAATTCTTGGTGAAATAAATGTTTATTTTGTAGTAAATTAATTACTCGTACGTAGATAATTGTGCTTCTGTATGTTTTGTACCGGTTCATACAAGAAAAGCAAATATATTTAAGTAATTTGTAATACTGTTGTGTGTCGTTGACAAATTGTCAACCATGCGTGTAGAATAGCCGGATTATCTTCTTAGTAATTGTCAGCCGTGGCGAAATATTTAATAAATAATTTTCATTGCGCTTTGACACGGTTGGAAGTAGGTAAGGCTGGTAATTTGTCACTTGGCAGCAAAAACACCATCAAAAAATAAATTGAAGCTACAGGTTCTTCGCTTAAACTGCAACCATTTTTAATTCTTAATAATAACATATTTTACCTCTGAATATATTTTATTTTAGTACAGATAGGCTTCCAAATCAACACAACACATAAGATAATCTATAAAAATGATGTTTTTAAAGGCACGACGCTTGTTGTCCTAAAATTACTGAAATCTTGAATATATAGATGTAATTGTATTATTTTATTTTGTTGATTGTATTGCAAATGCCTTTTGGTACTGTTTTATCGCACCTTGTGTGTTTCCATTGTAAACCAAGTAAACATTTATCTTGATTTCGCAAATGTCTGATGCGCACGCTCATTAGCGCCCGTTGTTGCATTCATTTCAAGCGACAGATGTTTACAATCGCGCACGTCGCGGCATGCAAATGTGATTGTTGCGTTGGTCTCAGTGTTTAACGAGCAATAAACTACGCGCAACAAGCACCAACCCACGAAAACAAACAATAAATGTGCAAACAGGCAGATGATCAAACAATTTTCACTTCAATCCACTAATAATATAATAAATTTATTCATTACTGTAATTTTTACTGATTTATTTGCATAACTTTGTATATAAATATTAATTAAACCATTTACTTTCACTTTTTGATCAAAATTATGATTTTGCGATAATTTATTATTAACATAATTACATTTATTTATCCCCATTTGCTTTTTCTTCATATTTTATATTTTAAACAAATGATTTGAATATAAAATGCGCATTTATGTAAGTAAAATATTAATATGTATATGAATATTTTACACTTTCGATTACATTCCATTATTATTTCTTAGATGTTTATATGCTCATGCATTAATGACTAAATTCGAATGGTTGATGGTGATTAGAGCAATTATTCGCAATTACAACTCGCATGCACACGCATTGTGTTAATTAATGTGGAAAAAGTGAAAACAGAGAAAGGCCCAAAGTTTATTTCTATTTCTACCACAATACGTTTTGTACTTTTTTACCATGCGCATTAGGCGTAATTAATTTACAAATGTGTGGAGAATTTTAATATATTCCAATGGGTAATTAAATTTTTCAAGTGTATGATATTGTTCAGTCAATCATTTTATCTTAAAACTAATTAAAAGTGTTTTCTAATTATTCAAATACGTAATGTTTAAAACTAATTAATAGATAACCAATATTGTAAGGTTAGTGTGTTATTGGTTGCATATGAACGCATAAAGGATATGAGAGTACAGTTTTAATAGATAACGCTTATAAATTAGATCTTGTTCGTTTGACTACTGCAATAATGTCGATAATAGTAATAATTGGCACGCTGGGTTTATGAAAATAAAAACTAGAGTACAGTACTATCAGATTCCAGACATTTTCAAGGCTGACTCTGAGTTGATTCGACCTTTAGATGCATTATAACCATTAGTCTCTTCGTCTTCTTGCAGTCGATAAACTAGGATTGCTTGCAGGAAGCTCTGACTGACTTGATATCAGAATAACGGCTTCAAAGAGTAGTTTATTCAAATTTGAATCGAATCATTGGACATTTAACGGATACAAAACGGCAAACGTAGGAATTAAAATAAAATCATGATATTAATATTAATCACAGCTATAAATTATTTTTAGAAGTTTTAATATATGGTTAGGATTAATTTCATTAGGTTAGGTTTTGTTTTATGTAATTTTTTCTTAGTTTTCTTCACTTATAAGTCTATTCAGTTTAATTTCACGTTATTCTAACGGCGAATACGAATGTACAACATCGATTTCACGATGAAATGATTGTTAATTACACCAATATATGATTTATAAACACAATTTGTTTGATTTTCGGTTCCAATCGAACCTATATTCATATAAGGATATACTAACGATCAAAAGTGATTGGAAAATTATTCTGTTTCTGCAATAGTATTGCAAGTATTACAATGTACAGTTTGTAGGCACACTAAGAAAAAGAACAAGAGCAAGTTAAGAATTCCTACGTCGTTAGTAGTGGTTGTTAAGTTGTCAATTTGCAAGAGTGAGATAAGACAATTAGCTGTAAAGCGCTCGCATCCCAATTGAATTATCACGATTGCCAACCGGCGATAATGACCACTTCGTGTAAATTTATAATTTTAGTTCTACTCGTCGAGTATGCAAATAACGTGAAATAAACGTTTGCGTTTATTTTCATTAACAGTATTTTATGTAGTCAACGTTTCTGAAGTTACAATTTAGTTTATAAATGTTTAAATAGTTTAATTGCGGGTAATTTTGGATAAACATTCCCTAACTTTTAAAAAGTATTTACATGAAGATAATAAAGTTGTTGCCCTGGCAGCACTATTTTTGGTTTCGGCGTAAATTGGCATTAATAATGTAATAGATTCAACTTAATTTTATTTTGTAACATTTATGAACATATCTGCATATCAGTAATCTACAATTAACTGTAAACTATAAACAATAAAATCTTGAGTTTATGATACGATAAAATTTTCGGGTTTTTGGCAATTCTGAGTTTATTTTTAGCTGAAAATTTCCACCTGTGCAGAAAATAAAAACAAGTGCACCTTGTTCGCGTGTGTATGCTCATATAAGTCGCTGGTTCCGCGTAACTTTAACAACGTAACGACCTGCGCTCAGCCCAAAGTTAATGATTGGAATTTCTGTTAACGGAATCTCGCCCGTTCTTCTTCTGCGATCGGAAGAGCTTCACTCTTGGCTCTTTAATTATAACGAACACGCGGCGCGCCTGTCAACAGCGGCGACAAACGAGCAGAATTATGCGTGCAGCGTGAATGAACATTTTGGTAGATAATAATCCTTTAATGCGGATGAACTCCACGTTGAAAGCTGTTTTACATTTGAACAAACGGATAACGCGTTGAGAACATCACTGCCTACACAAAACATGAAATTAATTTAACTTTGAGGCGGCGTTGGGTAATTTCTTTAATATTATCTAATGCATAATTAATTTGATGTAGTCAAGCTTTTATAACCTTTTAATAATAATTAAAGTTTGGTTATGTTAGGATTTCACATGACTTTTATGTAAATTTGGTTGCATATTATACAAAAATTTTAAAAGTTATAATGCTTTAAGTTAAATGATTGTTTTATTGTTTTCAGAGTAATGCACCGTATCTCAGAGATTCAACGACGCCGATGAGCCCCTTGCTGAAGGGACTCTACGGCCGGTGGGCCTGAAATCATGCGGGAAGAGGAACTGGAGGTGGCCCTCAAGGTGAGCGCCGTCATAGTATTCGTAATTTATTATTCACAATCTTGCGATTTGCATCGACAAAAGACTAACGCCCGATCGTAGGCTTCACAACAAAACATACACGTGTTTGAATGCGTTTATAATTACAGACCAGAAATTAGAATTTAATCACTCATTCTCTATTGCTCATTCTTCATCAGTTATCAAGAGTAGATCAAATAAAATTTTATTATTTTGCAATAGTTAAACATAGGTTGTTGTGATTTACAGTCAACCAAAAATAAAAAATCTCTTTGATTAATTTATGTAACTTATGTTTGTTGAAAGTTATACCTCGGTTAATTTCTCGTATTCATGTTACACATCACGTTACACACGGCTACCTTCATTAACACTCCGCAGTAAAATGGCAAAGTTCTCTAGTTACACTCGAACTCGATACTAAACGAACATATTTTACCATCCATCGAACATCTGCTGCCTCAGCGTTGTTATTTTTTACATCCATGATTTTTTGCGTTGCTATGCCTACCACGGATGTATTACTATCGGGATAACTCCACTTGTTTCTCGCTTGAGTTCGTCTACAGCGCATTGAATTTGGTGCGGTTGTTTTGAGCGGTAATTAACCGAAATCAAGTACCGTCACAAATAGCAGCCATTTTGAACTGCATACTCACAAAAACAACATATGTATTAAACATAAACTTAATATTTGTGTGCATTTATATAAATATCCACTCAGAGCGTATCGTTCAACGAATTGTTAATAATTTTCATTTCATTATAAACGTGTCTAGTTTTTTATTGTAACATTGCAGCATCTCTCAATTACGACGTCAATTTCTCATCCAATTTTTTTTTATAATCCCCGGTAGGAATCTGGTGCTATTTTGTGAGGTTATGTGATTAATAGTATACGATGGCCGTTTAATTGAGTTCGCGCACGCTTTGATCACAGAAGTTATTAATAATGTATAACGAGCCGCAGCAACAGGTAACAACCTAAAAAAGATGGTAACCTGAGGTAGCCACGTATCATCATGAATATTAAAGAATTATATTTTGATTGCTTTGGTATAATTTACTCAGTAGTTTATAGTATTAACCAAAAAATGAAGAATGATTTTTTTTTAATGTGTATGAACATTTGGTTGCAGGTGGTTATCGTAGGAAATGGCGGCGTTGGCAAATCTAGCATGATTCAACGTTATTGTCGCGGCACGTTCACCAAAGACTACAAGAAGACGATAGGCGTTGATTTTCTCGAACGACAAATTGAGTAAGTAATACGTTTTTTAAATTCATATATGAAAATACATACAATTCACCTACTAAGATGGAAAACTATACTTAAAATGCGTTATTTTTAACATAAAACTGGAAATAATTAACCCATACACAACAATGAAAAATAGGCGATAAAATTAAACAACTACAACGGTGTTAAGCACAAAGCGGGACAAAGTTGAACGAAATACTAAAAGCAGCTTTAAGAAAACTAACAAAAGATGAGCAATAAAAATTATTATGAATAGCTTGAACCTCGATTGTAGAGAATCCAAAATGGCCGATGGTTTGTTTCCTGTACCAGACGAAATAGAGCAAAATGCAAGCAAAAAAACTAAGAGTTATGCTCATGAGAAAACATTTATTTTACTCGACAAACGAACAAAGTGTAATTACTCAAAGCAACATTAAATATGTCCCAGATAATTAAGCAAAATTTATTCATTCCTTTTTCTTTTGGTTGATTTTTGTGCTTCACACAATTTTTTAGGTTACTGCAGGTACGGTTGCATACAATAGGTGTCTTCATGTCACGTAATAATAAATCTACGTACGCACAAAATGATTAATGATCAGATGACAGACAAATTAAAACGCATTAATCTTTGATTTTTCTTGCTTTTCGCATCGTTGCTTACTGATTCCCGCCTTACTTCCTTGTATACGATTACAATGCATTGGCCCATTATACCATCGTGTAATCATGTGGTGAATTATTACGCGTCGTGTGTTGTTTGGGATGTTTTTCATTGTAAACACTTGATTTCACACCGCTGGAACAATCTGGCAGCTATTCGGCTTTTTTAGGCCTTCGCAGACGCGCTGAATAAGACAATACGCATTGTTTGGCCTATTAAAGTCGAAAACTAGGCGACCAAACACACTCTAAGCAGCTTGGTAGCGCAGGTACCAATAACATGATTGTTGCTTAGAATATTGTGGTGTTGTGGTGTTGGAAATGTTATAATATTACGAGACAATCAGAAAGTCGCAATTAAAACGTGTTCTTGTTTTGGTTTTCTGAAGTTATGATTTTAAAATGACTATATTACTGTATTAGGAGAATGTATATATTCGTGTAATGTTAATACGCAGGAAGTGACTTGAGGATATGCTAATCAACACATCTACGGCTTGTTTTACACGTTTTTCTGAACATACGAAACCAGAAATGAAATAAGAAATTGTATGCTTCCTATTCGCGTCCCAAGTGGAACCGAAGACCCAAAATGAGAAAGGTCCCTTATGACTATTTTGATGGAGTATTCTGGCACGACTGACCACTCTGAGTGCTATTTTATACCCAAGAACTAAGCGTGTACTAGGGTGCGAGCTATGATTCTAAGTGCTAAGTAAAGTCTTATATAATTAGAATAATTATAAGGTGTTATTTATGAAGATGATTCAATTAATTTTCACATGAAATCGTGTTATGTATTAATAACGACGTGCTGCTAACGTGCAGATAAATTTTTTCGTGTTTCATGACACGTCATGATAAAAAGCGTTAGCGTTTCCTCGCTACCAAGTTGAATTGCGAGGTTTGTGCTTCTATGTATAGTCTTAACTCTTTCAACGCTTTGCGAATGCTGAGAGTTTGAGTCGCGAATCAAAAGCGTAACGCTTTGCACTGCACTTTTATGCCATTCTCGACGAGTTGGCGCGGCGCGTTATTGCTCTTTGTGCGGCGATGTTCCCTTGAGAACAAACCACTTTTGCGGTGCGTGTGCGATAAATATTAATGCAAAAGTGGCTTAAGGCTTAGGTCTAAGAGCAGGTGAAACAGTAAGCAAACATCAGCAACGGTATTTTCTAATGGGACCGTTTTTGTTGCGTGATGACTATTGAAAACATGCATATTTACTAATTAATCTAATTTTGTTTGTTTTTCTATTTTTTATTTATAGAGTCGACGGAGAAGAAGTGCGACTGATGTTGTGGGATACTGCCGGGCAGGAAGAATTCGATGCCATTACGAAAGCGTATTATCGTGGGGCGCAAGCCTGCGTTTTGGCTTTCTCAACGACGGACAGGGACTCTTTTGAGGCTGCGCATTCGTGGAAACTTAAAGTAAGAAGGAGCAATGCTAAATTGAAAATTACAGACCATTGACTCCGGTTTAGATTCAAATTTCAAAGCTGATAAATAATTGCCTTTAATTCAGCGTATGCGTCTTCGCTCTTTTGAATTCAAGAAGTACAAAAAGACGGAAGAAGCATGCATGACCGTCACTGGCCACCGGCCAAGCCGAACGCGATGATTACGCCTTCGGGTGCACCTCTTCAACTTTAATTAAAATATTGAAAAAATACGCGAGCAACAAACAAAAAATATAGATTAAAATGTGAATAGGTTAAATTAAAATATGCAATATAAATTAATTTAATTAATTATAAACATTTTTGTTTTTGTTTTAATTTGCAGGTTGAAAATGAATGCGGCGAAATACCGACTGTGATAGTTCAGAACAAAATTGATTTGCTTGATCAGAGCGTCGTCAATCCGTAAGTATTTATATAATCCACTTTTTATATATTGAACATGTGCACGACAGATGTTCACTGTATAATTTCGGCTGTTTTAACTGCTCTTAACTGTAAAAACCAGTAATAAATGAATTCTAATCAATTTACATTTTAATAAAGCTCTAAACGATGTTACGACGCAAATTAAAAATGGTATTATGTATTTTCACAGCGAGGAAGCTGATTTACTAGCGCGTGCATTGGGTTGCCGCATTCTACGTACTTCTGTCAAGGAGGACGTCAACGTGGCGGCCGTTTTTCGACATTTAGCAATGCGATGTCTGCAAGAAATGCGAGAACCACGCGATGATTACTATTCAATCAACAATGGACACCATCCGATTACAATCAGTCAGTAAAATATATTTTTTTATTATGGAGTGTGACATAATGCCATTTTATTGCAGGTGCCTTCAGTCCTAGTCTAAACCACAACAATCATAAGAACCATCATAACGGAACAATTATCCTTCGACCTAATAAAAACAAAAAGAAGCGAAACGTGCTCAAGAATGCCTGCAGATTGTTATGAAATATAAGAAAACATTTTCCTGCGGAAGCCACCTTCAGATAGGCCACACCAATTTTTCACGTAGTTTGTTGTGTTTTACGTTTATTTTCTCTTTGTTTTAACTATTATTGAATCGCAGAATGGAGAGCGATTAATATTTATTTCATTTTTATATGCGTTGTAACATATTAATCACTTAGCGGAATCCTTACCTGTAAATACTAGTTGTATTTATGTATTTGTGTATATGTTACTTATTAATCTTAGTTTTGATTCAGTTAGTTGTGACGTTCGCATCGTTTGTTGAGGCCAATCGGCAAAGTGCTAATACGATCCGATCAGTGTCGACGATCAGTCATTGCGACAATTTAGAATATAAGTTTGTATTATATTTCTACACATACAGTAATAGTCTTGGTTCTAAACATAACATAATAGGATGAAGAGAACAAAACAGTAACAAGTTATTGTAGTGTTTTTCATTTTTTGAATTCGTTTGTAACTTAGAATAATAAAACAAAAAACATGAAAATATATTTTAAGTAAATGTGTGTCGTTTTGTTTAATGATATTAATGAATATAGTTTACTAAGACGCTAATATGGTACTACGAAACATGATTTATCTTTGTATCAAAAGTTTAGTTTTTAGCTTCATCCTAAAACAATTACCCAATATTATTAATTGGAAATACAAGTTATTTAACAATTTTACTTACTTCTGTTTCACTACTCATGCCAGGTGCTCCGCCTCCATCTGTATTCCTCATTGGAACCATTGTTTCCTCCATTTCCTTCTCTTCCATCAATCGTTCATGTTGTTCTCGATAGAAAAATCCTGCCTTGTAAAATCCAAATATCAGTAAGGCCAGCAACAGCAATGCACCTAATATAGCAACAATTATGATCCAAACTGCAACGCCCTCTATAATTGTTTGTCTATCAATGACATCCAGTTCACTATAAAACTCCTCTTTGGTCAATGGTCTCGTAATTGTACTCTTAATACTAAATGTAGTATAATATTGTTTCACTAGAATGAAATAGCTTATAATCTTTAACCTTAAAATTTACATAACCTAACTCATACTTACATATCTCATTCATTTTTAATCTGATAGGTATAATGAACCTAACCATTTGATTTTTTTGCAAATTTCTCACCTTACATTGAATCTGCATGCATTTAACTTTAGGGTCATCGCAAGAAATTGTATTACTTGCATCAGAAGCACTACCAAATCCTGCAACTGTCGGACTGTCGTCTGAGTCTGATTTGTCTGGTTGCTGATACTCATTTTTGGTGTCAAATAATGCATCAATAGCTAGACAGGAATTATCTTCTGTTTCAAATATATCAATAATTTGTTCTTCTGATGATATTCTGGGAATACTAATAATAAAAGTTGCAGATTTGAGAGAACTCGGTCCTTCATTCGTTACATGAAAAATTGCAGCGCTATCTATATTATAAGTGCTGATATTTTTAGAATCATATTGTTTGTTCAGTTGTGGAGCTTCAACAGTCAATTTAGACTGATACTTTAGATTAATGGTTGCACTGCTCGTTGTAGATGATTTATTAAAACAGGTCGTCGAAATTTCTATATCTAGTTTAGTTTCGTAAACTGACCATCCACTGAAGTCCAAAGTATACGCCTGAGTAATACCACTATTACTCATGATATAATTGAATGAGCACAGAGTATTCGTGCATTGCTTTGAATTAACTGGTGTAATACCAACTGGCAAAAATGACTGAACGTCCACTTCACATAAAAATGCGGAATCTCCCTTATTTAATACATTTACAATCAGCTCATATTTGTCCTGTGTTCCTACCACAAGTGACTTAACAACATTTGGTTCAATTGTAAGTATAGGTATACAAGTCTCATGCTTGCAATTATTACTAAAAGGTATTTTCTCACGGAATACCCTAGAATATGTTGGTGAATGTACTGGGCATGTATCACAGGTATTTTCCTGAAGTCTTATAATAACATTCAGTGGTTTCAGGCGTGGTGCATTTAAAGAAATCTCCAAGTCATAACGTTTACATGATGGTCCATTGTTTGAAACTGTAATCGTTTGATTGTCGAATTGGACGTTTTTAATTCTATCATCGAATTCAACGACTTTCTCTGTTTGGATCGTATCTTGAATGCCAAATAACTGTATACAGATGTTGACATGCAGGTTATTATCTACTTGATCAGAATATAATGTGTTGTACTCTAGGGTCACATTGTAGTAGAATACTGACTTGGCCTTTAGGACTGCGACGGCGTCTGACAGATATGCACCAACAGCAATATCTTAAAAAATAATCAACAAGTAGATTTAAAACATTACCTTTAAATCAGTGTACCTGCAACTTTATTGGAGTCTATATCAACAGCACGTGATAAACTGTAGCCAAACGATGAAAATTCATTAAGGGACACTACTGAATCTAAAGTTAATTTAGATTCATACCAGACGTATACTCGCACGGCACCTACGCCGTTTTCATATGGAGCACCAATTGCAATTGATTCGTAAGCATCTAATGTGATTTTTCCCAAGTTGGTGATAGAGGTACCAAAACGACTCTTTGCTTCCCCAACTAAAGTTTGGTGTAATTCAAACCGATTATGTTTATTACTAATAAAAACATAAACTTTTCCATTATCATAAGAATCTTCATTTGCATTTGGCGCGCCAACAAGTAGATCCTCAAAACCGTCACCATTGATATCAGCTGCAGCAAGAGTACTACCAAAATGCTCTGCGATTTGACGGTATTCATAATTCGGCCATGATACGCGCTCATTAATTGTTTTTCCGTTTTCGTTAAAGTATAATTTTATATCCCCCATCATGGATTTACCATTGGGTAGACCAACAACATACGATGTATGTCCAAAAAATTGTCCTGATGTCACAGCGTATCCTGCCAGCGAGGAATCAGGATCGGTAAGCTTCATTAATTGAATAGTATTTTCAATAAGTTCACGTTTTACGCGACGTGGAGCGCTTCGGGATGCTGGTACCGGACTCTTATTTTCAGTCAAATATGCGCGGAATGCATCACCGCGCCAGTGACTAAATCCAGGTGTACCATAGAGAGAATCCTATATGAATGTCCACAAAATTTAAACATATTAAAATAGCACAAGTTACATACCGAAGAATTCACTGCATGTATACTGAATCCAAATTGTGCATTGCCGTAATAATATTCTCCGTTATGGGTTAATACGCTTTCGCTAGTCTTTTTGGGTAATCTTTGAAAATTACCTTTTTCTATTTCGGATAGTTTAAAAATTCCTCCAACTACATAATACAATTCTCCACCATCTTCAGTGAGTTTCGGTGTTCCTATCTAACGTTTTTGTGTTAGTTACTCGTTTTAGTTAATTTTTAATTATTTAATTACCAATATATCATCGTTTTTGTCAATTCCGCCGTCAATACAAGCACCAAACATATTGTCTTCGAATAAAACTCTTTCAGCATTTTCTAAAACACACAGTGTAAACTTTTTATTTATCTAATAAAAATAACTGATAACTTACCTATATGTTCCCCACTGATAGAATAACTTCGGCAAGAATTATCAGTGATTGAATCGGATCCTGTAAGCGGGCATACATAAACAGATCCCACCTTATTTGATCCATGTTTTGGAGCGCCAATAATCACCCTATGCAAATATAATTTATCTTTATTGCTGTAAACATAAGTTATATTATTACCTAGGAGGTGCTCCTTGTTGTAATGCTACAGAGTATCCGAAAAAGTCATCAGGTGTGCTGCCCTTTAATTTAATGGCTAAATTTGGGTTGTAAATGGCTGCGTGTGCAAAAATGACACTCAAACTTAAAATTAATAAACAACGCATGGAGCACATCATTTTTAAACGCACGAATGAAATTACATGAGAGTCGGCTTGCGGCACACTGCTAACTGAGATTACGAAACGTTTAAAAGTTCCGAATGATACTATATCAACATAAGCCTCCTTGTGTAAACTGAAACGCCTAACCGCAAATGATTCAACGTGTGTTTTCACACTTGGAAATACATTCGTTACTAAAATTCATAAGAAATGATTATCTCAATAAACATATTAGAAGTCTGATAACATTATCCGGTTCTAATCAAAAATAGAAATTGCAGAATTTTTATTTTTACCAAAAATGTTTTTTTTTTACTTCTAGAGCCATGAAAACATTGTATAAAATGAACAGAAAATATTTTTAACCATGGCCTTCGGGCGAAACATGATATTCAACAAAAATTATCGTTTATATTGACGTACAAATTAATACAATTAATGATTAAAATATAAACATGAATTACGTAATCAAAAACAAAGACATTTAAAAAAATTATTATTTTGAATGTAGTAATCACCAAAAATTAGTTTTGGATTTATGAAACACTTTATTTTAATAAATGCATATAACCAACAAGCTTACATGTAAGCAAACATGTATAATATATTATTATCATTACAAAAACAGGACATTCAATTGCGGAATCAATGCATCATCACAATGTTTAATTTTATTTCGTTTCATTCTGCTTGTTTTCTCATGTTGACACTTTTGTTTGAGTAATTTCATAATTTCATAATTTTATCAACAATAACACTTCTTAATTACTACTCCATGTTCAATCTCATCGTGTAGGGTGTTAAGAGTAGGAAAAAAAAAACATAAATATGTATAGTATTGGTTTCTGAGACTTTAGAATTCCAACAGGACAGAGATATGTGGACTGGTTTCATTTGTAACGGGCCAACAAAATATAATACTCATGTCTTTATTTGCATTTTGTCATTGAGAACATAATGCAGGCGTGATAATGTCATCCTTTTCTGATAATGCACAAATGTCGCCTCAAGATAATTCATTCATTTTGTTGGCGTAGTGCATGACTTTTGAGTTGTGGGAAGCTTAAATTATATCAAGCAGTCTTTTTGATAACAATTAAGTGTGTGTGTGTGCGATGCAAAATAAGTCTAATAATTTGTAGCATTAGAATTAGTATATCTAATAATATAGTAATAAGTAGCACGTTATCGGTGTGTTCTTCATTGTGACAAGTATGATTGGAAGCCAATATATCATAACCTCAAAACAAGCATATACACGTAGCGTTCAAAAAATACCTCAAAAATATCGTGTAAAATAAACGCAAAAAACGTTTCTACACGTCGCCGTCTATGTTTAATTAATTTCTGTTTTCTTTCGTTCGTTTGTATCTTTTGTGTCCGTGTTCGTATGTGTGACTAATTGGTAAATACTTAAAATATACACTTAAGTTAGATATGATTTTCTAAAACTACACCGTCATAATAACTCTAAACTAGAATCAATATTTTAAGGTGATTTTGCGCTCTCTGTAGGGATTCCTCCGCTCGATTCACTGATAAAATTATTGTTACATGTTTGCGTTGTAAATTTGCATTTCGCACAAAAGTTTGTTCGTTTTGTTTGTTTTACATTGTAAAAGGCGTCTAATAGCAAAATATATTTATGATTACAATCATTGATTCTCTTCTCGTCTTGCCACCAAGAGAGTGAATAACATCTTCATGGACTTTCGATGAAATAACAACTTTTTTTTATTTTGAGATCAGGTAAATCATAATTCTTTTACACCATTTTAGTTTTTGAGATGAATGAAGTGAAGAGTGTGTATTTGACGTTTAGACTACTTTTGATTATGAACTAATTGTAGTTTTGTAACACTAGATCTCTACTCATCTAATCGGTTAGTCCTCTGTTTTGTCAATTCTGACAAGTTTTGATAGGTCGTTTATAAGTAAGTGACACATTCAGTAGCTATGGTCTGGTTTTCATCTGTCAGTTGGCTAAACTGAAACTAAACGTTGCTTCGTATTGCTTCGTCCTACGCATTATAACATTTCCGATTGCAGCAAACTGTTACATAATAATTTAATCAATTTAATCTATAATACACAGTCAATTATTGTTTGCCTTACTTTTTTATTTTTGTTACTGGATTATTGATTTACTGAAAGCATGTGTTTTACTGGCCACTGTCGCCATGCTTTCCTGTTCATAATAAGCACTTTATTATTGCGTTTTTTACTTAACAATATTTAGTCCATTAGTTAAAGCCACACAAGTCGTACCTGCAGAGCTGCTAATTGTCGCTGTATGTGTGTTGGTTTGTTTTCAATATTCGTTAGTGTCGTGTTATTAACAGCCTGATATAAATCATCTATAAAAGTTCGTTACCATTGGTTTAGTTTCGGGTAAAGAGTATTTCAAACGCCGTCATCGTTTTGTTGACATGCGTCCGTCGTGAGATCAATGAGTCTTGTAATAATTTGTACTCCTCAAATCGGGTTTTTGAATGCAGGTTTCACATTTGTAAATTGACGATTAAGATCACTAGGAAGACGTGGAGGGGCCGCTCTGGCTGCCACGGCTTGCCGCTGCTGCCCTCAAATCTTCCAATTGAATCAGCTAGAAATTGTTTTAAAAAATTTAAGTTATGTAAGCATTTATTAGATTTAGAGGCCTTACTTTTTCGATTGGTATGCAGCTAAGCTCACCACCACCACATTGTGGAGGCGGTGGTGGTGGAGCAGTTGGGGTCACTGGTTTAGCAGCCTTTTCTGCCGCCTCACGCGCTCTGCGTTCCTTTAATTTCAGTGAGAAAATCGCCACAGAACGAGCACGTTTCATTAAACTCTGCTTCACGCGAGTTTTCTTTGCTGCCAACTCTTCTGCGGCTGTAAATTCAATTTGAATTATGTACTAGGTCCCTAGGCTATTACCCTTAGTGATCGATGTGAAAAACAAAGCATCAGTACAGTTTTTTTTTCCTATCTATAATTATTATAAAGAGCTAGTTTAATGGGAAACAAACTTATTCATTTTATTAAAAAAATATTGAATAAAACCTGACCAAAAATATACACTGCACTAAATCATAGCTAAATATGTTGTTCCTTTAAATTTCAAACTAAAGTCTTGCATGGTTTCTGGCGTTGTTGTGTTTTGAAACTCTCTCATTAATTAGTTTATTATTAGTTACTCTCTTGCAATAGATAGTAGGTTTTAAATCTTAGGGTTTAAAAACGTGTCTCTTGAAAAAGTCTCACCAAAGAAAACGTAGATAATCGTTTAGAATCAACTCATATTCGTATCCACATGGCATCTACGAGTCATGATATCATCTGGTTTGTCGTTTTTAATTATTTTTTTTACTCTTTCACCCTTTTGCAACACTGGCAGTTTTATCATTTCCTTAAAACTATCTCAAAATTCCCTTAAAAAATACTTAGATACTTATTAGAAACTTTATGAACGTTTACAAACTATACTCCCAGAAATCACCAGTGTTTAAAGTTTATTCTGACTATAAGACAAGGCTAAACTATTTTTATTTCTTTTCTGAAGCTGATAAAAATATTCAAATGCAAATACCTCAAAAACTAAAAATGTAAAAAAGTAATAAAGAATAAAATTTACCTCTAGCAGCTGCTTCATCGGCAGTCTCCTGACTCGAGACACTTTTAACGCTGTCACTCAACGACGCTTCTGTTGTAATAGGTTTAGGCTTAAGCGCCGCAATGGGTCCTTGCGATTGTCCCGAAGGAGATCTCGGTCGTGGTGGCCACACGGGACTACACTTCAACAGATCCGAATCGGAGCTAGATGCATCCGCGCTTAGTTTAGGAGTAATACAATCCGTACTGCGATGAATATCAGTTTCTTCTTTGAGTTTCTTCGCCCACTCAGCTCCGCCAGTCGGACCAATTGTTAAGTGATGTTCTGCTTCAGTAGTGCTCGTATGCGCTGGTGGAACAAACTCTTTGGATTTTCTAGGTCTGAATGGAGGAATTGCTTGTATACTATCAGAAGTAATAGACACAGGTGGTTTAGGAGATGTGGGAGTTGACAAGGAAGTTATACTCGAGTTAGAACCTTTCTTCCGAGCATCTACACTTGCAGTAGAAGGAGTAGTAGTAGACACTGGTGACGGGGACGAAGTAAGGAAAGGAAGTAGTGATTCCTCAGTGCGTTTGACGTTGACATCTTGATGTTGCACGCCCGACACCAGTGAATGACTTGGTGAAACAGAAAATCTACAATATAATGTATAGTCAAGACAACAACACTACTACTACTACTACACAACTATGGCCAATTTCTACTATACGATAGATGTGTAATCATAGAAATGGCCTACCTGCCAACTAACTTGGTTGAAACATCCTCCGGCGATGGTGTGGCTGTTGATAAACGACTCGCTTCCCTACGGGCCCACTCAATCTTAGCCATTTCAGTTGCAAGCCAACCTGGAATATCCGGAATGGCGCAGGTGATGATGAAGCGGATGCAGAGCATGATGTGTTCCAAAGCGACAATCAGTAGAATGGTCTGCGTGGCTGTCATGTCAGGGAACATTCGGTGGACTTGTCCGGAGAGGCCAATCAGAGCGCAATTTACCAATACTGCTATTATACTCATATATTCCATGCAGTGCTAAATCAAACAGAGAAAAGATGAAAAGTTATAAATTATAATGTAGCAGAATTTATAATTAAATACCTGCCAAGTACCAATGTTTGGCACTCGTTGCCCGAATGGGCGTTGGCATACATAGGCAAGTTTGAAGGCATCGCTTCGCACTTCGATCATGTTATTCAAAATGGCGCAGATTGCTGCGGGCGGAAAAGCCGAAGAGAAAAGAATCACGTAGCCCAGTTGTATGGTCATTTCCAGATGTTCCGAAAATGTTCCTTCATACTACAAGATTATATTTATGTATTTTAATATATATTTCCATTAAAATAATAACTGAAAACATGTGTTGCATGCCTGTTTTCTTTTTAACTAAAAATTAAAAAATAAAGTTTACCTCATAAGATACTCTAGTTATGCCTACAAAATGATTATGTAATAGTGTTAACGATAAGGACATTAATGGCAGCAGAAATTAAAAATTTTAAATTATTATTTTTTTCAACACTCGGTATTTATCTTTTTTTTGTAAACTCATAACTTCTGGTTTATTCTTTAGTTGAATCTTGCTTTAGAAACTCCACTCGCACGAAATATATAAAAAGTTTAATCTTGAGATAGTCGTGAAAGAAATTTCCAGAACGCTTCACAATTCTTTTCTTGGCAAATTAGTGGATGGCAAAAACGTGTGCGGAATTTCTATGAAATTCTCAGTGGCGTCAACCAGAAATAAATAAAATATTTTTATAAATCCACATAGATAAAATCAATGTTTGCTGTTTCCGATTTTCCACGGCCACTTGTTGTCCTCTAGCGCTTGTACGTCCTATTTCTACTTCATTACATAACATCCCTATCGGAGCATCTACAGTTTTCGTGCTAGCTAGGAAGGCACTACCAAAGCAAAATTCAGAAAACATACCGATCGACCCAACTGACCGAACGCAATCGAGGCCATTAGAGTTTATGACGAAGTGTAAATATTGCATTGTGTGTGTAGGTATCAGTATCAGAGTAAAATACGGCACGCAACAAAAAGAAACACATCGATTACAATCAAAAAACCACTCGTCACACCGACACAGACTTACATTCACTCATAGCTCGACGCGGAAGAAACAAAGCGTATTAAAAAGTTTTATATTACCTTGTATAATGAGCTTTCGAGTTCGGCTTGACTCATGCTGCGTTTGTCACTTGGCGGAGAATCTCTCGGTTTGTCTGGTTGCGGATCCTTCGAGTCCTTGGCATCTTTGTTCTCTTCCGGTTTGGGCTCGCTGCCGAGAGGTGGGCGCGTCCCAGTGGGGCTCAATGCACCCCACAGATCAAAACTGATCTTGGCAAGTTTGAAATGTTCGAGAATATACGGCAATGCAGATTCTTTCAGGTTGCCGATTACTTGGCGCGAAATTAACAGCGCAGCCAGTTGCTAATAAACAAAATACAACATTGGTAGATCATAATTAAGGATATATCACTTTTTGCTTACTTCTTTTAACTTAGCTTGATCCTGAAGGTAAAATGCGATATAAAACAGCGATAGGAAAGAATTGATGAATTGGAACTGTAAAATAAAAATAAAATTAATGTTGATTTAGCTAAATATTAAATGATTGAAACAAATTTACAACAGTAATTACAAATTTACAATAGTAAAGCATGCAGAGATGAATGAAACAGTAAATTTTTTAGTAGTTGGTTGCTTGTTTTTGCATTATTTACATAAATTCACTGTTTGACATTCCAGACACACATGAACACACACATACACGTAGACGAGGTTACGACAATTTTACAAACACGACAACGATAGTTCGGGGGTGTTCTGTTAATCTGTAGAGAGATTGAATACAAACCAAAGCCACTTTGCCGATGAGGTGGTTTTCGTACTTGGTTTCAAGCCGGTAGTTCTCTGGCAGGTTCAAGTTCAAGGTGGTGGAAGAAGAAGAAGGTAATATGCGAGGCAGCGTGAGCAAAAACACGCGACAAAATTCGTTATCAATTCACGTTACTTCACTTACTTACAAATACATTACTTACACGTACACTACGTAACTAATACAAAAATAAAAATTAAAATATACATAACCTAACTTTACATTACAAAAATGTCAAACGGCATCTTTTAAACTCAAATGTAAACATAATTAAATTGCGTAAATTATGCATAAGAAATATTCTATGATACTGTGAAAATATTCAACTTATAATGTACAAAAATGTGCCAAGCGTTGAAACCTTTTTTAGGTTACCTTTGTCGTTCAACCACAGCGCGATTTTGAAGTAGGCCTCGTCCATTAACGTGATTACTACGGCTAGCATCACTTTCGGTAAGTATCCTAACCACATTGGGAATCCACGACTTTGCAATTGATTATCCCACCAATCCTGTAAAATTAAAACACCCTGTATAGAATAGGAAAACTTATTTCCTTCAAACGAGACGTGTCGGACGTGCGTATCCTCCTCGAAATTGGATTTATCGATTTTCTAAATTATCCTATCATTTTCATTCAAGCCATTGGTAGATTTTCAATCATAAATAAAATATACCAATAAATTAGAATGAGTTGCATATGTGTACAAAGTACGTATGGTTGCCTAACATAAACAAGCCGTAACCTATTGTAAACGATGTAAATGGTAAGCTAATGAATAAACACGAAACGAATTCAACTCGAGCGTGTGTGATTGATTTATCGACGTGTATTCGACATTTGCGCGGAAACGGCTGTGAGTGGTTGCGGTCTCGCGGGGGCGGCGTTGAAATTTCAATCATGTAATGCGAATCCGCGAGAGAGTGCGACGTGAGAAAACGCAATAAAATCGGACATCCGTCATCAATAATTCATGACAGCCGTAAGCGGCCAATGTGGTGAAATACAAACATGTTCTACAAATATACAGGATGTTTACCTGAATGTGTAGCGACACAATCATGACGATGAAGACTGCTGAGAGGCAAACGGCAATAATGGGCACACTGACGCAGTAGCGATAGACATGTCGTTTCCAACCGGGCTGCCATGGTTCCAGGCGTCCCGTTACCGGGGACGGCACCAACGGTCCCTGAAAGCACACCACATGACGTGAGACCTGTACAAGGTCCGCACATCAGGCCGAAGCGAAGTCGTGTTTTAACTAGGAGAGTTCTCTAAGAAATCAGCAAGCCACCAGCATGCACAGTACACAGTTTTGTCCATTCATTAATTTTTCACACATTTCAGTCATACACATATACAAGGTGTTAATTTTTTAATATTTATTATAAAAAATATTCACCTTGTATAAAATTGTTTTGGAAAATATTCTTATACTCCTAGTTTTTTTTTAAGAAAAGAACTAGGTAGTTTGAAGTATGGATTTTTCAATTTTCAATCGTTCATCGTTCACACTCCACGAATGAGCAAATCATATGTTGCGTGTCGTCGTAAACGAAACAAAAGCACATCGAGTATAGGAAAAGTGAATAA
Organism: Dalotia coriaria; assembly: GCF_025399875.1. Classification (NCBI taxonomy): domain Eukaryota; kingdom Metazoa; phylum Arthropoda; class Insecta; order Coleoptera; family Staphylinidae; genus Dalotia; species Dalotia coriaria. The sequence goes on from NW_027045451.1 coordinate 7,965,904, forward strand.
AAAGTGAGTGATTAATGCGATTTTAAGCACTTTTAGACATAAAACGAAGTTGAAATATCAAAGTGCATAGTCATAAAAATTGATTCTGTCGTAAAATGACATCAACCTGTTAAAATTGCGTTTTGAATAAAATTTCATGCGAAAATCTCATATCCCATACATACATGCAAACTTTCTGGCTGGCATTACCTCCAAATCGACATAACCTTAATTGTATGCCATTTGAAGTGTTGCAACACGTTCACAATGATATTTATAGAAAAACGATTAAACATACTCTGAACAATGATCGTGGCTCTGCTAGTAAATCATCGCGTTGATCCAACGTGCCCCATCGGAAGGCCAACTCGGCAGAATATCGCTTGAATGCTTGAAGATACGTCGTCACCCAGACAATGTTGAATACCGAGAAGAGCACATAACCTACATCTTCCAATGTTTGATGTTTGCCATTGCAACAAAGCTGTAAACACAAGTAATAACACAACTATAAAGTTTACATTTTTTAAAGATGAGCGAAATAAAAATTTGTACATTTTGCACACCTGATTTATGAAAATATTGATTAAAGCGTAAAACTGGAATATTAGTTGCAAGAAGCGTCGTAAATCATAAACTTAAGCGCTAAACACCCATGCAGCTCCTGGGACGTCATAAAATCTCATAAAATAAGTGCAACAAAGTTGAATAAAGTATCGAAAGACGTGAAAGCTCATGCATGTAAAACCTTGCTGGAATTTATTCAAAGTTACTAGCTTTGAATGTTTGTGTTTGCTTTCGCATCCACGTTTGTATGCTCAACTCACTGAAGAGGAAACTAATGGCGCTATCTCGCTGTTGTACTATGCGCGTTTCCGGTGTGGTGTATCGGTGGGTGGTTTTTGGCAAACGCAATGAAATGAAACACTACGTTCAAATTACAAAGTTCAAGTACACATACGTACACGCACGCATAACAATATGGTGAAGGCGCCGCGCTGTCTACTAATTGAAAGTTGTAATGGAAACAGTGAAAGACTCACCCAAAATAGAAAGCCGACGACGGCTGGAATGCTCAGTGCTGTTGTATAGTGTCCTAACCAAGCAAAATACATCGCAATCTTGACGCCGAAATATTCGGCGATGTCGTCCAGAGGCTGCGCGGCGCAAATGTCTCGTACCCAAGAGTTTTGGAGTTTTTCTAGTGCGGCCGGTTCGTGTAGGGGAATACTTGTGAGATTATTCCAGCAGCTAGACATTTTGGTACTAAAATTTGAAGATTATGTAAAAATATTATTAAATAGGTTAGATTTATTGCTATTTCCAGTAGATTTGTTTGATTCAGTAATCTATGAGGTGAATAAGGTTACCTATCGGTTGTCCTTCGAGCAAATTAAGTCCTGGCAGTGCGCCACCATCGTTAGCCCTCGCTCGAATGCTCTCCAACAGTCGCAGAACGAGCCATTGGCGTTCCTGTGACGTGAAAAAGCTAGCTTCGTTATCAGATCCTTCAAATAACTGCAGGTCCTGGGCGCTAAACTCCTTCAGTCCTCCACCTTTTGACTGTTTCAATCCCTTTGGGAGGTGGTATTCTTCGGCAGCTCTTAATAATCTGCGTAATTATGAATAGATTGTAAATTTTAGTACGGGTATATATTTTATTACTTTTCATGATATTACTCACACTACAATAGGAGCAGTTAGATAAAAAGCACTGCTTTGCGTTGAAGCGTGATGTCGAACGTGCACGGTGAGTCCTGGCGTTTGCCGTAATCGCGAGAGCAACCACAACAAGACAGAATCCTGAGTATTGGGTGGGAATACGACGACAACGTCGCAGTTAGGGGTCGAGACGCGTTTTAGCCATAGACGCTTCGGGGCCAGGACGTGCCCGACACACGGAATCTTACGTTTGATCAATTCGGAAGCTAAAAATAAACACGACACTTATATGATGCTGATTGAGAGAGGGTGGTGGTGGAGGAGCAGGATATTCAAATTTTGCACAGTATTCTCACCTTGCTCGATCGTATCCTGAGCGCACTCTACAAGTTTGCGGCGTCTTAAGCCACCGACGACGTCTTGGGATTCTCCGCCGTCGCTCGCCACCGTCGTCGCCGCCATTTCGCACTCGTCTGACATCGCGGACACTCTCAGTGCGATGAACTGAAAGCCCACGATGGAACTGCGCGCCGCCGAGCGGTGGATTGTTGGTGGCGGCGCGCGGCGCCGGCGGCAATCAATGACGACCACTCGGAGGGGGCGGCGAGCGGCGTGCGTGTGTTTTTATTGCGACGCGACGTTAGTCGTAAGTTACGCCTACTTCTTTTTATTCGCAATCACAATGACGTAATTTTAGACAATTTATACCAAAATTTATATAATACGATTAGAAAAACAAACAGCATTGTTTTAACATAGATTGTTGAAGAGTACAAATATTAGGTTATGTTCTGGGTGTATAATTAATTTTTATAGTACTCCACTAACATAAAACTACACTGGTTTCACCCCCTGATAACTAGATAATTGAATTATTGTAATTTAGTTCCGAAATATAAAACTTTTGCATAAAACAAACTATGGTATTTTAACATTAACTCCTGATGTACTGATATCCATTTGTATTGATGATTCTTTACTATAAGTTTTTTGTGTTATTATAAGTAACATTGATCCACTCCTGCCGATTTTGTTAATTTTGACCTACGTCGACAATCTATGATCGGCAATCATAACCTAAAATTCCGGTGATACGTATGTCGCATATATCGCTCGTCGGGTTTCCAACAGGGCCAAATTCGCTGCGATGATTAAACAAATAGTGCAAATATTCATCTATGTGCGCGCTAATTAAATTTAACAAAGCACACAAATGCATCTACAAAGTGCAATCTTCATACTGCTATCACTATCATTTTATATAACAATCGTTTTATGCCAACTTAAGCCTGAAATTGACTTCAAGAAGGACACAAACAGTCAAAATGATTCGAAGGCAGTGCCGGTGTTGCATATGGACAAGGTAAACAACGCTCAAGAACATCCAGCTAATGCATTGCCGATTACAAATACAACAAGCAGTCACAATGACATCAAAGCAACAACGCAAGCTAATAAATTTCCGCATGGATCTGATGATCTAATGCAATCTGGTGCTTTACAACGAGGTTTCTATGTCCTCCTTGGGGGAACTTTATTGTTGTTGTTATTCCTTGGATTTAGGATGTACAGGTAACAAAATTCTTTAATTTTACTGTATTTGTCATTTCTCTTTATTGTACTTTTTATAGATTACAAAAAGGTGGCAACAAACCAAATGTAATGGTGAGAAAATATGGTGTGTTAACAAATAGAAGAGATGTTGAAATGCTACCATTACCTCTGGATGAAGATGATGAGGATGATACTGTATTTGAAGTTCATGAGCACATAGAGAATCATTAATGAAAAGTATTACTTATGATTGAAATTGAGTGACTGCATTTTTAAAACGTTTTTTAACTGTTTAATGGGTAAAATTAATATGATGGTGATACAAAAAAAGAAGAAAAAACTTAGCAAATGACCAAGCTGTGACCTTATATGATGTATCAACGTATTTTAAGCGCCTAACGACTAAAACGTAATGATAAACATATTTTAATAAATTATATTTAAACTATTAATGTTAACTTCTGTGGTCATAACAAAACACATGCAAAATTCACCTAAAAATCTTTATTATACATACAATTTTTACAGAGTATCAGAAACTAAGCCCACTATAGATTCTCACAAATTCCCTTTAAACAAACTTTAAATTTTCACCAAAACCTTTTGTTTAGCCTGCAGCCTCTGCCTTCTTCTTCTGCTTGATTTTGTAATCAGATAAAGCTGCCTGAATGGCATCTTCAGCCAACATGGAGCAATGTAATTTCACTGGTGGTAAAGCCAATTCTTTTGCAATATCAGTATTTCTGAGTTTAGCTGCCTCATCAATTGATTTACCTTTGACCCATTCAGTGGCTAGAGAGCTGCTTGCAATGGCAGATCCACATCCAAATGTCTTGAATTTAGCATCAATTATCTTGCCATTGTCATCAACTTTGATCTGTAGCTTCATCACATCTCCACAGGCAGGTGCACCAACCAAACCAGTACCGACGGTGACGTCCTTCTTGTCGAGAGAGCCGACATTACGAGGATTCTCATAGTGGTCGATTACATTGGGGTGGTACGCAGCTACGATTGTCCGCAACGGCGATGTGGTTGCCTTCAGCAACTTACCGGTTGCGTTTAACGCCATTTTCTATAAAGACGCAAGTAAGACAGTTAATTACGTATGAATTTATTATAATATAATAGTTTCTAACCTAAATCAACTGTTATCACAACAGTAGCGCGCAACAACTGTATGAAATAATATGAAATTAACACGACTTCTGCGACCTTCAATAAACTACTGTATGAGATTGACGTCATGCAGGTTATAAAAATAAGAAAAACAGAGACGTATTTAGATATATATTTATAAAGTGTGCACAATCCAAAATTTTACAAGTTCACAAGTTCATTACAATAGAAACAATACAAAAAATAATTCAAACGTTAAACTGTATAAAGAAAAAGTAGATACATATAAAAATCAATTGCCTTATAACCCACATAACCTAGCAAAAAAATGTATGGCAGTTCTTCTAGTTCACTTCCTTCAATTGTTCTGCTTTATCCGAATCGTGATGCACTTCTTATCGAAAAACGTGATCATATCCTGTAAAGGGTTAGAATTATTAAAACCTTTAAATTGTAATTTTGCACATTTGTACCTGTATGTGATATTTAAAACCCAATTCCTTGAACATGGCGTATATGACTTCGACCTGCAAAGGTTCATAAAGTAGGACATTCTCCCAAATTTCACGATTCACGCATAGGAAATTATGCCACGCGATATGAAACGGTAACGCGCATGATTTAATCCGTTTCGATTGTGTTCTTTCGAAAATCAAGTCCTCCAGGGTTCACTACAACAAAATGTTTGTTAGATTTTACGCTTTAATCTTTTTAAAATTGAATATACGTACCATTCAGTTAGTTTCCTGTTAATCTCGATATTTCCTTGCATTGGTGCCTGTAAACTATGCAATATTTCAATTTGCCTCGCATGATTAACGTCAATGGCGTCTACTTCTTCAATGGCATCATCATCGTAATTCAATTTTTTGCGACGTTTGCTTGGTCTTTCGAAGTTGTCTATATCAATTTCTGGATATTCTACATTTTCAATAACAAGTTGTTTTTCTAATGGCACATGCATCGAATTATAAACATATTTCAACATTTGAACACCCCTACGGCGCTTCATGCGTTTCACGCCAATTTTATCTAATTCCAAGTGTATTTCTGGAGTAGTCATTTTATCAAACATTGGCATCGGGGTAACATTTGAAGTTTTTACATATAATCCATCCGCAGGCGTACCTGGAGTTATAAAAGTAGCAGAATTTTGCTTAGATGAAGAATTCATAATATTATTTGACTTATTTTCATCATTTGGTGTTTTCAATTGGATATTTTCGATGCGGTCCAAATTTTGTAAAGCCTTCGTGTTTTCCAAAAGATTAGCAAGCGTATCCTCAAATGTTTCACTTGCTCGCTTATTCGGACTACTCCGAGATGTATTCGATTGTTTCCCAGGGGTTTGGTTTTCTCCAATTAATTCTTGAACACGGCGACATTGTGGCTTCGCGTTGTTGGATAATCTGTTAAATATTGATTCATTTTCAATCAGAAGATCAAATTCATCCGGTTCTTTTATTGGCTTGCTTATTTCAACTTCAATTGTATTATTTCCACGATGGTCAAAATTATCATAATCAAACGAGGGAAAATTGCAATCCGCAAGATCCTTATTAATTTCCGTTTCATCATCACTTATTTCTGGCGTAACCCCAATAATTTGAATATTAGTATCATTAATTTCATCATTTGTCTCTTTAATCAAATTTGAATGATCAAAACCGTCGTTAATAGACGGAAAACTATCACCAAAGTCATTTTCATCATTAAAATAGCCTGTTTCAATAGGAATTGATGTCTCCATATCTTGTTTTTCATTATTTTCGTCGTTTTTAGGGAAATTTTCATCCGAATTATTTTCTGTTACATTTTTATCAATATCATCCACCAATACTGGAAAACTATCAGCAAAATCATTTTCAACGTTTAAGTCAGCAGGATTGATAGAAATTGATGATTGTAAATCCTGCTTTTCATGGTGTTCGTCCCTTTTCGGAATATTTATACTAATATCACAATTTAATAATGGAAAACTATCAGAAAATTCGTGGTCGTTGTTTTGTATAAAAGTAGTTAAGCTACTATTTTGTTTTTCGGTGTTTTCCGGTGTTTCTTGACTTAGGCGCCTTTTTTCCTCCTTCTCCGCCTCAATTGCTGACAACCGCAATGCTTCTTGTAACTCACTATCATTTTCTGAGTCTTCATCGTCTTCTAAATTCACAATACCTGATGTATTTAGTTTATTTAGCGAATCTTGATGTTCTTTACATTTCCTTTCCTGTATAGCAGCTAATATGCGAGTGACATTAATGCTCTCCTCCATTTTATTATCGGTAACATTAACATCAGCATCTTCATCTTCAGAATCAGAAATTGCAAATTTATTTTTCTTATACGCCAGCCTTTCAAACTGCCAAGTATTTTGTGGCTTGGGCTTCGGAGTAGCATTCAAGCAAGAATAATTTAGTTCTTCATCGCTGATGCAAATGCTGTCGTTAGTGGACATTGTGGAATCCATTGATACAGTTGACAAATGTCTTTGTAAACTTGGTTCAGTTCGAGACATATTTGTTTGAAGGTGATCACTGTCGTCATCGTTATCAGAATCTTGTGATAAATCAATGCATTCATCACTTTCAAGAGTGTTCGCAACAATTTTCGCCTGTGATAAATCCCCTTCATCTTTGTTTACCTCCCGGCATGCATTTTTAATTGGCGATAATTTATCAGGGTTTTCGTCAACTTTTTTACTTCTGTTAAAGTACTTCTCAATACAAATTGACTTCAAATCATTAACAAAAGACTCAGAATTTAATAATGCTTGCACGTGGTGTGTAACATTAGCATATTGTGATGCTAAATTGGGGCTAATATGAGAGTGATTAAAAGTAGATTCATTATTTTCGTCAATTTCCTGATTAGAAGCTTTCAAAGCAGGGTATTTGTCAATGTTCGAACTTGCAACGCCACCTGCGTTAGTTTGCTTCGCAATTCTTTCAATTGTTTTCTTGTTTGTTAATTCGTTAATATTATCTTCTGTTTCTGATGCGGCACTGTGGACTGACTGATCAAAGTTGGGTTCATCATAATCACAAAAACTTTCGTAAGTACAAATCCCATTATCATCAACTTCATAGTTTTGATCGGAATCATTAAAATTAGCATCGGATTTGTTCAAGTTTTGTGCATTAATATTACTTAAAAATGATGCAGAAGCACAGTTCTGAAATTTCTTAGCACTAAATGTTGTTACATGACAGTTAACGATTTCCTCTTCTTGAATCTCAACAGTTTCATTAGTTTTATGGTCAATATTTATTTGTTTTGGCACTTCGCCCTTATTCGGCTCTTTTAATTTATTTATATTACCCAATAAAGAATGAGATGCATCATTTCTGCTTAAACCATCAAATATTTGTTGATTTTCATCAGCTATTTCTACATTTTCGGCATTATTTTCTTTATCTTTAAAATTTAAATTATAATTAACTGAATTATGTGTAGTAGGTTCATCATACTGTTTGCTGTTTATACTTTGGGTCGTAGATTTTGTAAACACATTATCCTCTAACATATCTACATCTTCATCAGATGATGCAAATAAATCGGGCGAATCACTCCTAATCAATTTCTGGGTCATTTGTGACACTGAACTAAAATATGAACTGCAACTTTTAGCTGTTACAAATGTGTTTTGGCTACTGTTATTTTGTGATAAATCCATATCCATTTCCTTATTATATTCTTCTACGATTGTTTCTTTTTCTTCCTGCCTGTTTTCCTGTGGAGATTTGTCTATTTGCATACAATGTTCTTCTACGCTAGCTTCTTTCTCTTTTTGCGTGTTTTTTTGTGGAGACTTATCTCTGCCGGCAATAATATCCCAATTTTTAAGTAAATACCCACAAGCAGCTTTACTTTTTTCAAGTTCTAATGCATCAACATAATAATCATCAATTTCCTTCTCAATTTGTTGCGATAAATAAAAAACTTTCTTCTTTTCATTAACATTATCTTGTAGTATAAAACTATGCAGAACTGGTTGAATATTTTCATCAACTGAACACTTTGCCACTGTAAATGATAATATTTCTTCAACTTTCTTTTGAATAATTTTTTGCCGTTCTTCATTTGTTGTCGTGAATAATTTTGGCTTTACATATCGAAACTTTGATTTTTTTCTATTTGTTACTGATTTTAACTAAATAAAAAAAAATGAGTTAATAAAAGATAAAATAAAATGAAATATTCTTACGTTTTCGTTGATTTTTAACTTTTGTGATGTGCTTTGCAATGATTTAAACCTATATCCAAGCAATTCAAGCCTAGCATTTTCGGTAATCTGCTGTGTTGATGGATAGACATCTTCCTCATCATTATTAATAGCACTTAATTCGGGTTCCATGCTTTTTGACAATGCCATTGCTAATTGCAAATGTTCCACATTAACATCCGACGTTTTTCCAATATGAATCAATTTTTTTGTTTCATTAGCAACAGGTTTCTTTACAGCTATATTTTTCAATCGACTTGACCGTTTAACTCTTGCTTCTTTAACTTGCGTAAATATTTCTGCGACTTTTTTCGCTGGTTTGATCGATACAAACTCCTGATCAACATCACTAACATTACTACTATTGAATTGAGGTGTTTCCCCAATTTCAGTAACTGCATCCTTATAAATAGACTGATTGTGATTAGTCTTATCTCCATTATCAGCTTTTTTGAAAAACTTAGATATAGTCTCAGTGTTTGAGTTGGTTCTGGCAAAAGAAAATAAAAAGGATCTAGATTATTAAGTTGTTAACTAACTAATCATTTATTTGAATATACTACATTGTAATGTACATATTACTCAGCAATTATTACTTTAAAGTACATAAACTTGGACACACCTATTTGCTTTATTTTGGGATCTGGTTCGTCTGGTAGAGGATGCTGTACCATGGTTGTTCTTTTGGTTCTTCCTCATTGTTGATTGCCAATCTTTCAGCTTCCTTCTTTAGTTGATATTTGCTTATTACTTGCCTTAGTGCTGGTTCATTTAAAGAAATGTGCATAGATTGGATGTGCTCTTGTACTTCAGGCGATGATTTAAAACGTTCGTTTGTTAGTATATTTTCTCTCAAACGTCTTACAGCGGGGATTGTTCTGAAATTTAAGTATTAAATATCAAAAATGTAATATTCCTTGAATAACTTACTCAAACAGATATAAACTTAAAGCACCAACAGCTAAAGCAGCGAACGATAGGTAGTTTCGTGTTTGAACAAACGGTGTTCCCTTGGCCCTCCGTGGTTTGCGAAGTCTTTCATCAAGATTTCTGTCCATAACAAGAAGTAATTTGTTTTTATTTTGGAATTTATATATTTAATGCCTGTAACACATAACCATATAATTCAGAGGAACGTTTGCAATAGAGTTCGTGCAATGGAGTATGCAGCCCGTGATGCAGTCTATGCAACATTTGTAAATGTATCCAGAACCGTACTTCACATATCCTTTTAAATTTTCTGTCACATTAAAAGTATTTTTATTTTTATAATTCTATCATAATCGCTGGTACCACTTATTTAAATTTAGCTTGTGGTGTTACCGATTTTTGGTGATTGTATTTGTTGTTATGGTTGCTTCTTTACCATTTACGAACGACGTTAGGCATTGACATTATCAGATATAATTTGTCATTATTTTTGTAAAACTTCAAAATCATTCGTAAATTATGTTTGTGCTTAAAAATGTAGCAGTTCATCATACACATAAAGAAACCACACACGAAAAATGTTGAAAGGTAATGACGAGGAAGGAATATATGTCGCGTCGCAGGCTATACCACCGACGAAACAAAAGTTATGCGACTGTGGTTCCCCGAATTGCTCCGCTTCGACTTGTGCCCACCCTGAAAAAATAGAAAACAAGCAACCAAGTGACCACGAGGTGGCAATACCTGCAGTACCTGAATCTTCAAAAAACATAGTCCTATTGAAACCTGAAAGTGTTATACCGGTTGTTAAGAAACTAGAAGAGTTAGAGGAAAGTGAAGAAGAATATAAAACACCAGAAGATGCAGAAGAAGAATCCTCACCAGTTTTCTCCAACGGCACTTCAGTAAAGGATTCAGCTGACCTTTTAATAAGTCAACAATCGAAAGATCTTCATTCTAATTTACTCAGGAATAACGAGTGTTTGTGCAGCTTACGCGATTCAAAGAATCATCTTCTTCGGAAATACATTAAACATTTTAATAAAACTATTCACTACAGCAAACATTTACAAAAATTACGGAAACTTACCACACCCGAAATTGATGCTAAAACTAAAGGTACCTATGTGTGTAGCAAAAGGCAAACAAATTGTTGCCAATGTTTACCTGCAAAACGAACTACCGCCATGGCGAGGAAAATTGATAGGAGTCCATGTGAGTTCTTAGATAAGAACATGAAATATTGCAATAAGGCGGAAGGTGCGACGAATAAAAATAAAAACGAGTGTGTTATCATTGTATGCTCATCAAGTGATGAGGTGGATGAAGAAGCAATAGAAAAACAGTCTAAATATGTATGTACATCACCAAATCATAGTTTAAGCAGTGATCAACCAAAGGTCCAAGGTAACCAGGACTGGCCTCCGGAATCACCAGCAACAACACACACCAAATCATCTAAAATACCTAGAAGTGATCATATAGGATTTGAAAGCTACGAGGATTACCTTTTCGTTAAACACGGAAAAAACAACGATCGAATAGCACGCAGAAAACAAACACCTTTTCCTTCCGATTTATTAAATCCACAGTCAACTTCTAGTTTTCAATCAGAAGAAGATAACGAAGCGACTTCTCAAAGCAGTTCTGAATATGAAGAAGTTTCAACAAATGGGAATACTATGGTAGATAAAGAGAGTAATTGTTCTCAGGTGGATTCAAAGGAGTATAAAGAGAAGAAACCTAAATCAGTTGATAATATTAGAACCACCACAGGTGTTTGCGGATGTCGCTCACCTGTTAGTAGATTCCGTGCGTATGGTGATCCAAAAGCGACTTTTTCGAAATGTTTAAACGAAAAATCCAAGCAATTAGCACAAAAGTATCATTCGGAAAAAAAGACTATGCCTGCAGAATGCAGCCTACCTAAATTATGCATACGTAAACAAATTGCAGAACAAGCAAAGTGCAGGACAAGAGAAATGCACGAACAAGCCCAGCTAATTAAAAATAGTCTTCGTTCTTGTGTATACTCCTGTTGCCCTCGGACTTGTTTTGAAAATAAAGCCACCGACGCTAAACGAGATAATTATACTAAGGAACAAGATTCTAGTTCGTTGGACAAATTTACATGTACTTGTATGGGGATTTCCTGCAGTAGTAAACAAGTTAGTTGTCAGCCATTGCAAACTGATAACTCTACAGATACCTACCCATATGACGAATCAAGTCTATCCAGTTGTGTTAATATGAACATCTTGAATATTCCTACCAATTCCAATAATTGTTACAATGCTTGCAACAAAATTGAAGATAAAGATGAAAATTTTTGCGCTTGTGATAAAATGAATTTTGATATTTGCTCTGGAACTTTCGGTAACCAAGAAAACAATTACAACACACGCTACTGCTGCAACCCAATCCCTTATTCCGAACGTTGTGATGGACCTACGTATTGCATGCACCTGAATCACGCATTTTATCCTACCACCGCAATACAAGTAAATTCCGTAGAGTTGATCAAAAACGTCAACATAGACAACTCATTGCCATCAACATCACCACCACCACCACAACGAGCATCAGTAACAGCAGTAGATCTTAGTGCCGGGCCATCTCGGGACACGATACGCCCTTCGAAACCTGGGCAACGAACAGAAACAGAACAAATATTGAAAATAGTAAACAGTCCATCACCAACAAATGTATCATCACAACTAAAGCCGACTTTACTTAATACTAAAAGGCAACGAGAAACTGAGATCTCGAATGAATCCAACGAATCGGAAGAGGTGGAGATCACTCCAGTGATTATACCAATTGATACGAAAGTGAAAATCACTTCGGGTGGCGCTATGTTGAAATCGGTATCATCCAGAGGCAGTGAAGCCGCTGGTACACCTACACGACTGAGAGAATCAAAACGAGTTTCCATGAAGTATGAATTTCCGATTTACACAGGTGATGATAAATCGGCAACGGAGAGGGCATCGGCTACAGATAGCATAGAAGAGCGTATCCGCATTGTATTTATTTTACAGTTAAACGTAGTTATAAACTTGTTAATTGATTATATTTTAGTTACGGCAAAATTTAGAACAACGTCATGAATTAGGAAGCGAGAGTAACAGTAATCGTAGTGAGGCAACCCTTCAATCGTCGGTGCGTGAACGTGGGATGACTATTCCCGAAGAGATGGAAATCAACAATCCAATAAATCAACGAAGCAATCGATTTAATTCTTCAGGTCGATTACAAAAGAAAGGACTGTAAAGACTAACAATCAAAAAGTATACGCTTGATGTGATTTTTCGCATTACATTTTGTCATTCATTATTACATTAATCGAAGTCCGGTCCTGTTCTACGTTTTCACATGTTAACTATTTGCACTGCTAGGGGGTGCGCGCTACGAAAACAAAAACTTCCCGTCACACTCGTCATTTTTCGACTCATCTTTCTGCAAACTGACTAATCAAAATTTTCTCAAACTCCTTTCCTAGTTTTGCCGTGTGTATGTGGCAAGATGAGTGATAATGCAGAAAAATTGGCGCAATTCAAAGCTGTTACAGGCACTAACGATGAACGCGCTCGTTTCTTTTTGGATTCGGCGACTGGAAATTTAGAGGTTAGTTCATGTTTTGTGATATACAATGTATTCTCGTATTGCGAAATTTTATTTATTGTTTTCGCGGACGTATAAATGATTATTTTTATCTAATCTAATTATAATCTTGAATTGATGTTTGATCTCGCGATCAGATGGCACTGGCTAGTTTTTTTGACGGCGATGGTGAACAGGAATCCAACTCTGACATGGAAGTCATTGATGATCAGCCAGAGAGTCAGCAACCAAGTGCAGCCATGAGTAAAGGCAGGCCTCAATCGAAAAAACCGAGTTCTAAGTTTGCTACTATTCATTCCTTGAATCAATCTAGTGATGATGAAGAAGAAGGGCAAGCTTTCTATGCTGGTGGGTCTGAACATAGTGGACAACAGGTTTTGGGGCCTAAAAAGAAAGATTTTGTACAAGATATGTTTAAATCAGTTAAAGAGTGAGTACACCTTACATATACTTTTACTTAATGCAAAATAATAATTTAAACATTTCAATGAATAGGCATGGAGTAGAAGTACTTGAAAGATCTGCTCCTGGTGGAAGTAGAGGAAAAGCTTTCCAAGGGACAGGATACAAGTTAGGACAGACCAATGAAGATACAGAGGAGGTGCCTGGTACACCCAGACCTCCACAACCTGCACAAGTCACATTGAAGCTGTGGAAGGAAGGTTTTAGTGTGGATAGTGGTGATTTAAGGCTGTACACTGATCCTGCTAATCAGGAATTTTTAAATAGTGTTCGTCGTGGAGAGATTCCCCGCGAATTACATAGGGGGGCAAGTGAGGTAAACAACTAAATTAGAAAAATATCTTTCTTTTTATTTTATTAAAAATACATAAATTGTAAAGGTTCATGTTAGTATGGAAGACCACCGCATGGAGACATTTGTTCGATCAGGCGAAACACAGTCTAGGCATGTTTTCCAAGGTACTGGTCACACTCTTGGAAGTCCTGTTCCTCTCACTGTTGGTGCCCCAAGTGCTGAGGATTCTGCTGTGAACGAAGACAACGCCAGGGTGATTTTGAACGTGGACAAATCGCAACCAACAACTAAGTATGACCCAAAACATTAAAAACATTTTGATTTATTTATTAATAATTCGTTTATGTTTATAGTTTGCAAATAAGATTGGCAGATGGTTCACGCCTCGTAGGTGAATTTAATCACACTCACACCGTGCAAGACGTGCGTAACTATATTGTATCAGCGCGGCCACAATACGAGACGAGTACCTTCTCACTGATGACAGCGTATCCATCGAAGGTACTGGATGATGACCAAACACTCAGCGTAGCCGGCATTTTAGGTTCCGCCATTATTCAGAAACTCACCTAAATTATCGTTTCGCGATACGTTAAAGCGCACTTTTGTTAATGTATGATTCTAGACTAGTAATTTTCTAAAGATAAAATCAATAATTATCGAGCGAATCTTCAGTAAAATTCTTAAAAGGGTATTTTTACTAATAACTTATTAAAAAATTTCTTCAATAATGGGATTATGTAAATTATTTGAGGACGACGTGTGTTGGGTTGCAGATAGTCAATATCTAAATTTGTTTAAACTGCGTCCAATTTATTGTAAGTGTATACACATTCCTAATGATAATTTCACATAAATGGTTCCAAGAATAGTGCAAACACGCAATAATTGGTAATAACTATCCATCAATAGTGGGATTATTACGAATGTGTAAATGTGTTGCTTACAATCGCTTTCGATCACATTTTGTTTTTTGTTTACAATAAGTTATGCGAATCATGCGAATAGCACACGCGGATGAAATCATCATCGAGTTGGGCGTGACAGCATTGCTATGTATAACGTATGACGTAACTTTTTAAATGCTAGCGACGAAATAAAATGTGCCGTCGGTAGCCGAACACTTTTCGGTGAGAATGAGAGAATGAGCGAGCGTTTTCATCGTACGATCGTAAAATAAAAGGGTATCGGACGCCGGTTACGGTTTGTGTCCTACTTTTATATTCATATATATATATACAGCGTTTAAGTAAATTCAACGAGTTTTCAAGTTCTAGGGAGCTGGTTAACACGTTAAGTGTTAATTCACTGATAATACATGTGTATCAATGATTGTTGTTTACATTTTGATATTGCATGAATGTGCAACTAACTAACGTATGAGGAAATTTATGTTAAGGTGAAACTATGTAGCATTAGTAAATGAAATGGAAACAGAAAAAATCGATAGATTTCGACTTTCAGTGCATTGCGATTAATCTGCAACCCAATATACATGTTTTTGGAAACTATTCAAATTTGTTTCAATCATTTTAAGGAGTAATATAAGCATTTGAGAACTAATAAAAAGCTCAAAGAATCGAGTTTAAACAGTGTGTGGGTTTATGGTGTGCGTAGGATGAGTATACTCAGAGGCGCAATAAGTTATCGACAAATGCATGTCGAGTAATTTACATGGACTAACCATGCTAAACGTGGCCTATGGCCAACCTCACTTCGCCAGTACGTAACACGAAGCAACCGGTGCTGAAGAACTAGAATGAGGTGAGCGATAACAGACTTTCAAGCCTTTTTCCAACCATTTGTGTGTGTCTGTGCGCTGTAACGTTGGAATTACATAGTAGCGTTTTGCGTTTCACTCGCATGGCCCTGTGTGGCGCTTGGGTCAATCCGTGGCGGTGCGCGCCGATTCAGTCGAACGCCAACTGCCTAGCGCCGCGGAGTGCGTGGCATCATCGTCGTGTTGTGTTGCGAGCGAGTGTGTGTGAGTGCGCGGCTCTCTAGCCTTCTCCCGTCGTTGCCGTTGAACGCGCGCGGTCGTGCGGTTGTTTATGGTGGCCCATCCCAGTTCGCTGCGAATGTGTGTGCCGTTCCCGTAAACAAATCGCGCCTCTGCCCGTCGTCCCAGCGACCCCGACCGACTAGGACTAGGACTACGTTTCGCTCTATGGATAAACGATAACCCTTGCTGTTTGATACTGTGAGTAACAAAATATGTTTCATACTCGCGGTACTCCCCTACCAACAACATACCAACAGAACACATCACATGCAATTGTTGGTTATTTATTATTGTTATTCGATAGTAACTCAATTGTTTTTGATGATTCAATCAAAAATAGTAGTAAATGATGGAAAATAGGGTCGAATTGGTTTGTATCAGTTATTGTTTGTGTGTATGCATGTGTGCGTTAGTCCAGCGACAACCTGTAAGGTGGACGCGGTGCGTACGCGTATGCCGTGCGCGTACGCTTTCGGTCGGTCGGTCGACAGCAAGGTGTGTTCCGCTGACTCTGTTGCAGCAGAAAACAAAGTAGTAACGGTTGTTTGGTTGTTTGGTCATGGCGACACCACGCTACGCGTTTTCATTGGTTACACCAAAATTTCAGCAAAAGAAAAATAAAAGTTTTTATTTTGATGTGATAATTTAGTTATTGCGCTTGCGCCACACGAAATTTTCTTAAAATTTCATATGTGCCGAGATTAAAGTGCCATTTAATTATATGTGATTTTAAAATCTCAACCAATCTTGTTTTTATGTTGCTGCCTGCTACTGGTTACAATCACTCATTGTTTTTTATTTTAAGTACGGAACGTGCGTGTCGCGCGTTTATAAACTGAAAAACTATAACACAACTGGCAGCGTGCTCGAGTTTTCACCAGATTTTCAGTTCAACTACGCTTTATTATATTCGCCACAATCTCAAGTTTGTTTTTACATGCAATCTTGTAACAAACTCAAATCAAACAAAAAAACAATATGCATAAAATATTATGGGCAAACTATGTGTTCTGAATACTTGGATACATACTTAGTTTATGTTAGAATTTGCAATCGATAGAATGTTCACCCGTTCACGTGTTTACGTGTTCACCCATTTTCTCGTGTGCCGGTATCGTACGAGCACATCTTCGATGGTTTCGCTTTGATCACTGCTAATCGGAAAAAGTGCGGCTATTTTTAGACACCGCTCAACTTCGCACGAACGATTTTACTATAAACTATCACCGTATGGGAATAGAAAACCAGCGTGGCGGCACAAAAATGTCAACTATATTTAATTATATGAATCATTTCTTAAACATTTCTATTGTGATAAGTTTCGTGTACTTTTTGCGACATAGTTTACACGTTGTATAAAGATTGGTTATGTTTTAATTTTGACATTGACAGTGCGATACAAATTGCATTGTCAAAATTATCCTTAACAAAAACCAACTTAACCTTAAATATAGAGTTTGTAGATAATAATTTATTGATTTTTTTTGGTGAATTGTTGAAGTTGTTGACACAGTTTCCTCGCACAGAGATTGCATTACGCTTTGCGTTCATTGCGTCCTCAATTTTCTCGCCGTGCATCTCATGATTTCATGGTGTCACAATGTCGCGCGTCGCATCGTTCACTTCTTCGATAATTTCTAGGTTAATTCAATATCGCACTTTATTTGACT
Source organism: Dalotia coriaria (assembly GCF_025399875.1). Taxonomy (NCBI): domain Eukaryota; kingdom Metazoa; phylum Arthropoda; class Insecta; order Coleoptera; family Staphylinidae; genus Dalotia; species Dalotia coriaria. The sequence continues at coordinate 7,983,420 of NW_027045451.1, forward strand.
TTTCATCAGATCACAGATGATCATGTGTGAGTAATATGTTTTTATTTCAACCAGGTCACCAATAAAATTACTTACGGTAATACCTCAAAAAGATGAAAATCGTAGTAGTTTCGCAGCAGGTTGATTAATATTTAGGTCACTGCATAAATTTACTACAGATATCATCGAGGGGTTTTAGTTATGCGTTTAAATGCGTTTTAATAAAAATATGCAAATGTATATACATATTTAATTAACCTATTATTTTCACTGGTATAATATAGGCAACCAATATAACATTGTTTCAATTACAGCATTTATATTTATAGAGCAGTTTCATGCTCATTTCGACTTTGTGACCTTTCAATTTGGTTACCGAATGATACCGACGCATTGCATCTCTCTACTCTTCAATTTGCTTTGCTTCACTTCACTTCGATCCCAGTTACTTTTTTTATAACGATGATGCTACTGTTACAGCTTCAAAGTGTTGCTTGTTCATTGGATGAGCTAGCGCGCGGTGTGTGTAATTCGTGTGGTTGCCGGTTGTTTGGTTGTTGTTAGTCGTGCCATTAAGCATTGAAATATGAATGTTGATGGCTGGTTAGCGTCCGACCGGCATAGTTTTCAGATGACGCGTTTGCTAATGCATGCCGTGAACAACAACAGTGCTACCAACACCAACACACCGACGATAGCCAACGAGCAACAAGTTAACCGTGAACGCGAACCGCGATGCCTGAGGCTTCATGAATCTCAATCAAATATTTATAAGAATTCAGTCATTCGTAGACGTAGAAATTGAAACGACATTTATGTTGTTTATTTGCCTGAAAATTGACACTGGTAGTAAAAGAATGTTGGCAACCAATTTCACATTAAATTTTAATATCTACTTCTATTTTCAGCGACGTAAAAATGTCACCGCCATTTTGTTTCATTTCATTTTTTGTGTTTTGTTTTATTATTATTACTACACAGGAAATGCAATTTTGCGCTTTATGAATACTAAAAATTCCCGGCTCGTCTTTTGTTATTTTAGTGCTACCTGCATAACAGCACGCTCGCACGCGCTTTATGACACCAGTTTTTTTTGTTTTGTTGTGGTGGAATTTCGTTCACCTACTTCTGTCGTACGCCTCCTATGCATAACCAGCCGGGTTAAATGCGGATGTGTGTATCTTTGGCCACCGCGGAGACTTGTTTTGAAATGTCACAGTCACAGCGTGCGACAGACGCGCACATTACACTAGCAACAAACCGGAAATAATAGTTTCACACCGTCGTGAGCTTATAACATTTTAAAATACATTTAAAACAATTACAAATTGTACTAAATAGGAACTTGCATTTTTGTTTAATGTACAAAATATATATATTTAGTTTTTTTTTATGATTACGGGCTGTTTTTGAAGTATAAAATTAGTTTAATGCGTTTTTAAGTTGATAAAAATTGCTTTTTGGTGACTCTTGATTCTTGACCTTTAATTACGATTAATTTGTCATTGCGCAATTTACGAGAATGCAACATAACACAAAACTCAACACTGTTTTTACTATTTTTATCCTGTGAGAAATATTATTCTACAAGTATTAAATTCTGAATCATTCTTAGTCATTCATTTGTTAATAAAGAATTGAATAATCGTTTAATAATTACAGAATTTCTATAAATAAATAGATATTCCCGAAAGCATTCGTAATCTAACCACATGCATTAGAAATTAAGATTAGAAATGTTATGAATAATAAAATCAACATTGTAATTGTAATTAATGCAAAAGTAAGCAAAAAATACGAAATGATTCATTTTCACCATAAAGAGTGGAGCCTATCGATAGAGTGTGCAAATTTATACAATGAATGAATACATATATGTGTTAAGTATGGAGTCGGATTTAAGGACTGATTGTTTTGTGTATATGAGAAGCACCCACGATGACGGGAAAAGGAAGAGAAAATCGATGACTCAATGAGGTGGCAGCGACCGGCCGGCGCGCCAGACCGGCTCGTGCGTGCTTAACAACCCATTGTTGGCGTACCTTCGCAAATATTTATTGTCTTTAATTGAAGGGCACTTAGGGGTTTATGTGGAATTAATTCCAACTTTTGCACCTATACCCAAATTGTCACCGGACACACCTCAAGTTGAATGGTTAATGATTTCTGTAGAAATTAAAGCTACTTTGAATCTAATTTCCTAAATTTTCCTATATATGTACATAAAACATGGTAATTTTAGCGGTTCTGGGATATTTGTAAATTTTGTGTAGTTGTTGATAATTTTTTTAATAATAATTTGATGAATAAAATGATGTACTCGAAGAATTTAATTTTGCATCAATATATGAAATAATCGTTTATAACGAGTAGTTTTGAGTCGGATCGAGTCGAGTAGCTAAAATTAATCATTCTTACCCCGCAAATATAATAAAATTTTTGAATATGACGGTAAACCCATGATTGTAGCCTATTTCAACACGTCTTACTATTGTTTGATTTATAGAAATATAAACATGAATACTGCGAATGCAAACAGTTGCACATTGTGCGCGAACCCAGCACGTATCAAGTACAATTTTGCACGAAGTCATAATAACAGTATAAGTGTGGCGCGCATGTGTCAAACACACAATGCCTGTCGATACTCCTAGGTTTCTAATCATAAATAAATGCACAATAAATGACTCCGTTAACGTGCACACAAACACGCGACACACGACATGCTAAAATCGAACAAACAAAAATCTCTGAAATACAAAAATAAACACAATAATAAATCGTTTGGAAATATATTAAATGTGCTATGCGTCGTAGTTTTGATGACATTTTATCTATAAATACGCGAAGACACGCTCAAAGAGTGATACATTGCTTGGTTCACTGGGGGGAGTTAAAAGTGATGTAGTAGTAAATAGCAAGTTGAAGGAATTTCAGAGAAACAGGTGCATCGCTTCTAAAGTGCCGCTAATGTCATAACAATATTGAACTACACGATGCACACTTGGTTGCCTATTTTTGAGGTGTGAGACGTCTGCTTCTTATTATTTGAATACTGAATTAATCCCGAATGAAATATGCACGTTCTTTTTATTAGGAAAAATATTACACAGAATGAACATAAAATCTTCTCATCGTGCGCATTACATCATTCTTTGGCGTCATCAGCGTGAGTGAATTTCGATGTCGCATGTCATGTGTATAATATATTCAGTCACAAACAGGGAGTAGGTATGTCTTCATAATAATAATAATCTTGAGGATACCTATTTTTAATCATTTTTTATCACCCGGTATATTTATATTTTTTGCTGAAAGCCCCGAGAATTCAATTATTTTCCCGTTAAAACATACCAAAAGCGAATGAATTTCCGGCTTCACTTCCGGGCGCTATCGTAAATCATCGAAAAGCCCGGATATTAATTATTTTGCCACTCAAGCCGAACCATTTTGGCAATGCGTATTTTTTGGCACTGCATATTTATATAGCAGGCAATTTTCACGCGAAAGATGCACTCATCACACTACCGACACGAAGAATATAAAACATAATATAGAACACATAAGATCGAGAATAATGGCGAGGCGAACGACCTCGTGTCAACTGGCACCATGGCACTGGCGAAACGATGTGGGTTAGCGTCGTGTGCTTGACTTCCTAGGTACAGGCTTGCTGCCTCTCTGATGTCATTCGAAACAACTGCTGCACAACTTCTGGAAATTCACCAAATATTTTCATGCGCGTGAAAATCACTTTCGCTTGTTGCAAGTTCTTGGCGAAGCACATTTTATTCTCATGTACTGAATAGCTTTAAATATAGACAACTTAGTATACACTTAAAATTAAATGATGAATTCGTTTCGGATTAAAATACAACATAAATGAACATCAATTGATAGAAAAATGCTTCCGTTGTATGTGTATGTGTTTCTGTGTCTGTTGTACCTCGGTCTACATTAATATTCGTCTGCGCACACGATGCTAATTTGTAAATTGCGGCCGACAAATTGAACGAATTTATTATCATGTCATATTGTCATCGTTTAAAGTGCATCATTATACGCCCGTCACGAGGATTACCACTAAGTTCACTCTGTAGGTATCATGTTGCCACACGATACTTGATACCTAAACATTCAACAAAGGCATTCGGGTTAAAGAAAATAAAAAATGGAAAAATAAGTACTGTGACTGTAATCTGGATTTCTGTATTCGAATTTTACTTGACTCGCTGTGAACTTCCATAAAATCTTGGCGACGCGATGTCTGGCGCTAATAAAATAACCGAGTCGATAAGCAGCGCTCTGAGCACCTCCGTGTCGGATGGTTTGCACGCACCCCTATCACGTCAATCCCCATGCAATTTCGTGCGAATTTTCCACGCGGGTGTGATTAGTTTACCACCCGCTGGTGAACCACTGCTATTACTAGCTATTTTCAGTGTTAGTTTCCCCCTACGCAGTTCCTGTACGCTATGAAAATTGACTTTAGTAATTTACTTTAATCGACATATTTAAATTCATTGTGAGTTTTATGTAATCATGTAATCATGCGATAAATAGTTGTAAATCTAAGCAAACAGCTAATTTGTTTGGTAATGGTTTGTTTCTGTGGTTGTTTGCAGATTGTTTTGGCTTGTGATGCCTGAGGATAAAAATACCACAATGGTTGCTGAAAACGAAAATGCATCGCCTTCGAAAGGCAAAACCCCGACGAAAACCAGTGGACGTAATGCTCATTCACAAATTACCATGTTGGATGGTGCCGTTTTGGATGTCTATATTGATGTAAGTGTTAAAATGAGGTTAAAAGTAAATTTGGTTGCATATGTTAGCACGGATATTTGCCTTTCAGCCTAAAGCAAGAGGACTAGACCTTCTCAACAAAGTGTGTGAAGCGATCAATCTTATTGAGAGAGATTACTTTGGTTTGGTTTACTCCGACCGACATGACGCCCATAACTGGCTGGATTTGGAGAAAAGAATTTCCAAATTTATGAAAAGTAAGTCACATTCACTCCCTGTTGACATTGCTGATTGGCATTGGGTTTATTTATGAGCTATAGGATCATATCTTCACATTAATCAATATTTATTGACTTGATTTTCTTTTGTTTGCTTCTCTTTGTTATTTGTTTTCTTACTTGACGCCTTACAGATGAACCTTGGAGATTCAAATTCGAAGTGAAATTCTACCCGCCAGATCCAGCACAATTGCAGGAAGACATCACACGTTATCATCTTTGTCTGCAGATTCGCAATGACATTTTGAATAATAAACTACCCTGCTCTTTTGTGACACATGCCCTTTTGGGTTCTTTTCTGGTGCAATCCGAAGTTGGTGATTACGATGGTGATACAATGGGTCGTACTTATTTGAAGGACTTTAAATTTGCACCGAATCAAAATGCAGAACTCACCGATAAAGTGATCGAACTGCATAAGACACATAAAGGTCAAACGCCCGCTGAAGCAGAATTACATTACCTTGAAAATGCAAAAAAATTGGCGATGTATGGTGTAGATTTACATCCTGCAAAGGACTCTGAGGGTGTTGATATTATGCTGGGTGTTTGCGCTTCAGGATTGTTGGTTTATCGTGATCGTCTGCGTATTAATCGTTTTGCTTGGCCGAAGATTCTAAAGATCAGCTACAAGCGTTATAATTTTTACATTAAGATTCGCCCAGGCGAGTTTGAACAGTTCGAGTCTACGATTGGTTTTAAACTTGCGAATCATCGCGCCGCGAAGAAATTATGGAAAACCTGTGTTGAACATCACACTTTCTTCAGATTGATGTCTCCTGAAGCGCAGCAGAAATCATCACTATTCCCACGTTTAGGATCGAAATTTCGATACTCTGGTAGAACTCATTATGAGACCAAGAAAACACCAATTGAAAGGCAGCCTCCGCAGTTTGAAAGAAGTTTAAGTGGAAGAAGACTGGCTTCCCGTAGCATGGATCGTAAGTAAAATAATGTTTATGAAAATAATTTAATACATTTAAAATTGTATGTAGCGTTGGGTGGGGTGCAACCTGACGATGATTATAACGAAGCCAACAAGCGTCATACTATGTCACACCCACCGGAACACATTCCGGAAATCGAGGGTTCTCCGGCTAAGAAAGCAAAGGACAAAAAGGAGAAAGAAGAGAAGAAACCGAAAGACAAGGTATGCTTCTATGTTTATATTTCAGTCACTCTGCACATAAACTGATTTTCACACAGTTTAACAAAATAAGTTGGTCAAAACGAAACAAAAATCTGCATAACATTTGTTTATCGCACTCATTCACACCGTTGACGTTTAGCTGGCGAGGAGAGGTAGCGCCGGCACCGGATCCGTTAGCTCGACTAGTTCTCTGGAAGGCCATTACGTGGCCGATAAGAATCAGAAGGTGTTTTTTTTCTTCATTTTATCATTTCTTTAATTATTCACGTACTTTTTTTACATTCAATGTAATTTGGTATTTTTGTACTTTAATTTCTCGTATTTTGTATTCGTACAACTTCTATTTAGTTTACAAACGCTACAGATATTTTTTATCGTAAAAATTTTGTGTTGTTTTTAACGATATTTTAATTATGTAATGATGTATTATGAGCTTTATCGATAGATTGAACGCATCACAACACTTTACTTCTCTGACTCTTTGTATTCTTGTGATCTGTTTTCATGACATTGCATTTCCTGCTTCTGCTTCGAATGCTTTTCAAATGCGCGCTTTATGATTACGTCCGCTATATGCTAATTGTGTTTTGTTTGTTGTGCATTTGTTTAGAAACCTATCGGTGGCGTCGCTGTACTACCCGCTGGCTTGTTGAAGAAAAAAGATAAAGAGAACCAAGATAATAACGCCCAACAAAATGGTGACCAAAACGGCACCGACACCGAGTCGAACATCGAGCACGAACGATCACCTAGCAAGAAGGAGAAGTCGAAGGTAGGTGATCAATACGTGCAAGTTTCGTACAACTCTTATCAGCCGGATGCGCATATCTTTCTCGTTTCCGCACAATGCTGTCAGGTTACTCGATTTGAAGAAAAATCGCCGCAACTTCCTTTTGCAACATGCAATTTGCGCCTTGTTATCGCAGGAAATTGAAAGAATGTGCGTTTTGCTGATATTCTTCATAATTTCAGTTTACTCGATAAACTTGTGTAAATTCTAAATTCCGGTACCATCTAAACGTAGAACAATTTCTTGTTTAGTTATTTGTATAATGTTAAATATTCTGCAATGTTTGTCGTAATATTCGTGTTTTGTTTTGTTTTGTTGGTCAGTGTATAAGTGCCAATTGCGATCTCTTGTAAAAAGTATTTTTAAGTAGTTGCATGACAGTTTTAATTTATTTTTGTGCACGTTTGCATTTGATATAGAGTCCCGGTTTTCTATCTTTCGGCTCGAAGCGTGAGAAATCGCCCAAAGACAAGAAAGAAAAGGAAGCGAAGGCGAAAGATGTCAAGGAGGATGAAGGCAAACAACAACAGGAGCAAGAAGGGGGTGGTCCTCCAATGGGTTCACCCCAATTGCCTGGATATACTAAGCCGTACAACTACGAAGCGGCTGATGACGAAACGCCAAGAAAACCATACACTCGTGGATTTAGTTATGAAAAACCCACCACACCAACTTCGGACGCTGGCTCACCCCAATCACCAAATACTAAAAAAGCTACTGGTTTGGCGTTCAATTATGCGCCTGGTGAAGGTGAGAAATTACGTGAAAAAAGTAAAGAATTGTCACCAGTCTCACAACGAGCTGCCGCTGCAGCTGGCAAACCAGGAAAGAAAGATCCTAAAAGTGATTCTGCTGCGTTTATCGAGGGTGAACAACATGATCCTAATACGGCAGGAGCCACACCAGTTGCTGCTGTACCACTTATCGCTGATGGTAAAAATACGCGTCCGGTGAAGTTGTTTGTTCTTACATGTAAGAAAGATCCTAAAACTGGAAAATTGGATATGGAAAATGCGAAGTTAGATATTTCTACCGGAAACGAAAATTTGAACACTGGATTAATTGACTCTAAATACGGCTTGATTGATCCATCCAATGGAACAGTGGTTATTACTGACCCAGCTAATGGTCAAAAAGAAGTTGTCCAGGGTCATATTGATCCAATTTCGAAACAAATTATCATTTCGCAAGGCGCTATTATTAATCCTGCTACAGGTCAACGTGATACGACATCGGGTCAGGTTATTTCACTTTGCGAAAAAGAAGATCCCGCAGTTACGCCACTTGCTATTATTCCGAAGAAACGCATCATTAAAATTACTGTTTTCACTGGTAAGAAAGATCCGAAATCTAACCGTATTGAAGCTGAAAAATCCACTCCTGAGCATGTTACCGCTGTTTACGACCCTATTACTGGACAAATCGAATGCAAATATGGACTTATTGATCCGATGAACAAAAAGATCTTGGTTAAAGACCCCAAGACAGGTAAATCCGATGTTAGACCAATTGAACTCGATGATAACTTGGAACAAATGATTATTAACGATGGCGTGGTAGATACAAAAACTGGAAAGATTGACTCGCACCTCGGTCAGATAATCCGCCTTGGTGCGGAAGGAGACACTATTGTTCCGATTACATCAGTTACAGCTAAGATCGACCCGAAAACTGGTCAGTTTGACCCAACAAAAGCTCATAAAGCAACTTCTAATGGTTGCATTGACCCTAAAAATGGTAACATTGCCACCAAATTTGGTCTCATTGATGTTAAAAGGAAAGTGATTATCCACAAGGACCCGGCGAGCGGAAAATTATCCGAGAGACCTATCCAGCTCGACGAAAACAACAATGTTATCATTCTGACAGGAGTAACTGATCCGACAACGGGTAAAATTGATAACAATCTGCGGCAAATTCTCCAAATCGGCAAGGAAATCGATGCTGAAGCTCAAGTGACTTCCGTTTGTGGTAAAGTCGACAAGAAGGGCTTAGATCCGAAGACGTCCGCGACTGAGAAGTCAAGCGGTCTTTACGACCCGAGCAGCAGTAAAGTTTACACCAAATACGGTGTTTATGACCCTGTGCACGAAACGCTCACGTTTTATGACCCCAAGAATAACAAGGCGGAGGTGCGACAAGCGACCAAAGACCCGCAGACTGGTAATTTACTGTTTAAGCAGATCTATAATCCAAGAACAGGAAAAGTCGATAAGGACTTTGGTCGTACTATTGCAATTGATGTGAAGGAATCGCATGTTGATCCGGATGTAAAACAACTGATCGAAGAACCTAAACAAGTCAAACCTGCTCCTATTGCAGAACCTGCAAGTCAGCCGGTGCAAGGAAGGAAATCCACCAGTCCGGTGAAAGTGGCCAGTCCTGTTGTACCACAGAAGCCAGTCAGTGAACCAACTGGTGAATTTGTTAAACTTATGGTTATTACGTGCAAGAAAGATCCAAAAACTGGTCAATTGAATGTCGAAGAAGGTAGTGTTGATCAATCCGTTGGTATTCTAAACACTAACGGAGAGATTGACTCGAAATACGGCCTGATTGACCCGAATAAATGTACAATAAAGATTACCGATCCCAAAACTGGTCAAACAGAAACAATTCAAGGTAAACAGGATAAGACTACTGGTCAAATTGCATTCGCTGGGCCTGTAATTGATCCGAAGACAGATGAGCGCGATGAACATTCCGGACAATTGGTAGTGGTTGTAAATGAGAAGAAAGCTCCACTTAAAGGAACTGCTCTTCCTGAAGCAGTCATTGCTCCTAAAAAACGTATTGTTAAAATCTTGGTGATTACCGCAAAGAAAGATCCCAAAACCGGAAAAATTGAAACTGAGAAAGGTACTGTCGAAAAATTGGATGCAGTTGTTGATCCGCATAGTGGGTTAATTCAGACTAAATACGGCAACATTGATCCCCGCAAAAAGACAATTGAACAACTTGATCCTAAGGGCAAATCTGTCACTAATCCAATTTCAATGGACGAAGCAACAGGGCAAATCTTTATTGATTCTAACGTTGCTGATCCCAAGTCTGGTAAAGTTGATCCTACTTTGACGCAGGTTATGAATGTGGTTGACCCGAAGGAACCTGTTTATGCAATTACCATCACCAGTGGAAGGAAGGATCCCGCAACCGGAAAACTTGATCCAGCCACCGCTAGAACCGAGGTATCCAATGGTAGAGTCAATCCTAATACTGGAGAGATTGTTACCAAACAAGGTACAGTCAACTTGAAACTCATGAGGTTGACGTTCAAAGATCCGAAGACCGGAAGAGTTACTGAGAAACCTGTTAAACTCAACAAGGATGGTAGTATTGAAGTTGGCGAAGTAGTAAATCCTGCTACAGGAAAGGTTGATCCTATGTGTCTCCAGACAATTCAGGTTGGAAAGGAAGTTGATCCAGAGGTACAAATCACTACCTACGTCGGTAAACTTGATTCCAAGAAGAACATTATTGATGCTAAACACGCAAGTCCACCCAATACATCAACTGGATTGTACGATAGTGATAAGAACTTGATATACACCAAATATGGAGTTTTAAATCCAACTGCTGAGACGTTACTGATTAATGATCCAAAAACAGGTAAACCTGAACAACGCCAGGGACATGTAGATGCTAATAACGGGGAGATTGTTTTTAAGGGAGGTTTTGTTAACCCGAAAACTGGAAAGGTTGATAATCATTTCGGACGCGCTATGTCTGTTCATGTTACTGATCCAAATGTGGATACTGTCACGTCTCAACAACCAACTGTTGCGGATATAATGAAACCTGATTTGGTTGAGGTTGAAACTGAAGTGGTCGGCAGACAATCTCCTGTTAAGCAAGTGGTTACTCCTATTAAACCAGCTCCTCCAGTGAGGCAATCTTCTTCTCCTGCAAAGGCTCCATCCCCGGTTAAACAACCTTCTCCCGTGAAGGCACCATCACCCGTTAAGCACGCGTCTCCTTTGAAGGAAGTTATTACTACTACCGTGGCGACCGGTCAACCAATTCCAAGACATCGCATTGTTAAAATTATGGTAATCACTCTGAAGAAAGATCCGAAAACTCATCAAATTGATATGGATAATGCCACTGAAGAACAACTCACTGGTATTTTAGATCCGAAGACTGGTTTGATCGAAACGAAGTATGGAATGATTGATCCTAAGACTGGATCTATCGTTACACAGAACCCTACGACTGGCCAGAAGGAGATTGTTGAGGGAAGAGTCCACCCTACAACTGGACAAATTTACACTGTTGGTAACAAGATAGTTGATCCTACAACAGGGCAAGTTGAACCTAACGTGGGTCAAATTTTCTCAATTGTTGGGTTGAAACAAGCACAAGACCCGACAACTCCTCCACCACCTAAGAAGAGAATTGTCAAAATTTGCGTGATCACTACGAAGGTTGATCCCAAAACAGGTGTACCCGATGCTGAGAAGGGTCATATTGAAGAGTCCACCGGATATCTCAATCCACAAACTGGTCTAATCGAAACTAAATATGGTCTGTTGGACCCCAAGAATAACAAACTTATTATAAATGATCAAAAGAGCGGCAAAGTTGAAGCTAAACCTGCCAATTTACAAGAAAACACTGGACAAATGTTGATTACTGAAGGTGTTACCGATCCGAAATCGGGTAAACCTGATACGTCTTTAGTTCAGATGTTGAGCATTGCCGGTCAGAATGATCCCGTCTTAGAAGTTACTACAATTACTGCTCGTAAGGATCCGCGCACTGGTGAACTGGAAGCAAATGGACGTATGGAGACTACAAACGCGAAAAAGAACTCCGCTACCGGCGATATCACGACGAAATATGGTGTTATTAACTTAACACTGATGAGGATTACCAGGACAGACCCGCAAACCGGTAAAATCGTGACGCATCCCTTAAAGGTTGACGGTGAGGGTAATATTCATATCAGCCATGGAGTTTTGGATCCGCGCACGGGTGTTGAGAACAACGACTTGGGTCAAATCATCAAAATAGGCAGCGAAGTTGAACCTGAAGTGCAGGTTGTGTCGTTTATGGGCAAAGTAGATCCGAAGAAGAACACAATTGATGTTAAACACATTGTTCCAGACGTTTCATCCGGTTTATACAACCCATACAATAATACGGTTGATACTAAATACGGTCAGATTGACCCTGTTAAAGCCACCTTAACTTTTGTTGATCCAAAATCGGGTAAACAAGATATTAAACAGGGTATTATTGATGCTACATCAGGGCAGATGATTTTCAAGGGCTACACCAATCCGAAGACCAACAAACACGATCCTAATTATGGTAGAGTGATTTCTATCTTGATTTCTGAACCAGAAGTTTCTGAAACTGGTGAAATTATTAACCAGAAAGATGCTAAGAGATTGAAGATTGATCCCAAAACCAATCAAGTATGGACTTTGGTACATCATGATGATGCCACCAAGAAGAATTTGTATAGTACTGGTCAGGTAGATCCAATTACTGGTTACATGCTTACGATTTATGGTTATCAAGATCCCAAGACCTCCAGTATTAGTAAATCAACAAAGGTTGATCCTACCATCATTGTTGTAGATCCGGAAAATAAGCAGGTTTATAATAAGACAGCGTACGCTGATGAAAACGGTGATCCTTTGTATTCGCATAGCGAAATTAATCCGTCCACTGGAGAAATTTATACCAAATATGGTAAAATCGATCCGAAAACAGGCAAATTTATCATCGTGCGTATTTATCTCGTCTCACACAACGAAGGCAATGAAGGAGTAAAAGAAATCGATCCGAAATGTTGTCAAATTGATCCCAAATCCGGCAAAATCCAAAAGATTTCAACGCAAACTCTATACATGTACAGCATGATTGATCCAGTCACAGGAAAGGTGATTCAGGTTGATTCCAATGACCCAATGCTGCGCAGCGCCAATACAAAAGTCAAACAGGTGCTTACTCTCTCCGGAGAGATCGATCCTGTCACCGGAAAGATTCATACTGAATGGGGTCGCATTGATCCACAAACCGGAAATATAGATCCGGATACAGCACGACGTGACCCGGTCACAGGAGAGTTAATCTTGAACTACGCTCAGATAGATCCGAGCCATTTCAGTGACTTGAAAGATACCAAGGTGGAGATGAAGACCTACACCAAGGGTGTGGATAGTTCAGACGATGAAAGCAGTGATGACGATGTGAATCAGTACGGCAGCGACAGCATGAAAGACATGTTGAATTTGAGTGTGAAGGGTAAAAGCGCTCCGGTGGTGGTGAAAACAACAACGAAACAGATTGTTACGAAAAACAAAGATGGCGTCACACAGAATATTGAAGAACGCGTAGAAGATGGAAGGACCGGCGAAGTAACCGTTTCTACCCAGGTTAACAAGGTATTTAATGCTAGCCATTAGTGCAAGTTTGATTAGTGTAAATAATTTTTTTCTTTTTCGTCTCGTTATTCTTTGGTGTTCGTTGTGGTAATACCGAAGGCTGATGCGCTGTCGGAAGATGGCAAGTCACCGTTTGTGACCGCGAGGGCTGTAACCACTCGCACGGCTACCACCCACGAGGACTTGGGCACTAATGCACGCACGCAGCAGTTGGAGGAAAAGACCGTGGCACATTCGATGACGTCTAGTGCCACAAGACAAGAACAACGCACTGTCACGCAGGAAGTTAAGACGACCAGTACGGTCGTCAGTGGTGATCAGGTCCGCATTTTTTGTTTTTACTGCATAACAACAAATTCAATCAAGACTAACCAAGAAAACATTGTTTTATCATGATTTTTGTTTAGAGAGTTTGTAATTAATCCTTTGCATGGCACGTTTTTGTTTTGTTTGGCTTTCTGATAAAGCAGCTAGGCAGACGCGACAGCATAAGCTCGACGAGCTCAGGCGATTCCGGCACCCCAATTGACCCACCAGACGACCCCAATCATCCGTATTATGATAACGTGTTCCACAAGGTAAGGCAACTTGACTAATCACTGCATTTACACGAACAGCAACAATTATTTGCTTTAAATACAGCTTAAAGTAAGTATTTCACAGTCGGCGTAGTCACCAACTTCTAAGCATGTATGTGCTGTATCGTCTAGAATAGCAGATTATACTCGTATATGGAGATTATCGCATGTGCATTTGTTAATATATAGTACAAAAATCCTAACCTATTAAATATGGCAGCCATTTTGTGAACAATAACTAATTAATTTTGTGCCAAATTCTGAAGAAAATAAGATGTCAATACTTAATTTTTATGCAGAATCTACCCGAGAGCATCGTTCATACCGACACAGTCGTCTACAGTGGCGACCCAACTATCACCGGAACAAGTACTACGAACGTCCCTGTTGTAGCTACAGAAGCCCGCAAAGTTCATCTCACTTCAGAGGATGGCAACTACTCTGCCACTGGGGAGATCGTCAGTTCACAGACGATTTCTTCGAAGACACGAACAGTTGAGACCATTACGGTTAGTTTATCTGAACCTAAAATTATAAGGTTATGTTGTAGGGTTGAGAATTATTTTAACTGGTTTGTATTATTTCAGTACAAAACGGAGCGCGATGGAGTGGTGGAAACACGCGTCGAACAAAAGATCACTATTCAGTCGGACGGTGATCCAATTGACCACGACCGCGCATTGGCTGAAGCAATTCAAGAAGCGACAGCGATGAATCCTGATATGACAGTCGAGAAGATTGAGATCCAGCAGCAAGCTGCTCAGCAGCAACAACAACAACAACAACAACAACAAGAGCAATAGGAGCTAGGATTGGGACGCAAAATTTAAAATCGAATATTAAATTTAAATATTTAAAACAACACACGCAATTTATGCATTTGAGGAATTAATTTATAACTTACACGTTTAGGTTGCATATAGCTCTCTTTTGTATCACGTTTGCTGCAAACAAAGAAAAACAAAGGCGGAATAATACATAAAGATGACGATAATGAAATTATTGCCGATAAGAAATATATTATTTAATTTTTTTGAACATTTGCATATAATACACGTGTAAGAATTGTTGCTTTTTGCTATGTGCGCTCTATGTGTGCTTTTTATTTTTGTAAAGTTTGTTTTAAGAGAAACATACGAAGGAATGCAAAAACATTTAATTAAGAGGCAATATTTTGATCATAACTATTATTTATCTGTGGTTATGATGACGATTCTTTTGATGATTTTATTTTTTTACTTTACTTTTGTTATTTGTCTTTTTATTTCAATTGATTAATGAATATATTAGTATTTTTATTCGGTGTGCGGTCGCATTAATTTATTACGTTTAAGACAAACACTAAATTCTCCACGAAAAATAAAATAAAACAAAATGGACGCCAAGCGTTCTCACTGAAGTATTTTTCATCTTTTTATTGCTTTATTTATATTTTACTTCGTCGTTGTAGAGTTTGTCGTTTTATTTCAATTACGTCTAAAACATTTGAATAACAGCACGCAACTGAAGCTATGTTGTGCGCGTAGCAGCTTTAGATTTTGCATTTTTATACATCAAAACTAACTAATAAATGTTACGAATGCGGAACGTCCACGAACTCTAAATCTAACATCTTTACGTGATTGAAACAGATGAGAATAACTAGATCCCATCCCAAGAAAACACCTAATAAAACAATTGAATTCTGTCAAACCTGCATCTTAGATACATTTAATGCTTTATGAATATGATAAATTACCGAGACAATTGTAAATCCCTAGCGGCGGTAACCGATGGTAAATGATAAATGTTTAATGTACGTAGTCGGGTGTATTGATCATAAAGATTAAAAACTAGAAAATCTCGAGTAGACGCAATGAGAAATGCAAATGTACGCGGAACAAATAGCGCAGATTGCAAATGTTTGTAAATTAAAGTAAACATGATGAAGAATTGACATGTGTTCAAAATACAGTGCAACTATATGATTATTATAATACTACGAGTACGATAATTTTAAATATTCTATAGATATTCTATTGTAAACGAGATAATAATGATTAATATATGAATATATATGAGAGCGAGATTATTAAATAAAGATGAATACAGATGAACTACAAAGAGAAGTGGGCACATTCGCCATTTTGGATTTATTGCTATTTTTGCAACCAATTTGTTCACATGTCACAAGTTGTACATTTGAAAGTATTACAAATTCATCGGGAATAAACTTCTGTTATCCGGCGTGGATTTAGCGTCACCTCCATGACGCAAATTCGATTTTTTTGAAGGCATACGTTTGGGTACTGTTTAGAACAAGGTATTGATAAATGATATTTGTAATTAAAGTAGACATGTACCTACATTGTTTCCATGGAATGTGACTAGTCACAGTTAAATCAGACAAACCGGTTTTGATGATAGTAGAGGAAACAGCCTCCTGTAGCGCAGTGGAATAATTTGTGGGCAAATCTTAAAAAGGAAGTATCATGGTTACATAGATGCATATAAGCAAGTCAATAATAGTTCATGTTAACTAACCTGGATAGGTATTAGATAAATTAACATTATGAGTCTTGTTCTTTATTTCTTCTTCGAAATTTCGTATAAATGTACGTGTTGTAGGACTTATTTGCTTACCATCCAGTAAATCTACAACATATGTTTATGTGCAAAACAAAAACGACTCAGGACATAAAGAATACTTAATCTCATAGTATGACCAATCAGTAATTCTCTGAATCGATGCTTTTTCGTAACAGGATTGCCAGCAAAATTTGCTTCATATAAGTAATACCAAAACTGGATCGTTTCCAATACATCGTAGATCTCGGTTAGTTTATTTTTACCTGCGTGCAAAATCCGCAATGCACTTAAGGGCATTAAACCGTATAGACTTCTGATATTGTTTCCGGTCACATTCAGAACTTGTAGTGACGCCGACAAAGCAAAAATTGAACGTGGATCAAAACACATACATTCCGACTTTTTGATATTTTGTTTTTCGAGGTTTAACTCTTGCAGGAGAATGTTTGCTTCTAAGTTTTCAACCACTGTGATTTGATTATGCCCCAAATAAAGCTTCTGAAGTTTTTTGAGCGTGTGCAGATTTTCGATGATTTTGATTCGGTTCTGTTGCAAATAGAGGGTAACAATGTTGACGGCGGCTTCGAGTCCTTCGATTTTTTCTATTTCGTTATTGTATAAGTAGACTGTTGTCAGATGGACGGGATTTATTATTTCAGGCTGAACGAAAATACCTCCTTTATAATAATTGTGTCATTTTGATATTAAATATACATACAATATGTTTGAGAAGTTTATTTTGTTTGTGCATATGCGTATGACGTCCAGATCTTTTTGGTGCTGGTAATGGTGGAAGATCCATCTCAAGATAAAGAACTAATCAACGTTTATTTTGTATAATATAGTAAAATAGACAATCTTATGTTGTTTTATACTCTAAATTTCACTGACGTAGGAGTTATTTATGTGGTAACTACGGAAACAACAAAACATTGATCAAACCGTTTAAAAATCAAATTTGTTTCCTCTCTCTTTTCAGGACAGTTGTTCTTGGATGTGCTTTTGGGCCTTTACATTATGATTGACTGAAATTTTAAATTTAAACGAATGCATCAATTTTCGAGAGCAAAAATCGTAATTCAGTGCTCTAGAATTACGGGGGCATCCCACACTCCCCCAAGCAGAATTTTGAGACCTGCCACTATTCTGGCAAACAACGCAGAGGGGATTGGGAAAAGAGCTCATAGATTTATATGTACAGATTGCGCTAATCTTTTATACCCATAAAAAGTGGTGGGGACAGCATTTGGCTGTACCCATACGAAGATACAAGTGTGGGAGCTACTCACCCCGATTAACGTTTATTGTATTGAGTGAATGTTAAAAAGACAGGGCACAACAACAGTGCATAATTTTAAAAAACATGCAATAAATTCAACTAAAACTTTTATATTCAATTTTTATAGTCAGTTCAATTAAAACTAGCAATGAATTTTTTGGACTAAACCTGCGCTATGACTTTTACTTTTATTTTTTTGGATTTTGACTTGACAACATGCATATTTAACAAAGTAGAGTACATATTTCCAATCCAAGAATAGAATGAGCATATCGCGTCCGTAAATCATCGTATTCGAGGTTTCTTACTCCACTGTGCCACTTAAGTACATCGAAGTAAGCCAAACATGTTCCGCTACAAAGACGAACAATCGCAATTTGGTAAGAGAAGTACAGAGATCAACCCACATAGTCATGCTGATATCAACAGTAACATCGCTTGTAATCTGCAGAAATAAACATTTCTGTACAAAACATGCATCTGACTAATATTGGCCAACGCTGTCGAAGCAAGGGCCGATACATGTAGAGAGAAGCAAATCAACACCGGAGTGCAGTCATTAGAGAAGCTCTAAACATTCAAGACGATATACTATGGTTGAGAAACAAAAGAAGAGCCTGGAATGAACAGATGGGCAGAATGGAGAAACATCGCTTAGCAAAATGGGTAAGAACCGCGACACTGAACACCACCAAACCAATGGACAATGGGGTAGATTCGTGGACGGCAGTGTCGTAAGATGTGTAACGGAACAAGACTAATATTATGCCTGAAGCACCAGTAGACCCGGCTGAACCTACAGTAATTCAAGAAGATTGACACTTGTTGGAGAAAGAAATTATAAATAGGCAAATTTTAGAAGGCATTCAATAACATAATAGATATTTTTATATATTTATATTATTTGATTATTTATTTTTTTGCTAATGCATTTCGATCGATAATGCAGTCGATCAATCCGCTCACCTAGGGAATCTGTGCAGGTAGTTAACACTGCCTGCGTAGATTTGGCCATTACTGTTGGCCTGCTCCGGGCACCAGTAACTGTGGTCTTCCCCCAGGCCGCAATTCCCCGCTTCTCCAGAGCCGTCATCGTCGTACTACTAGGTGGGCCACCACCCGTAGCTTTTCTCTATTTGTTACGGGTGCAGTACCTCCAATCGCTGAATCTTTTCTTCAATTCATCGCTTGTTAGAACTGGACCGTCGTCGCAGGAATATAATTTATGAGTTAAGTTCGCCCAACACTGATTTAAATAGTTCAGCGGTATCGTTGGATTTATTGTGCCACTTCGAAAAGCACTATCACTCTTCATCATGCAGAGATATACTTCGTATTGAGCCGCCGAAGTATTGGAACGCTTGCGTTTACTAATAAATATAGAATAAAGTGGAAAATAAATAACTTGAAATAAAATAAGTTTTCTTGAACAACATTTTACCTTGTTATCGTTGTTAAAAAAAACTTGTACGAAACAGTTAAACTTGTGTAGCCGGGGTTGTGATTCAAAACTCACTGACCACTCTCCGTTTTTTTTTATTCGAACGATGGTACAACGTGTACCGCAGATGAAAAATGATGAAAATGAGCAATAATCAATATTCCAATAAAGAAATTACCAGTGATTTTACAACTTCAATGGAATATTCTTCGACTCATCTGCTCAGTAGAAGTGTAAAATTAATAAAAATGAACAATATACCTACTACATATACTACTTGCATTGAATATACAACTTTCTAATGCAACATTCTAGAAAAGGTCCCATATATTCGTTGCAGAAAACATCCAAATTTTATTTTAAATAGTTTATCATAAAGTAATAAATGTTTGTCATCTATTTACAATTGTTTGCGGACAAGAAGCCGAATTCGTAACAACTGAAAAGTTTTATTTTTTACATGTTTTGCTAGAGTAACATAATTAACTGTCTGTTACTTAATATATTTGCCTAATTCCTAATTTTGTCTCAGTGGTTCAGCAGAAAAGTTGCAGGTCTTCAGGAACTCTTTTCTCTTCAGGGTGGTTTGAGACAGTCGTTCTCAAATGTGCCCTTTTGGAAAATTAATTAGCAAAATATTAAAATATTATAATTTTTAATTAATATTTAAAAAAAAACTGGACAAAAGTAATTTTACATTTATTTAAATAATCAATTAGTTCAAATTCTTTCATTTTGAGTTTGAGAATGTTATCGTGGATAATTTGACCCTACCAGCAACAAAATTAAATCTAACAAAAATAAAAGAATGTGAAAAATATATCATTTAAGTACTTCGACGTTTGCGTTAAATTTCAACAATGAGTCATTAGTATACATATTTTTACTCGTACTTGTATTGTTGACTTTCATTGACCTCGAAAATAGTAGTCAAGTTCTGTTATTTAGACGCTGTTCTTCGACTGGGAGTGTGGCGCACTTCTGTAATCCTGCTACCGGGAGGTCGGATTTGGTGGATGGTTTGAGGTCGGGGCTTACTGTGGCAAGGCTTCTCACGTTGACTGGGCGTCCACACTAAGCTGGGCGTCGATATGGACATCCTGGAGGAGTCTGGGATGGCCAGGTCGGCTAAGGAGGGGCGCACCGGGCCAGGGGGGAAACCCAGCAGCCAAAAGTCCCCGCGTCGTGCAGTAGTGGGATCGCGCCCGGGAGTGAGAACTTTGTCGCAGCCTGACCAATACAATCAGACCCAAATCTTTTGTTTTTTTACATACATATTTTATTTCTATCAATTCCCAGTGCATTGAAAAAACTTTTGGCACTCTAATAATAATTTAGAAATAAATAAAGTATTTATTTAATCTTGCATAGGCAACCACTGTACAAAGCGCGCATAATATATTTGCTTTAATATACCTATTACTAAGAAACAAGCAAATTCACAATAAACAAGCTTGTATCTTCTTTGATAATAAATAATAATTATTTCCCTTTAAAATTGTTGTTTGTGTTGTTTCAACAAGGTGTATTTTCTGGTTTTAAATGCAGGCATGATTCGCGCACATGATATAATATCTAACCAACAAATTTGTCGGCAGAAAGCAAAAGTGTTCTCAGGGTTCTCAGTTCCCAGTTTTACTGTAGTTAATAATTTAATATGTAATTATTTATTTGCAAAATGGCTTTTATAGAGCGTGTTGTGGTGTGGAGAAATTGTGCCTCCTAGTAAATAAACATGTTATTCAACAAGGCGTGAATAAAAGGTTTACTCTAGACTAGTCAAAATATTCAAATACTAATTAAATGCATTTTATTTCAATAGATTAAAATTGTTACAAATATTACAAACTAAACAAGAATTGGGTAGCATAGTGTACTTGCAATATCACACAACAAATCATCTTTATAAAAGAAGGAGAACAGCTGAAGAGAGAGTAAGTTTACTTTACATACAATATTACAATAACCATAACTTATGTTTAATTTTTATAAACTTTTTGTGTTTGCATTGACTACACTGCTTAACAAAAGATATTATTTCATTAAAATTCAAATATCATTGTTAAAACATAGAAATCATCAAGAATTATCGAATATTCGCCCAAAGCAAAGTCAGAAGTTGTTGAAGTATGGAGAGACATAACGATCCGAGAATTATCCACGATTTTAAAAGGAGATACCCAATATATATCCGATTTATTCCTTAACGAATTTCGAGGTGCTAATACGGTAATCAGTGATTTGGGGAAACTGCAAGATGCTATTAGACGGAGTGGCCGTCGAATGCGCGTTATTGGCAAACCTAGTGCTCAAACAATCACTGAAGATCAAGATGTTTATCCACAACCAATGCCAGCTAAAGAATTCTTAGTGCCAAGACCACCAGTGGTCACTGTGATGGGTCATGTGGATCATGGCAAAACTACTTTACTGGATGCTTTGCGGCAGACTAGTGTGGTCGATCAAGAATTTGGTGGAATCACGCAACATATTGGTGCTTTTTCAGTTCTTTTAAAAAATGGCGCAAAGATTACTTTCTTGGACACGCCAGGTCATGCAGCTTTTACAGCCATGAGAGAACGCGGTGCAAATATTACGGATATTGTTGTGCTGGTCGTCGCAGCAGATGATGGTGTCATGGAACAGACTATAGAGTCTGTTAGAATGGCTCGGCAAGCAAATGGTAGGTTCGATTAGTTGTGTATTCCAATATGTACTGAATAACTTGTATTTACAGTGCCTATCTTGGTCGCCATTAATAAAATAGACGCTCCGAATGCAGACATAGACCGCACAGAACAGATGCTGATGCAAATTGGCATTCAAGTCGAAAAACATGGGGGCGACGTGCAGGCTATTCCAATTTCCGCCAAAAAGAAACAGAATCTTGAGGCGCTCACCGAAGCTTTAGTTCTACAAGCAGAATTATTAGAGCTGGGTAGCGATCCGAAAGGTACAGTAGAAGCAGTGGTTGTTGAAAGTAAGCTACATCCTCACCGGGGTAAGCTATCAACTGTCGTTGTTCAACAAGGTACTCTCAAACGCGGAAACATTTTGGTTGCCGATACATGTTTGTGTAAAGTCCGACTACTCCGAGCAGCGGATGGTACTATTTTAGATAAAGTAGAACCAGGTTATCCGGCCGAAATCGAAGGTTGGCGAGATCTGCCAGCGGCTGGAGACGTGGTTTTGCAAGTTCCAAGTGAACAGAAGGGCAGGGACGTTATAAAAACCCGCGAACATAAAAAATTCCAAGAGAAAAGCAAAGATATCGCAAGCGCCATTGCGGAAAAGACGGAAGCGCATCAAAGAGAATACCAAGAACGACTAGCAATGAAACGTCGCATGGGTAGATATAAGTTAAGAGCTACAGGACCACGGCAGAAAGAGTTACAACCTGATGATGGTCATCCAGCACTCAATCTAGTAATAAAAGCCGATGTCAACGGAACATTGGAGGCCATCTTAAATACTTTAGACACCTACGATTTACAGGATTGTGAAATGGATTTAGTACACTACGGCGTTGGTCCGGTTAGTGAATCAGACGTAGAGTTAGCAAAGAGTTTCAACGGGATCATCTACGCTTTCAACGTTGATTGCCCCCAAAAAATTGCTGATATTGCATCGAACGAAGCAGTAATTGTGAAATCACTTAATGTTATTTACAAATTAGTAGACGACGTGAAACAAGAAATTAACAACCGTCTGCCCTTAAAAGAAGTGGAAGAAATTATTGGGGAAGCTACAGTCTTGCAACAGTTTGATATTAATGAGGGCAAAAAGAAGATTCCGGTCGCTGGTTCCAGATGTGTCAAGGGACAACTTAAACGTAACGCATTATATAGATTAATGCGCAATGATGAAGTGCTTTACGATGGTAAATTTTAATACAAAGAGAATTACGACTTAGTAATTTTGCATCTTATAGGCACATTGAGTTCCATGCGCCATCTCAAGAGCGAAGTTGATTCAATCAAAACAGATCTCGAGTGTGGTTTGCAACTATCAGACAAAAATATAGATTTTCAGCAAGGTGATAAGTTAGTCTGCTATGAAAAACGCAAGGTACCACAGCAAACAACATGGGATCCTGGTTTCTAAGGTAATTGCAATGCTTTTAACTTAAAACTTTTATATCTAGTTAAATCTTTTAATAACAAACAAAATTTAACTTTTTTTATTATTTTCGTAAAGCTTGCATACGCGGCGCTGAAAGTTTCACTTTGCCGGGGATGTTCCGAGCGAGTGTTTCGTCTTTTACTGCTTTGAGCAGGTCCTTCTCGCGTTGCGATGTTGTTTTATCGTGTAGGAACATGTTCACTGCAGTTTTTGCAGCTTTACCGCGTTTTGATGTGCCTGGTATCAATTTTACTTTGAACCTGTAAGGTATAAGTTTAAGGTGGAATTGTTAAAACTTTGTGGAAATATAAAATAATATTTACTTGTATTGCGCCAAGGTATTGTAAGGTGCAACAACTGGCACGGCAAAGAGTAGCTCGTCTTCAACCACAGGCAAACCTGTAAGTGCATCGATCATGTCCACATCGGCAGCTACCACGGGTTCATCATCTTCTTGCAACTCCTGCTCTGTTTTAATGCGCGGCTGGCGCGCTTGCTGTTTTTTGGCTTGCTGTTCTGCAGCCTGCGTGATCTTCTGGCTCTTCTTGTTATTTTTCTTTAATGGACCAGACGACTACAAAATAATACAAAACATGTTAATTATTTTATACAAGAATGATTTGTTGTATTTTTTGAGTTACCTGAAGAATTGTCATGCGCAATTCGCGTTCTTCTTCATCTTGATCTTTGTACTTTTCTTTTATTTTCTTTAGTTTACTTTTTTGGCCACGTTTCGGCGGTGGTTGCTTTACTTTCGGTTCTTTTACTTCTTTTTCTTGACTTGTTGTGGATACTTTGGATTTTGTGCTTGCTTCACTGGCAGTTCGACTTCGCTGTCTCGCCTTTTCGATGCGATCCTCAAGTTCATCTTTATGCTCTTCTAATAAAGAAGTTTTTGAATCAATATCAATCCTGAAATTAAAAAAAATAATTAGTATGACTGTGTACAAATTCTGTTAGAATTACTTTGTGGTGCCTTGAAAATGTTTAATCTTGATTTGAGTATCAGGAAACTTTAAATCATCATCACTGCTGCTGTCATCTGAAACATCTTCATTTGGTTCGATTTTTACTTCTGGTTCTTCCGAAATGTCTTCTAGTTTATCATCTGGTTCTTTTTCATCATTATCTTCATCATCATCTCCATCCGATACAACTATCTCCTCTTCATCCTTTCCCTCTTCACTGGTAACTTGTAATTGGTCCATTTCCTCCAAAGCTGTTAAAACTTTCCTTTCGCCTTTGTGTCTCTCTACTGAACCATCCTCTAACTTAAACAAGAATCCCAGTCCAAGAATTAACTGCGATGGTGGTAGAAAATTCTTCTTGCCTCGAACCATAAAGCTACCCGTCGTTAAATACTCTCCAGTCGGAGCAGTTTTACTAACTTGGTCGCCAAAGACCCAATACGCATTACTTAACACTTTAGCATCCCATGCGACACTGTAACAAATCGCCATTGTCCCAGCTTCATTCAATGTTTTTGGCGGTACCGGTTTCCCTGATGGATTTTTATCACCACACTAGATGCACCATGAATATCCGCGTGCACGTAGATATCAACTGGTTTCATATATCTTTTCACAATAAGTTCATTCTGCTGTTGGTCCCGACCTGCGATAACCATATAATTCTCGCTGCTAATAAACCAGAAAAATTTCTCAAACCAATATACTTTTCTTGCTTTGTTAATATTTGTTGTGGTCTGCATTTCT